>NC_091133.1:0-600000 GCF_040183065.1 Periplaneta americana | reverse complement strand
TGAAAAGCGTTCTTCAAACACAGGTTAAACTAATACAAAATAAACACACACAATTTCTTACGAAGTCAATTCTAGTGGTAATCTGGTTAGATGCATGCAGCATAATACTGAAAGTGATTCTACTCAATTTCTGAGCTAGATAGACACGAAGGATGAACATGCGCCCTTCCTGCAAAATATGGGACGAGAAAATAGATTTATGAGAAGAGTAAATGAACTTTCACTTTCTTTGCACAATGTATTGTAACAGCACTTCAATTTTCGTTGGCGTTCTCCTTCCACGTTTGTAGACCTAACAGTTTTATTCTACTAGACAGAGATAACACACATTCCACAAAACATCCCATTACCAAACCTTTTCATCACAATAATTGAAAACATATTTAAAATGTTTTACAAAAAAAAAAAAAAAAAAAAAAAAAAGAAAGAAAGAAGAAACTTCTTTCACAAATAGACTAAAAAGGCTTCTCGCCTATACCTGTTAATGACCTTTAACACAAATATCACATTTGAAAGATTCTTCGACTATGTGCCGACGCAGATGTCCTCTCAGTATACTCAAGATATTGAAACATTTACCACAAATATCACATTTGAAAGGTGCAACCTCCGTATGCAGGCGTTTAAGGGCTGTTAGTTCACCTGACTGCGAGTAACACTTACGCCAAAAATCACTTTTCAAATGTTTCGCGCCAGATTGCACAAGTTCATTGGCTTTTAGGTAAAGCTACTGCGAAAAACACTTACCATAAACATCACATTACTAAGGTTTCTCCCCGGTATGGAGGCGTTGATGGGCTTTTAGGAGACTTGATTGCGAGAAACGTTTACTACAACCATCACAATTATAAGGTTTCTCGCCAGAGTGCACACGTTTATGTACTTTTAAGGCACACCACTGCGAGAAACACTTACCACAACATCACATTTGAAAGGTTTCTGACCAGTGTGAACTCGTTCATGAAGGTTTAGGGCACTCGACTTTGAGAAACACTTACCACAAAGATCACATTTGAAAGGTTTCTCGTCAGAGTGCACACGTTCATGGGGTTTTAGACCACTCGACCGCGAGAATATATTACCACAAACGTCACTCTTGAAAGGTTTCTCGCCAGAGTGCACACGTTCATGGCCTTTAAGGTAATTCGAATCCGAGAAACACTTTAAAAAAATATCACATTTGAACGGTTTCTCGCCGGAGTGCGCACGTACATGTCTTTTAAGGTGACCCGACCTCAAGAAACACTTACCACAAATATCACATTTGAAACGTTTCTCCTCATAATGCACACGCTCATGGCTTTTAAAGCCAGACGACCAAGTGAAACACTTCCCACAAACATCACATTTGAATGGTTTGTCGCCTGTGTGGCGACTTAGATGAGATTTTAAATTAGTCTGATGTGTAAAGCACTTACCATAAAATTTACAATGGAAAAGCTTCTCGCCAGTATACACGCGTTTATCGCTTTTTAAACCACCCGACCGCAAGAAACACTTGCCACAATCGTCACACTTGAAACGTTTCTCCCCGGTGTTTAGACTTTCATGAGTTATCACTTTTCGAGTTTGAAAAAGACTAGCACAAACTTCGCAATTGAAAGGGTTCTTGCTTACGTCCATAGATGAATCACTGTTCAGATTTTTTGCAGGCGAGGAACATATTTTAGACAATTATAATTCCAACTGCTTCTCATCTTCACGAGTCCCCTCAGGTTTTCTCGAGGAAACCGACTTCTTAGGAACCTCGTTCTCTTCTAGAGGAAGGCTGGCCAATTCTGTTGATCCAGTCCTCTCATTCCTAGCTGCAATCCTGAAGTAAATATACTATCAGTCTATAAAATAGTCACAACTATACAATCCATTATGGAATATTCTAATCAGAACAAACCTATTTTATGAGGAAGTACATTACGATTAGAGATACATTCTTGTAATTAATTTATGAGTAATTGTGCAAGTATCAAAACTGACTAAATAATTTGACTTCACCTGTACAATAAATTTCATAAGGATTACACCAAGTTAGTCAACTCTCAGTTAGCTTTCATTTTTAATGAGCCTCTCTGTCCACAGTCACCTGACTTTGCTTTACTCTTTTTCAACTCGAGCACGCTATTTTATTAGATTGTTTTCAAATTCGAGATTACACATGTGCTATAACTTCTTCTATCTTTTATTCTCGTGTTGTCTAAAATCATTAAAGTTTTTAGTTTTGTCACTTTAAAATTAGAGAAAATCTGATCAGTATTATCTGTAACTTGGTATTTATTGTTTTGCGAACGTTAAACTAGTAACAAATCCATTCATTTTTATATGTTGAGTAGAACTACTAACAAGAGAGCTACCTACGAACATTTGAAGTAAATTGGAATTATTTCTTCGCCATTTTGACCAGTGTGCAGTCTTTAGGAAGAAGTACATCAGAATAATTTACAGCGATGTCCAGCACTTTCCTCTAAACCAGCGATGTTATCAGTTCTTTTACGTGCTGTTTTTCAATTCCGTTCCAGGACACCACGTGTTCAAACATTACCTCCCCTGATACGCCTCTCCAACCTGCAGTGTTATGCTAGACGTCATGGGGAAGTACAAATTTAACACAGTGCATCGCCCGACCTCATGCTAAAGAGTAAAGAGCATGGAAGACATTACAATATCCTCAATTACTTCAATTTTTACTTCCTATTTTAAATATTAAATTACAAATTTATGTTCCGCAGTATGTATAACTGTAACAAGTTTTTCTCTTGCACGAAACTTAACAAACTTTGGCTAAGGTGTCGCTTGAAAGAAATAATTTATTACTTTCAGTTTTAAGGACTGCAACTGCTAAATAATATTACCTCATATAGAGAATGTTACATCCAAAAATAATCGTTAAATGTGAAGGGTCCGCAGCAGGTCCATGAAGTGAGAAAAATGAACTCTTGTGATATAAGAAAATGTGTTTCAATATTGCAATTGCAACAAACAAGCAATCAAGTAAAAGCTTAGGAAGTAACTAGGTTTCCTTGTTGTTCAGTTTGTACATTGACGTTCAAAGACATCTGACCTACGATTTTATGGACATTTAAGCGAACATTTTACCCTCGGGATAAGTTAGAAGCAAAGATAAAAAAATAGAAACAAACTTTGAAACAGTATCGCCAGTTTTCAATAGGTTGCATGATTATTGGGGCGCTTATAACCTGTTGGGGAAAATGATGACGTAGTCAAGCATAAATTATTATTATTATTGACAATATCAGCGGTTTGCCGCTAAACCCAGTGTTGTTATACAATCACCAGAGGGGGGAAGAAATATTGATTTCCATAATAAGGGTATATTTGTCGAGTACGATTTACAACACTGACTAATGTCTTCGCCATTTCTTCAAAGAAGCAATAACTATGGACGCCACACTTACACCAACAAATTTATTTTCATTATTGATTATTGAGTCAGGTATTTTGAACGTCTGTGTGCATGTATTCACATACCAGTATATGGTTCATTCTTCCAATGTTTCGTGACACAATATGTCAGGTACAAATACAATATAATTTCGCCAAGAAAAAATATATAATAGGATGCGAAACTGCGGTCAGCACCATCTGGCGTCGGGGGGTTGAAATAAGATGATCAGCGCCAAACGTCGTAGGTGGTGAACATTAGAACTACGTGTTGGGTACATTACCTAGAATTCTCTATTTATCCGTTCGAGATATTGCTCGAGACGAGATGGCAGACAGAATCTTGCTAATAAGTGAACATAAAGTGATACTATGTGTGTATAAGCAGTGTATGTTAAACAGTGATGTTTATGGACGTTATAATAATTGTCTTGAATGTATTGTAAAGTAATAGTAATATAATAAATTGAACTATCTAAGTAGTTCTTGCAGACTTTTCCATTGCGCTCTATACTAAATAACCAAAGAATTCAATCCCAATTATCAAACCTTTTGCTTTATTTTTTATCTCTGTCTGGTTACATTTTCATTGGGTAGTGTAAAATAGATCGTCTCTTTTATCTTCCTGTTGGCTAAGGTAAGAATTTTCAGCACAAGATGCTGTGAGAAATAAAAATATGAATGTTTCATTTTAAATTGGGTTAGTTTTGAATATTGATGACTGTGGGAGGAAATACTTTCTGCACAGTTTAATATTTTCGTCACCATGTGCGCTGGAGTAATTACTCTTTTCGCCACTTGGTGCGCTGCTAGATGTAATAACGCCCCTCCCCCCCAACAGGTGGCAGCAAGATCAATTTCTACAACAGGGCCTATAGGATGTGTTACGGAAAACTCAGTAAGTTTGGCATCCTATTACATATTCATTCACGATTTCGCCTAGAAGAAAATGCTATATAATTTTACGAGAAGTACTCTTAATTTATAAGCAAATAGTCATAAAATCTTAAATATATATAACAAATATTGCAACTTCATATTGCCACGCCGGTGGAAAATGACTGTTATGGAGTAACTATTTGACCACTTATAATAAAAGAAATTTTCTGTGAACGATTAATTCAGTAATTTCCAGTCACGAATTTGGTGGATTTTGTAAGTGTTTTACAACAATTTAACAACTGCAATGGTTATCCAGCGTCTCAGTGAAGTGAAGGTGATAATGCCAGCGAAATGTGTCTACGGTTAGTGCCGAGAGTTAACCAGCATTTTCTCTCAATGGGTTAAGGGGTAATACCCGAAAAAACTTCAAACAGGTAACTTGTCCCAACCTGTATCTGGACACCGATTTGCTAGTCTCACGGTCAGACATGTTAATTGCAACTTCACACTTGTGAACGAAATTGGAACAATCCCCATTTTTCTGATAATGTCTAATACTAAGTCATTGTATGACTTCAAATTTTTACATTACCAGGTATATAATGATTCGGTTGAGTTCGTTTTCTATAGTACATCTATGCACATTACATTTTCTTCCAGCTTTGCTCCATAAATTCTGCCAGGCTAAATCATTAAGTCTCAAATTATACTAAAGCTCCAGTACAGAAAAATTCCTTTTCTGCGACAATATTGATTATTATATCGTAGAGAAAAAAGTGGTTACAAAATTCGTTGAACAATTTTCTGAACTTCATACCTTTCCCGAGAATTTTAAATAAGTTGTAGTCTAGTCATAAGAAGTAAGGGAAATTCAAATACAATGTTTTTTCTAATAATTTTAAAATTGGCAAAATGAAGTTTCTGTACTAAAATTGACTCCAGTTCACTGACAGAATAAGAGTAAATAAAATATACAACAGTTTCATGCATGCTGTATCTGGATATATATATATATATATATATTTCTCGCCTGTGTGCTGGCGAACATAGTTTCTTAGTTTAGTCCAATGTGAGAAACACGTACCACAAACTTAACATTTGAAAGGTTTATCATCAGTGTGTAATCGTAACTGCATTTTCAAGTAAGAGTAGCGCGAGAAAACCTTACCAGAAACATCAAATTTGAAAGACTTCTCTCCCATGTGAAGACGTCCACGAGTTTTTGGAATATTCGATTGCGAAAAACACATACCACACACATCACATGTCAAACGTTTCTAGGCTGTGTGCCAGCGCTCATGCACTTTCAAGGTATCGGTGCGCGAGAAGCACTTACCACAAACATCATATACGAAAGGTTTGTCGCCTGTGTGTATTCGTAAATGCACTTTCAAAACACCGGAGAGCGAGAAACACTTACCACAAACATCACATTTGAAAGGCTTATCGGCTGTGTAGTCTTAAATGCACCTTCAAAGTACTGGAGCGCGAGTAACCCTTACCACACACATCGCATCTGAAAGGTTTATTGAAATTATGTTTGCGCGCATGCACTTTGAAAGTACAGGAGTGCGAGAAACACTTACCACAAACATCACATTTGAAGGGTTTCTCGCCCGTGTGTACCCGTAAATGTTCCCTTAAATTACCGGAGCGCGAGAAACACTTACCACAAACATCACATTTGAAAGGCTTATCGGCTGTGTGAATTCTTAAATGATCTTTCAAGTTACCTGAGTGCGAGAAACACTTACCACATACATCACATTTGAAAGGCTTATCGGATGTGTGCAGTCGAAAATGCACTTTCAAGTTACCGGAGTACGAGAAACACTTACCACATACATCACATTTGAAAGATTTCTTGCCTGTGTGTAGTCGTAAATGCACTTTCAAGGAATAGGAGTGCGAGAAACACTTACCACAAACATCACATTTGAAAGGATTCTCGCCTGTGTGCAGTCGTAAATGCACTTTCAATGTATAGGAGTGCGAGAAACACTTACTACAAATATCACATTTGAAAGGTTTTTCGCCTGTGTGCACGCGCGCATGCAGCTTCAAATTACGGGACACCGAGAAGTACTTACCACATACATCACATGTGAAAGGTTTATCGCCTGTGTGAAGTCGTAAATGCTGCTTTAAGTGACCCGAGGTTGAGAAACACTTACCACAAACATCGCAATTGAAAGGTTTCTTGCAAACGTCCGTGGATAAATGCTCGTTCAGTTTTTCCGCAGTCGAGAAACGTTTTTTAGACGATTCTAATTTCAATTGCTTCTCACCTTCACGAGTCCGCACAGCTTTTACGATGGAATCTGAATTATTGGGGATCTCGCACACAGTCTCGTTCTCTTCAAGAGAAAGACTGTCCAATTCTGAAGACCCAGTACTCCCATCCATAGCTGCAATCCTGAAGTAAATATATTATCAGTCTACAAAATAGTCGCATCAAATGTACATTCAATTATTGAATATTAAAAAAACAAACTATTTCATGATAAGGGCATTACGATTAGAGATACAACGTTGTAATTAATTAATGAGTAACACAGGAAGTATCAAAATATCTCAACTATTTGGACTTCACCCGTACAATAAATTTAATAAGGGTTAGTCAACTCTTGTCAGATTTTTTTTTTAATAAACGTCTCTGTTCAAAGTCTCCTGTCTTTGAGAGGGCTAAATTATGCGATTATTTCAAAATTAGGCACTGCAAATGCCCAATAATTTTTTCTAACTCTTATTATTGAGATATATAAAATCTTGATAGTTTTTAATTTTATCAATTTAACATCAGGAAAATTTCCAGTGGAACATTACTGGTTCCATATCGTTGCAAGCGTCATCATGAGAAAATTTGAATTGGTACTATCTCTAACTTGCCATTTGTTGTTTTGCGAAAGTTAACTAGTAACAATGCTTACAGAGCTCTGCAGCAATGTAATTTACAATTGTACAAAATTATAAGCATACTAAATAATTATTTTGTCCCCTTAAAAGATAAGTATTCTGGTACTCAAAGGTATAAAAGCATTAATTGACTCAAGTGAGAGAAATATTTGAAATGTCTGTAGCAAATTTAAGACTTGAATACTCTTCTATTGAATGCATTATGTCTGACGAGTAGCTTTCACCTCTACGCGGATGTTGATATTTCCAGTTATTTATCAGAAATAAACGGTTGCGCGGCTGGCAGCGAAACAGGGTGGGCAGGGTTCGAATCCCAATTGGGGCATCATATCTGCTTTCGATTTTTCTTGGGGTTTTCCATGAGCATAACATGAGCAAATACTGGGTAATTATGAGTCCTGGACCACGTACTCGTTTCACTAGGATTATCACCTTCATCTCAATCAGACGCTAAATAAGTGAGATGTTGATAAAGCGTCGAAAAATAACCCACTAAAAAGGTATGAAGGTCTGGACGTGAGCAGATGGAAATACGAATCATACCCATGGGATGCAAGTACACACAGGAGGGAAACCGGATGAGACTGCAGAGAACAGACAAGAACCAAGGAATGTGAACTGTCCAAGATGTTATGTTGGTTCTCTACGGTACAGAGGGAAGGGTAACAGCAGATCTCTTCCTAGGCCCGTAACACACTTGCAGATTTTTCGCTAGCGAGAAATATGTAGCGAGAAAGAGGCGAAAAGCCTTCCTCCACACACTTGGCGAGTTCTCGCCACCACAGATCACACCTCGCTATGATCATCTATGCACTGCCTTCATGCAGAAAGCATTTATCTGATTATAGTAATAACTCGTTGGGGGAAATAATATAGGTTATGTATTTACGTATATGGTCGTACTTAAATATATAACCTGTAAGTATGTTGTCGTACTTTACAAATTACGTACGAAACGCTTTGTTCAATCTGAGTATTCACATGATGAGGAAATGGGCTTACATGAACATATTTTTTTCATGAAAAAAATAGGCCTAAAATTAAAGCCAGAAATATCTGAACATCACATTGTATCTTACGAAAATAAGGGCGAGTTTTGGACACTGGAAACTGGTTTCGATTTGAATGATGATATGTTTAGGTGTTATTTCAGGTTCAATGAACAACAGTTGTTTTTGCCATTCATGATATGATAGACAATTCTATGTTATAGTCTCATTAAAATTACGTAAACTCTTAAGACATATAGATACACTATTTCAAATGTTTAACTAATACTATTAAATCTCATCAAAATAAAATATAACCCTATTTACTTTCAGATAATCTGATATTTGTCTCCAGATTTCTTCTTGAAGTTTCATGTTTTTACATTTTTCAGCCCGTGCATCATATAAATAGGCCTACGGGTGACATCGTACAAGTTCGATAAGTTTCTGACTGCAATTATCAACCATCTTTCCTCATTTTCAAATAAAAACAATATAATTCATCGCCTCCTGTGATATCTTTTTCTACATTCAATCGTCATAAAGAGTATAAATGTCAAACATCGTTGATAAATGTGTCAAGAAAATTCGCTGAGCTACCGAATCGAGCGAGGAACTCGCGCGAGTTTTGCCTCGAACGAGAATCTCTTCCAGTGTGTGGACGTCCATTTGAATCCATGTTATCAATTTTTTAATTTTTAACTTAGCCCTCACTGGACGGGATAAAAAAGAAAACATACCCAGGCGTTCACAATAGCGAAAGAAAACGAAGATTTTTCGTCACATTTGTGGGTCATGGTGATTTCAATGACATTCTACAATACAAGAAAAAAACTATATTGTTCTGCTATCATCACCAGCAACGTGGTATGCCTTGTTCAAAGGGAGACAACAATTGCAAGCCAAAGATAAAACTCGACTGTAACAAAACCAAAGCAGGGGTGGATACTACAGACAAGATGGCTAGAGAGTACAATACTTGTTGAGGCGGTCAGTACGTCTGTTGTGCAACATAAACGTCAACAAACTGTAAACTGCGGATCGGAAAATGAAACAAAACATCATAGACGCCTATTCCTGCATCAACTTGGTGACGTGCCAGTTCGCCTCTTCATCACCCAGAGTTCTACGATTGTAGCATTGAGAAAGCCAGAGCATGTTTGCATGGACGCACTGGATATACAAACTCCATAGAATGAACCCTGCATTAGCCAATATATCAGCTGGAAATGGAAGGAAAAGAGGACACTGCCACATGCGCCCAAGGATGCTGGGCAGGAGACTGACCTGAAGCTTCAAATGATATACGAGATTAGGACACATGAGTAGTATGCGGAGGCTATGAGGAACGCGGGAAATTGAAAAGACTGGAGCACAGCAGGCGTTCAAACCTCCTACCTGCAATCTTTTGTTAGACGTCATAGGAAAATGGAAATTTAATGGAGTGCGTCACTCGACCTCATGCTAAAGAGTAAAGAGCATTGAAGGAATCATCACAATATCCTCTATTACTTCAATTTTTACTTCTTATTTTAAATAATAAAATAAAAATTATTTCAGAAGCAATATCAATGTTCGGCAGTATGTATACCTTTAACCAGTTCTTTCAGCCACGAAACTTAACAAACTTCGATTGACAGACAATAATTTATTTATGTTCAGTTTTATGGACTGCAACTGCTAACGTAATATTGCCTGACATAGAGAATGTTATATCCAAAAATAATCCTTAAATATGGTGCGTCTAAAGCAGGTTCTTCAAGTGAGAAAAATTACTCTTGTGATATAAGAAAATGTGTTTGAACAATGTGAGTACACATTGCAATTGCAACAAACAAGCAATCAAGTAAAAGCTCAGGAAGTAACTAGTTTTCCTTGTGGTTTAGTTTGTACACTGACGTTCAAAGACATCTGACCTACGATTTTATGATAATGTAAGCGAATTTTTCACTCTGACGATAAGTCAGAAGAAAAGACAAACAAAAAACAAACAAACTTTGAAACAGTATCCCTCGGTCTCAAAAGGTTTCACCATTATTGGGACGTTTATAAAGTGTCAGGGAAAATGATGACGTAGTTCAAGCATAAATTATTATCATAATTGACAATGTCTGCAGTTTCAAGTTAAACCTAGTGTTGTTTTGCAATCAACAGAGGGGGATGAAATATTGATTTCTATAATGCGGGTATTATTTGTCCAGTACGATTTACAATACCGACTATTACCTTCGCCATTTGTTCAAAGAAGTAATAACTACAGAAGCCACACTTACACCAACAAATTATAGTTCAGTATAGATTAGTAGGGTCGGGTATCTATGTATTCACGTACCAGTTCCAATGTTTCGTGACACAATATAATTCAAGTACAATAAATTATATTTTCGCCTAGAAGAATTTGCTAAATTATTTTACATGAGGTACTGTTAATTTGTAAGCAAACAGTCATAAAATATTAAATTCATTTCAGAAATATTCCAATTTTTAAGTATTGTTGATGGCTTATTTTGTAGAAGTTGTTATATAAATTCATTACTCTTAATTTACTGTTGATTACTATTTTGCATTACGTATCTCAGTCACTAATAACATAATCATCCGTGCCTGAACATTGAGTAGTCACACAGCTACATCCAGTCTGTTACAGAGAATCACGTGGCTATCCTGTAACTTCAAAATCATAAGTTGCTGTGCTGATTTCGTGACAGCACTGCTCTAAACTCACTATGAGTGAGAAATATTGGAGAGTAGGAGAGTTAATGGCTATAGAGCTAAGAACCATGCATCAGATAATAACAACACCAACATGTCTACTCACTAGAAGAGGAAACAGTGGCAAAACAGAAAGAAATCATAAATTGGTGAAACAACGTTGTTCAAGTACAGTTATATGTATTATTGTAGTACGGTATATATCTGGTGTTATGGCTGTTATGATGACCGTTACTACAGGAAAATAAATAAGTGAATAAATAAATAAATAAATAAATAAAAAATTAAGTATATAAGAAAATAACTAAATAAGTAACTAAGTAAGTAAATAAATAAATAAGTAAATAAGTAAGTAAGTAAATAAGAAAAGAAATAAATAAATAAAGTAAATAAAATAAATAAGTGGATAAATAAATAATTAAATAAATAAATAAAGTAAATAAGTAAAGAAGTAAGGAAATAAATTAGTAAATAAATAAGTAAATAAGTAAGAAAATAAATAAATAAGTAAATAACAAAATAAATAAATAACCAAGTAAATAAGTGAGTAAATAAATGAATAGATTCATCAATGAATCAATCAAACAATGAGAAAATGGATTAATAAAAATGGCAAATTAATTTTACACAGTGACTTTGGAACCGTGATTAACGCTTTGCAGAAGAATGCTTGGAATGGACTCAAAGTAGTACCATAGTACATAATTTTCTAGGGAATTATAAAAACTTCAATTGTAAACAAGCTGTAGATATTAAGTCGGAGGACTTCAAAACTCTGGGCTGGAATATGAGTGTAAAGATGCACGACTTGCATATCCATCTATATTACTTTCCTGAAAATCTACGCATTTTTACTGAAGAACATGAAGAAAGGTTTTAACCGTACATTATGGTATCCAGATACCAAGGGAAGTGCAGTGTGAATGTGATGACTGATTATTGCTGGATGATTCAGACAGACAGTTCTTCTGAAGCTGCTTCTAAACAGTCAAGCTAACAGACACTTCAAACACAATGAACTCTACTTGAAGGCTCGCACACAACACTCACCTTTCCGTCAAAACCTCGTTTTCCTCTGGTGTTACTTCCACTCTTGGCTCCTCATTCACTGCGTCCGAGTCACTCTGCTCTTCCTAGAAATACAGAGCAAATAGAAAAAAAACAGATAGCACAATTTACATTATGAAAAACGCATCGAATTTAGATTCCACACAACTGCTTTTAAATCATATCAGGCCTAGTTAAATTTTAGCAAATATAGGACATTTCTTGGGGCAATTTTTCGTGAGGCAATTCTTTCCCTTGTCGATCTGCGTTTCTGAAAATTTTACAACATGTGGTACAAAAAAGGTGTAATTTAAAATCCTGTAGCGCAGTCATATAATCTAAAGCTGTTTTCTTCAAACAGAAGGGGAATTTTGACGGTTTTAGAAGGGGACGAGTAGTATAAAATGGAAATAAATGACATAAATGTATATGCATTAATATATAAAATAAAATATTTTAAATCTTATGAGTCAACATACCGAGGAATGATAATATGCTGAATAGTGGAAAGGCGCATGGTGCAAAAGGTGTTGAGAACAGAAACAAAATACATAATATTCACAAACTAAACTAACACAAATTTTTTATTTTAATTTTTTTTTTTTAAGTTTATGATAGAAATGCAAAATTTAATGAGAGAAAATTATTCCAAATCAATATCAGTGTGAAACATGCAGTATTAAGAATATTTTCTTAACGTCATATTTAGAAGATACGAAAAGATACAATATTATTACATGTTTTGATAAGATATCTAATCCAGGAAATATTTTTGTTTATAAAAACAAGTGTAATACGGTAGATTTTATGGTTGGTATTTCACTAATCTGGCTACCCTAGATGCGCATCTGTCATTCTCTGCTCTGTTGCTTGCACACCCACACTTTGTTCACTGAATGTTGACTTGTGCCATATTTGAGATTCTGTCGCATACCAATGGATCACTTGAGTACGCACAGCCACGATGGTGGAAAATGGCTGTTATAGAGTAACTATTTTAACACTTATAATAGAAGAAATGTTCTATGAACGATTATTCAATAATTTCTAGTTTCGAATTTGGTGGATTTTGTAAGTGGTTTACAACAATTTAACAACTGCAATGGTTATCCAGCGTCTCAGTGAAGTGAAGGTGACAATGCCAGCGAAATGTGTCTACGGTTAGTGCCGAGAGTTAACCAGCATTTTCTCACAATGGGTTAAGGGGTAATACCCGAAAAAACTGCAAACAGGTAACTTGTCCCAACCTGTAAAATGTTATGTTTTATTTAACGACGCTCGCAACTGCAGAGGTTATATCAGCGTCGTGGGATGTGCCGGAATTTAGTCCCGCAGGAGTTCTTTTACTTGCCAGTAAATCTACTAACATGAGCCTGTCGCATTTAAGCACACTTAAATGTCATCGACCTGGCCCGGGATCGAACCCGCAACCTTGGGCATAGAAGACCAGCGCTATACCAACTCGCCAACCAGGTCGACTCCCAAACTGTATCTGGACACCGATTTGCTAGTCTCACGGTCAGACATGTTAATTGCAACTCCACACTTCTGAACGAAATTGGTACAATCCCCATTTTTCCGATGATGTCTAATACCAAGTCATTGTATGACTTCAAATTTTTACATTACCAGGTATAAAATGATTCGCTTGAGTTCGCTTTCTATAGTACATCTATGCTTATTACATTTTCTTCCAGCTCTGCTCGATAAATTCTGTCAGGCAAAATCGTTAAGTATACAATTATACAAAAGCCTTAGTACAGAAAGATTCCTTTGCTACGACAATATTGATTATTATATCGTAGAGAAAAATTGGATAGAAAATTCGTTGAACAATTTTGTGAACTTCATACCTTTCCCGAGAATTTTAACTAAGTTGTAGTCTAGTCATAAGAAGTAAAGAAAATTGAAATACAATGTTTATTTCTAATAATTTTAAAATTGGCAAAATAAAGTTTCAAAATTTACGTTTCTCTGTCTGTACTAAAATTAATAGCAGTTCACTGACAGATTAAGGGTAAATAAAATATACAACAGTTTCATGCATGTTGCATCTGGATGTATATATCAGAACATTTTGCAAAATTTAGAACCTATTATGCAATCCACTCAAATCAACTATATAATTTACCGTAAACTTACAAAATATCTTCTCTCTTTGCGTAAGATAATATTACAAGAGATACATTGCAACTACGTAAATACTTAAGAACAAAGGATGAACAAATGAAGTCACGAGATAATGTATGTACATACAACTAAAGCAAAATCTTTTCCTTGGAAACGGAAAAATGTATTAGGAATTTTAGACAACGACACAGAGTACACAAAAAGAAGCAGTGTCCTCAAACACCATAGATTATGCAACAAGCAATTACGTTTTCATATCTAAAAGAAACCGAGATAACACTCCAGAATTCGTTCCCTGCAATATGACATATCACGTAACACTAAATAGTGATAAGTGTTTTTCGGTCTCTATCATAAAATAAAACGTATTGCAAACACTGTTGTAAAGAGATAGCGGATCTGACAATCAAAACACAAGAAGAACACAGTGCATACCTTGTGCTGCACTCACCTCAGGTTCACGTTTCACCACAGGGAACGATATTGCCACTGGATCTTTCTCACATTTTACCTCGGATAAGAGATCATGGCTCTGGTTGACATATTCCTTCTTTATACCTGTCACATGATGATCCAAGAAATTCTGTTCCTGCAGTACAAAGAGATATATTAAATGAGCAATTATTACAGTATTAGAAGAGACTTCTAACGTTACAAGCTGCTGTATATATATCAGCGTGCATCAGCTTGACATTATGACGAATGGGGCCAGAATTCATAAGCGAATGCAAATTATTCATACAGACATATTATTTAGACATGTTATGAATGTCTGTAATAAAACGAAAAGCAAATCCTGCTTCTTACGGCCATTCCTACATATAATATACTCTTGTGCATATATTGTAGCATATTTTCAACACTGTTTTGTGTTAAACCCATAAATTGAGTTGCTTTGAAAAAAAAAAAAACAAAAACAAATAAATAAGATAAAATAATAAGAATTTGCAAACGATCTAAGAGACAGTTTAATACATAACTTTATTGATGCTTAATATGGAAAAAAACATCTGAAGGAGAAATACATTGATACTTATTTCACTCTTTGGGAGAATTTCGAAATATTTCTGATTCATTGAATCTTACCGACGAGGAGATGAAAAAAGCAATCCCTTGAATTTCGAAGCTACTTTCAGTATAATTTCATCAATTTTCATGTACGCATTCAGTACTCGGATTTTCCTTTCCTATGAAAATAATGCTTATATCTTGGACAACAAAAATGCTTAGAAAATTCGTCACCTTTCCCGAGTTTAGTATCTAGTTGGAATCCACCCACAATCAGTTCAAGTAAATTCAAAACCTCTATTTCTATTTCTAATAATTTCAAGATTTGTCAACTGAAATTATTAACTTTACGTTTCTATACCTATATTTAAGTTGAATGTACTTCATTGACAGAACAAATATAAGTAAAAAATAATACTTTGATGTATTCTGTACCTAACCCTATGTAGCAGATAATTTTCCAAAATTTAAAGCACCTTCTTGAATTCACCCAAATAAGCCCATCAATGTACTGTAAAGTTAGAAAATATGTTTTCTATACTGGCAGCATAATTTGCTACAAAAGAAATATCCCATTGACGTACATACCTAAAAGAAAAATGAAGACAGGTGATAATATATCTGCATACATCTACAGCAAAATCAATCATCATTTTAAAACGGCAAACCGTACCGTGAATTTAGGCAAAGACATAGAGAAAGCAAAAACAAATTAAGTGAAGTAAAACACAGTATCAAAGTAATAGACTGTGGGAATTTGTAGCTATGGCAACCATTACGACTGAGTGTAACAAGCAAGTTCCGTGCCGAATTTAAAACAAAAAAGAGACATCAATGCAACAAGACATAAATAATAACAAACAGAAACGAGATTGTTCTGCCACGGTCACACACTAAAAGGCGCTGCAAGTACTGTTGTAAAGAGGCAGTGTCCATTACAAACAAAACACAAGAAGAACACTGGAAGAAGAACACATAGTGCATTCTTTGTGGTGCACTCACCTCAGGTTCACGTTTCACTACAGGAAAGGAAATTGCCACTGGATCTTCAACTTTTATAATAATAATAATAATAATAATAATAATAATAATAATAATAATAATAATAATAATAATGATTTATTTTAGCTGGCAGAGTTAAGGCCGTAAGGCCTTCTCTTCCACTCAACCAGCAAAAAGTGTATATACATATGCATGAACTTACAAAGAATTCAACAATTTGATTTAGATGAGAGTTACATGTATACAAGAGTTATTTACGAATTAAACAACAAAATACTATGAACTATTAATTAAACACTGAAATAAACTGTGTAGCAGAATTAAACTAAAATACATAGAATGTTAATATATTTCAAATGATATTAGATAATAGAAAGAGATTATTATGAGACAATTTTGAAAATGCAGCACAATCAGGATGATGTCTAAAGAAAAAAGCAACAGTTTATTGTCTTGCAGCCCCTAATACTTTGTGACAAGGAATTCCATTGACGCGAGGTGGATATTGTAAAAGATGAGGAATAACAAGATGTTCTATGAAGAGGTATATTTAGCGTGCCACAGATAAGTGATCTGGTATTTACGTCGTGGTTAGAGTATAGATAAGAGAAACGAGACGAAAGGGAATTTGGTGTTGAGGTGTGCAGAATTCGAAAGAGTAGAGACAAAGAGTGTAAAGTTCTGCGTTCTTTAAGTCGGAGCCACGAGAGACTTGCGAAGGACAGTGATATGTGATCATATCGTCGGATGTTGCACACGTATCTGACGCACATATTCTGAGCTCGCTGTAACTTGACTGACAATTCAGAACTTAGATCACTTCACAAAACGTCACAATAATCGAAGTGCGGCATTACTAGAGTTTGTACTAGGGTAAGTTTTAGTTGCTGGGGCAAGAAGTTTCTCAAGCGACTCAAAGAGTGAAAGGAGGAACAGATTTTTTTTATCGTTTCTTTAACTTGAAAATTCCAACTTAGATTATTATCAAAAAAGAAGCCAAGATTTTTTACGACAGATGAATAAGGGATTAGGATTTATCTCAGAAATGAGATCATGACTCTGGTTCACATATTCCTTCTTTGAACCAGTCACATGCTGATCCAAGCAAGTCCGTTCCTGCAGTACCAAGAGATATCTTGAGCAATTTATTACATGGTGTTAGCACAGTTTAGTATATACAGTTGCGAAGCTCAATACTTGATAAATATGCAGACATAGATAGTTGCTGACCAGGATCGCTACCATCACCTAAGTACAGACCCTTTCCCGAGCAGACGATGATGTATGTTCGGGTTCTCAATTTCAGTGTATGGAGCACAGTGAAATATTATGTTATAACTTTATTGCGTATCATTGCTAAGTTTTATTTAGTGTAATGTGTCCATAAGTTCCGTTTACTTCTTATTGCATAATTTTATACAGAAATAATTACAAATCTGTGATATTTTAATGTGAACAGAATTTCCCATGTTAAAATAATCTATTCGCATCAACATTTTAAGTTTAGAATGGAAGATATTTTGGGGTTTAATAAAAAAGAATTTATATTGATATTTTATTTTAGCACATCTACCTTCCTTATGTGTAGATAGAAAATTTACCATACCACACCTTTGAAATTAGTGTACGTACGATTGTGTTACTTCGTCTCTTAGGAAGTAGATAAATTCAATAATTCAGTACACACTCGATTGTGGTATTAACGTGCAGAAAAATTGAATGTGCGGCGTATCATACATGACATTATGCTTAATTATAATGTATAATTGTGAATAGAGGAATATAAATAATAAGCTACAATTTCCATATGTCATAACATAGGCCTGCGTATATAATGGCAGGGCATTGGAGAGTTTGTAAATCTAGTTGCTCTAGTAATAGTGCTGTGAGCTTACCGTTTTTCAATATAGTCAAGTGTCCGAAAGTCAATAAGGCAGAACTCATAAAGTAGTGGAACTAACGCTGAGGTAGTTCCAGCAGTTTCGAAAGTGAAAATCGTTGAATTTATAATAGAATTTTTGTGGAGGTGCTGGTGATGGTATAAGCAAGGCATAATAAAAGCCAAAACTAACCAAACCTAACCTGTCACAGATCCGCATATGCAAGGAGTATGAGTACAAAAAACTATTTCTGCGCTAGTTTAGTTTACTAACATAGTACATTAATCAGATTTCAGATTGGAGTACCGTAAGAAACGAATAATTAGAACTGAAGTAGAGAGAAATTGCATTTACATGTTATCACAAGCAACTTTGTGCTTAATAATAATGTATAAATGCGAATAGTGGAATATTGGTACAGTAAACATAACCTATAATTGCAACATATCAAAATATAAGTGCGCTGCAACTGAAAATTATAGAATCGAGAATAAAATTTAATAAATGTACAAGAATTTTGCAATATTTATTCCTAATAAAGTCAGGTATTACACATACGAAGAACGCAATTTTCACACAAAAAATAATATTACACCTTAACTCGCAACTGTAATATGTCTGAAGTGTCTCATTATCATTGTTTTTAAATTTACCTTTTATTCATGTAATTACACTACATTTTAGAGAAATGTATGTTGCTCTTTATGCATTGCAACTAATTTATATGGTTGAAACAAAGAACATATCCTCAAACACCCCTACCCTCCTTTTCCATATTTGAATTAACAATAATTGAAATCAAGAAATTATTTATAGTCTTAGATAAAGAGAATAAAATGAAAATGAATTCGTGAACTTAAGCATAATATCAAGTACCGACATTGGGGGAATGTGTAGCTTGGCAACCATTCAGAATAAGGTGTAACTGTAACTTCGTTTTTCAATTTGAAATATAAAACCAGATCAACATTATACTTCGCTACAACATAACAAATACAAAATACATTGTCATCAGATTCCTTCTATCCCTATCATACACTAAAAGCACACGTTTCACCACAGGGAACGAAATTGCCACTGAATCTTTCTCACATTTTACCTCTGATACGAGATCATGGCTCTGGCTCGCATATTCCTCCTTTATACCAGTCACATGATGATCCAAGAAATTCCGTTCCTGCAGTACAAAGAGACATCTTAAATGAGCAATTTATTACAGTATTAGAAGACGACGTCTAACGTTACAAGCTGCTGTCTATATATCTGCATGCATCAACTTGACATTATGAGGAATGGGGCCAGAATTCAAATGCGAATGCAAATTATTCATGCAGGAATATTATTTAGACATGTTATGAAGGGCTGTAATAATATGAAAAACAAATCGCGCATATTACGGCCATTCCTACATATAATATACTATTGTGCATATAATGTAGCATATTTTCAACACTGTTTTGTGTTAAACCCAAAAATTAAGCTGCTTTGAAAAAATAAACAAATAAATAAGATAAAATAATAATAAATTGCAAACGATATAAGAGACAGTTTAATACATAATTTTAATGATGCTTATTATGGAAAAAAACATCTGAAGGAAAAATATATTGATATTTTCTTTTCACTCTGTGGGAGAATTTCGAAATATTTCTGATTCATTGAATCTTATTGACAAGGAGAAGAAAAAAGCATTCAATTGAATTTTAAATCTACTTTCAGTATAACTTCATCATTTTTCTTGTACTCATTCAGCACTCGAGTTTTCCTTTCCTATAAAAATAATGCTTATACCTTAGGCAATAAAAACGGTTAGAAAATTCGTCGACTTTCCAGATTTTAGTATCTAGATGGAATCCACCCTCAATCAATTCAAGTAAATTCAAAACCTCCATTTCTATTTCTAATAATTTAAAGATTTGTCAACTGAAATTTTTAAGTTTACGTTTCTATACTTGAATCCACTTCATTGAAAGAACAAACATAAGTGAAATAAATAATACTTTGATGTATGCTGTACCTATCCCCATGTATCAGATCATTTCGCAGAATTTAGAGCACATTCTCAAATTCACCCAAATAAGCCCCACAATGTACTGTAAAGCTACAAAATATGTTTTCTATAATGGCAGCATAATTTTCTACAAAAGAAATATCCCAGAGACCTAAATACCTAAAAGCAATATGAAGACAAGTGATAATATTTCTGCTTACATCTACAGCAAAATGAATCATCATTTTAAAACGGCAAAACATATCGCAAATTTTTGACAAACACATACAGAAAACAAAAACAAATCATGACCAACACAGTATCAAAATAATAGTGTGTGGGAATTTGTAGTTATGACAACCATTACGACTGAGTGTAATGAGCAATTTCGTTTTCAAACCTAAAACTAAAGCGAGATAACAATGTAAAAAGACATAAATAATAATAAATAAAGATGAGATTGTTATTCCACTCTCACACACTAAAATGCGCAGCAACTACTGTTGTAAAGATGTAGTGTCCGTTACAATCAAAACACAAGAAAAGACACTGGAAGAAGAACACATAGTGCATTCTTTGCGCTGCACTCACCTTAGGTTCACGTTTCACCACAGGGAAGGAAACTGGCACTTGATCTTCAACTTTTATCTCAGAATTTAGATCATGGCTCTGGTCCTCAAATTCCTCCTTTGAACCAGTCACATGCTGATCCAAGGAAGTCCGTTCCTGCAGTACCAAGAGACATCATGGGCAATTTATTATATGGTGTTAGCACAGTTTAGTATATACAGTTACGAACCTCAATACTTGATAAATATTCATACATAGATAGTTGCTGACCACCAGGATTGCTACTATCGCCTCAGTACAGACCCTTTCCCGAGGAGACGATAATGTAAGATCGGGTTTTCTATTTCAGTGTATGGAGCTCAGTGATATATTATATTATAACTTTATTGCGTATCATTGCTAAGTTTTATTTAGTGTAATGTGTCCATAAATTCCGTTTACTTCTTATTCCAAAATTTAATGTAGAAATAATTACAAAACCTTGTTATTTTAATGTGAAGATAAATTTACACGTTAACATAATCTATTCGCATCAAAATTTGATGTTTAGAATGTAAGCTATTTTGAGGTTTAATAAAAAAGAATTTATATTCTTATTATAATATTTAGCACATCTACCTTCCTTAATTCTAGATAGAAAATTTACCATACCACACCTATGAAATTAGTGTCCGTACGATTTTGTTACTTCGTCTCCTCGGAAGTTGATAAATAGAATAATTCAGTGTGTACGCGATTGTTGTATTAACATACAGACAAATTGAATGTGCGGCGTATCATACATCATATTATGATTAATTATAATGTATAATTGCTAATATAGGAATATAAATAATAGTCTATAATTTCCATAGGACATAACATAGGCCTACATATGTAACTGCAGGGAAGTGAAAATCGTTGTGGGTGCAGTTGATCCAATAAGCAAGGCTTAATAAAAGCCTAAACCTAATCTAACCTGTCTCAGTTCCGTATATTGTAGGAGTATGAGTACAAAGGAACTACTTCTGCGCTAGTTTAGGCTACTAACAAAGTACATTAATCAGTCTTCAGATTGGAGTACCGTAAGAAACGAATAAATAGAACTGTAGTAGAGACAAATTGCATTTAAATGTTATCACACGTAACCTTATGCTTAATTATAATGTATAAATGCAAACACTGAAGTATTAGTAGAATAAACATAACCTATAATTGCAACGTATCAAAATATTCGTGCGGTGGAACCGAAAATTATTGAATCGAGCATAAATGAATTTGCAAGAATTTCGCCATTTTAATCCAAATATAGTCAGGTATTACACATACGTACAACGTAATTTTCACGCCAAAAATAATTTTACACCTTAACTCGCAAGTGAATTATGTCTGAAGTGTCTCATAAACATTGTTTTAAATTTTACCTTTATTCATGCAATTACACTACATTTTAGAGAAATATATGTTGCTCTTTATGCATTCCAACTAATTTATATGGTTGAAACAAAGAACATTCTCAAACACCCATACCCTCCTTTTCTATATTTGACTTATCAATAATTGAAAGCGAAACATTATTTATAGTCTTAGATAAAGAGAATAAAATGAAAATGAATTAGTGACCTTAAGCATAGTATCAAGTACCTACATTGCGGGAATGTGTAGCTTGGCAACCATTAAGAATAAGGAGTAACTGTAACTTCGTTTTTAAATTTGAAATATAAAACCAGAAAACAGTTCAACATTACACTTCGCTACAACATAACAAATAAAAAATATATTGTCTTCAGATTTCTTCTATCCCTATCATACACTGAAAAGAACTCCAAGTAATGTTATAAAGAGTGTGTCTGTGATATTCAAAATACAAAATTAGCACTAGAAAAACACTACACATGCCTTGCGCACCACTCACCTCTGGTTCATTTTTCAACATTGGGAATGAAATTGGCATCGGATCTTTATCAACTTTCACCTCATGTGTGAGAGCATGTCCCTGGTCCAAATAATCTTCGGAGAAATAAGACATATTGTTTAAGCTTATGTAAAACAATCCTTTAACTGATGCAAGTTTCCAATCATCGTTATTATTAGACAGTTAGGGTTACCAACACCAGTTTGCAGAAATACAGTAAACGCTTAAAAAACACTAAATATAGCATTAAACCCACCGGATTTTTAGATTTGTATTACATATTTAAAATAGTGCGAATTCGGCTATTTCTTTGAAAGGGTTCATATCTGAAGTATCTTTATAAACGACTGAAAACTTTACACCAAATGGTTTAGATTTCCAACTGCCAAAACCACCACGTTGGCGACACTGGTCACGGCTAACAAAAACCTTATTAAAGTTTTTTCAAGGCGACCGTGTTCAGGCAGATAATAGAGGTTCAGAATGTCTGT
The DNA here is from genome assembly GCF_040183065.1 of Periplaneta americana. NCBI lineage: Eukaryota > Metazoa > Arthropoda > Insecta > Blattodea > Blattidae > Periplaneta > Periplaneta americana. The sequence continues at coordinate 577,093 of NC_091133.1, read as the reverse complement.
AATTTCATGTTTTACTCCTCTTTGCAATTATTATTTTTTGGATGATTATTTTTCTTCTAATATTGCTTTTTAATACTAATTAATAGTGAGACCTCATAATAGCTTATCGGTAAACCCCCAAGAATCAGTGACTGTTTTTTCATACATAGGGATAGTAGGCTTGCAAACTGTCCGGTATTTTTCCTGGACAGTGCAGGATTTTGACCATTGCGTCCAACGTCCCAACATAATTTGCACATGCGTCAAAATGTCCTGATTTCAGGGCATACTAGACATGACAGCTGATTTTCGTTCCTATCATATTGTTGGATTTAGTCTGGGTTGGTAGAAATTTCCGGACAGTCTTATACTGATAGGCTTGCAATATGTGACGAAATAGCAAAATGATTCTGGTTCTAGCACGCATGTAATTCTTGTTCATGAGTCAATGCAATAATCATACCAAGATCATATCTAAATGTAAGGCAGGTTTTATCACAGTCACAGAATAATTTTATGAGTCACATAAACTTTGTGCTCATTTTATGCACTTTGACTTTAGTTTGGCGCCATTCAGTATTATGCCCACTTTGTTGCCAAATGATGAGTGAGTACAGTTTCCTTGGGGGGGGGGGGAAGCAAAATTAAAGAATTCCCATAAAACGGAGATATGAGGGACATCGTTTACCTACCTCACCCCTTATAGCTTGATTGTTCTACAATATATCGGGATCTGATCATTAAATAAAAGTATTTTCTGGGGGAGGCGTATTTCTTACAGCGTTACATCCATATCCGCGATGCTTTGGACCGAGTTGTATAGGGCTTGGACTGTAGGTCAACTACAAATTATAACAGGGCATAACTTAAAACAATCTCTCTCTTTTTTTCTCTCGTAGAGCAAAACATGCATACATCAATAAAAATTTTGTAACTATGCTAACAGAAACTTTTATATATATATAGGGATTACCTTCCTGAAGATATCATATGAAATATAAACTCTATTCTATTTAATCTCGTCTTTAAGTTTACACATTATACCGCGTTTGTTTTTGCATTGTTGTGCAGTATGTTATTCATACATCTCCAAGTAGACGCCAGAACACCTGCTGACTTCTAACACAGGAGTACAGGCTGTTACAAAAGAAACATTACACTGCTTCCATTCCTCAAATGAGGGATAGAAATTCTTATACATTCAGAAATTTAAAATAAATATTAAACACCAGACACATTATCCGAAGGCTTTAATCATCAATTTAAGGACAGGACCTTAATCATAAACAAAATCAAAAAAGTTTTTCTCAATATTTTCTAACATTAATGAAAAAAAAAAAAGAGTTGTGAAAAGTTTGAGTGGTAGTACCCACATAGCCCCCCATAACTCCGCCTTTGTTTGTTCCACTAGATGCGTAAATTCATTATTTTCGGCAGAAAAGTGAAAAAAATAAATAAATACATGCATCTTGATGACACAACTTTTAACATTGTATCACATGGTATTTGTATGATAATAACTATCTTGTGTTAAATATTATTAACGTACCTTTTTAACATGTTTCGACGTATTTTTCGGTCATTTTCGGAATTGGTCGTTCTTGGTCTTGGCGCCTCTTGTTTCCTATGTGGGTGCGTTTTGTAGTGTAGAGTCAAAGAGTGTATGTGTTTTGAAATTGAGTTGTGTGTTGAGAAGATCGTTGGGTTGTGTTATCGTGTATGTATATTTCGTATTGTTGTAGTGTGTTGAGTTTCTGGCTTTTTGATTGGATGTGCAGTATTTCCATGTCTGTGTTGATGTCTCTGTAGGTGTGGTTTGCATTTGTGATGTGTTCTGCACATGTAGAGGTGTTTTGCAGTTTTCTTATGCCTGTGATGTGTTCTTTGTAATGTGTTTGAAATGATCTGCCAGTCTGTCCTATGTAGTAGTTGTTGCAGGTGTTGCATTTGAGTTTGTATATGTCTGTGTGGTTGTATTCGTTTCTTTGTGTTGTTTGTGTGTTGAGATGTTTCTGTAGAGTGTTATTTGTTCTGTATGCGATGTTGTAGTTTAATTTCTTGAATGGGGTTGCAATTTTATGTGAGTTTTTGTTGTCTTACGCTAGTGTGATGTATTTTTTGTGTTCTTGTGTTTGTGTTATGTTCTTCTGTTTATTGTGGTATTGTTTTGTCTTATGTATTATGTTGGCTATTATGTTGGGGTTGTATCCGATTTCTAGTTCTATGTATTTGATTGTGTTTAGTTCTTCGTTATAATCCTGTTGGTCCATTGTTATGTTGAGTAGTCTGTGTATCATTGTTCGGAATGCAGCTTGTTTGTGTTGTGTGGGATGGTTGGATGTGTTTTGTGTGTGAGTGTTGCTGTTGTTATGGGTTTTCTGTATACTTTCAGCGTGTGTTTGTTGTCTACTTTTGTTATTGTGATGTCTAGAAAATTTATAGATTTGTTGTTTTCAATATCTAATGCGTAGTGTAGCTTTGGGTGTATTTTGTTTATGTGTTGATGAAGGTTTTGGATTTGTCTTTTGTTTCGCTTGTATAGTAGTAGTATGTCATCTACGTATCTGTGCCAATATATGATGCTGTCTGCGTGTTTGTTGTTGTCTATGTTTAATATGTATGTCTGTTCTATGTGGTGTAAGAATATTTCTGCTAGTATGCTGGAAATGGGTGATCCCTTGGGTAGGCCTTCAGTTTGTGTGTAATATTTGTTATTGTATGTGAAGTAGTTTTGTTTTGTGATTATGTCTGTGGTGTGGATGTTTTCTTTGATTTGTCTTGTGGTGTGTTGTTGTTTTTGAGCTTTCGCTCTAGTAATCTAGTGTATCTTGTTTGGGTATGTTTGTGTATAGCTTAGTTATGTCGAAAGTTGTTAATGTTGTATTGTGTGGGATATGTTTGTCTTTTTATTTTATTTATTTACTAGGTCTATGTTGTTTTTTAATGTTGTGTGTTTTTCCAATTTTATGTTGTTCCTTATGGTTTAGTCCATACATAACACATCCAACCACCTTACCTTGCTCTAAATGTCTCTTTTGCATCTACTTCATTTTACTGATTTTTTATATTAAATAGGAATATCTGAATTATCTTTAAATATGCCGGGATTCGATCCTAGAACCTTTCGTTTAATGAACCACTATCACAGCCATTATTCTATGAATTCGTTCCCGAACAAACCATTAAAAATTATGTCTACGCACAATAAATTAACATCAAATACTTCCAAAAGTATTAACATATGACTTTATTATATTACACTTAATATGTCAAATTGATCACTAATTAGTGTGTTTTCTAACAATTTATAATATATCTTGAGTATATACCTATATTGTTTTCACGTGCTAATTAACTAGGTTTCCCCTGTTGACTAATAAATTAACACGAGAATATGTGCTACATATTCCTAATGTAAAATATTCCAAAATATAAGATGTGAAGTATATTTGGTTTAAGTTCATATTATTATAATTACACATGGATCAACTTTAATAAAGAGGAAATTTATAGCAGAAATGTAAGTAGAGCCTAACGATATTTTATTATAGCACACGTCAAGTAAAGAGTGAAGCGATGCTTGGAGAGCGTATTGATAGAATTTCGAAATGAAAACATCTGTACTGCAGTAGCTGACAAGTTGCACGTATTCAAGTGTGTTCGTAAATGAGGAGGATTTGGATAAATGACAGATGTACTGTGTATGAATAATGTGTGTTTATTAATTATTACAACAAATTGGAAATCATCAACTGCAATCTTTGTATCCATACGAAGTATGTAAAACAATTTATTGTAACACTAAGTAACAATTCTATGAGAAAAACAATGCAAATACAACCTAATACAAAATTTGGTAGGAACAGTGAAGATGTACTCTTAATGTTTTAATACCTAAAATTGTATTTTACGTAAACATTTTTTCTTCCAATTGTATGGCAAGAAAAAGTGACGTAATGAACTTTTCAATATATTTCAGGCAGAAGACTAAACAATAACTGAGAACAAATTGCTTAATAGACAGGTATGTACACGACAACTAATATTATGTAATACTATAAATAAAAATACTCAATTACTCACAGCAAACATAATTCTTGTTGAGGATCTTGCTCTTTCCCAAACAGCAACAGCAATGATGCGGTATGTAGAAGAATAATCCTCATTGTAATTATGTATTAAAACGTTCAATTGTACATTAAAAATTTGCACATTATATTAAAACCGATCCACGTGTAAACAGATACTCTTTTGAGCTTATCTTTACACATGAAACACATTCCAAAATTATCACAACTGAAAGGCATTTACTGCCTTCCTCTTTCTCTCCAAATAGAACAATATTGTTAATATAGTTTATCGTCTGACATCTTCCTCTGCCCCCAACTCATCTCCGATTTACGATTACTTCCAGTATATCCATCACTAGGCAGTTTCTTCTCAGCCAGTGACCCAAACAATTCCTTTACCTCTTCAATTTCATTATTTTTTTCTTTCTTCACTGCTCTTTCCAACACAGCTTATTTGTTATTCTGTGTGTCCATTTAACACGATCCATTTTCCTCCCTACATATTTTTAATGCTTGTATTCGCTTTCCTTCACTTCAAAGTAATGGCCATGTTTCTGCTCCAAACAATCCCACACTCCATCCAAAGCACTTCATTATTCTCTTACTTACTTGTCTTTCTAGAGATTCACAAAAGATGCTCCTTATTCTACTAAAAGCTTCCTTGATCATTCCTTATCTCAATTTCATTTCCTAGCAACAGGTGATGTTACTGCTTATAGTATACCCCAAGTATTTGAAGACGACCACTTTTTCTATTTCCTAATTTGGAATTCCTCTGACAATGGTCCTCATCTTGTTTGAATTTATGCTTATCCCATACTACTGTTCGGCAGCTGTCATTGAGATCCAGTAGGATATAGCTTATTATCGTCTCCTCTGCTGCTAACAACGCATATCATCATCAATTCTGATGTATCTAGTTAATAACGAATGCTCACCTTTCATTATATATATTTCAACACTATTTTAGTTCTCGTTCTAGTTGTCGTTCACGGTTAATTGTGTATCAAGTCCTACAGTTTAACTTACAGGACAAAGACAAAACACATTCCACAAACTCAGCATTACCAAGTCATTTCGTCGGTAAATTTGAAACCATATTTAAAATAGTCTTCCTAAAGAAACACGCTTCAGAGATCAGACTTCAAAGGCTTATCACTTAAAGGTGTTCATTGCTTGTTAGGCTACCTGAGCGAAGAATAATTTACTACAAAGATGGTATTACAAAAGGTTATTACCAACAGACTTGAGCACATGATTAGTTAAACACAATTAACGTCACTCAAAACTTAGATACATGTGAAAGGTTTCTCGCCTGTACGCTGCCGTTCATGGTTTCTTAGAATAGTCGAAACTGAAAAACACTTAAACACGAATTTAATATTTGAAAGATTTCTCACCTGTGTGCTGGCGGACATGGTTTCTTAGTTTAGTCGAATGTGAGAAACACGTACCACAAACTTAACATTTGAAACTTTTATCATCAGTGTGTAATGGTAACAGCATTATCAAGTAAGAATAGCGCGAGAAACACTTACCAGAAACATCCATTTGAAAGACTTCTCTCCCAAGTGAAGACGTTCATGAGTATTTGGAATATTCGATTGCGAAAAACACTTACCACACTCATCACTTGTGAAACGTTTCTAGCCTGTGTGCAAGCGCTCATGTACTTTCAAGGTATCTGAGCGCGAGAAGCACTTACCACAAACATCGCATCTGAAAGGTTTGTCGCCTGTGTGTATTCGTAAATGCACTTTCAACTTACCGGAGCGCGAGAAACTCTTACCACAAACATCACATTTGAAAGGTTTCTGGCCTGTGTGCCGGAGATCATGGTCTCTTAGGGTAGACGAATCTGAGAAACACTTACCACAAACTTTACATTTGAAAGGTTTCTCGCCTGTGTGCCCGCGTAGATGTCTCTTTAAGTTACCAGAATTGGAGAAACCCCTACGGCAAACATCACATTTGAAAGACATCTCTCCCTTGTGACGACGTTCATGGATTTTTAATAAATACGATTGCGAAAAACACTTACCACACACATCGCAACTGAAAGCTTTTTCGCCTGTGTGCACGCGCCCATGAACTTTCAAGTGACTGGACTGCGAGAAGCACTTACCACATATATCACATGTGAAAGGTTTATTGCCTGTGTGTAGTCTTAAATGCTGCTTCAAATTACCGGAGCGCGAGAAACATTTACCACAAACATCACATTTGAAGGGTTTCTCGCCTGTGTGTAGCCGTAGATGCTCTTTCATCATACTGGAGGTCGAGAAACACTTACCACAGACATCACATTTGAAAGGTTTGTCGCCTGTGTGTATTCGTAAATGCACTTTCAACTTACCGGAGCGCGAGAAACTCTTACCACAAACATCACATTTGAAAGGTTTCTGGCCTGTGTGCCGGAGATCATGGTCTCTTAGGGTAGACGAATCTGAGAAACACTTACCACAAACTTTACATTTGAAAGGTTTCTCGCCTGTGTGCCCGCGTAGATGTCTCTTTAAGTTACCAGAATTGGAGAAACCCCTACCGCAAACATCACATTTGAAAGACATCTCTCCCTTGTGAAGACGTTCATGGATTTTTAAAAAATACGATTGCGAAAAACACTTACCACACACATCGCAACTGAAAGCTTTTTCGCCTGTGTGCACGCGCCCATGAACTTTCAAGTGACTGGACTGCGAGAAGCACTTACCACATATATCACATGTGAAAGGTTTATTGCCTGTGTGTAGTCTTAAATGCTCCTTCGAATTACCGGAGCGCGAGAAACATTTACCACAAACATCACATTTGAAGGGTTTCTCGCCTGTGTGTAGCCGTAGATGCTCTTTCATCATACTGGAGGTCAAGAAACACTTACCACAGACATCACATTTGAAAGGTTTGTCGCCTGTGTGCATTCGTAAATGCACTTTCAAATTATCGGAGTGTCGGAAACACTTACCACAAACATCACATATTAAAATCTTCTCTCGCATGTGAAGACGTTCATGGACTTTTAGGGTATTCGCTTGCCTAAAACACTTACCACATACATCACATTTGAACGGTTTATCGGCTGTGTGTAGTAATAAATGATCCTTCAAGTAACCGGAGCGCGAAAAACACTTACCACACACATCGCATCTGAAAGGTTTTTCGCCTGTGTGCAGGCGTGCGTGCACTTTCAAGGGACTGGCCTGCGAGAAGCTCTTACCACATACATCACATTTGAAAGGTTTATCGGCCGAGTGTAGTCGTAAATGAACCTTCAAGTAACCGGAGCGCGAAAAACACTTACCACACACATCGCATCTGAAAGGTTTTTCGCCTGTGTGCACGCGTGCATGCACTTTCAAGTGACTGGCCTGCGAGAAGCACTTACCACATACATCACATTTGAAAGGTTTATCGGCTGAGTGTAGTCGTAAATGATCCTTCAAGTAACCGGAGCGCGAAAAACACTTACCACACACATCGCATCTGAAAGGTTTTTCGCCTGTGTGCACGCGTGCATGAACTTTCAAGTGACTGGCCTGCGAGAAGCTCTTACCACATACATCACATTTGAAAGGTTTATCGCCTGTGTGTAGTCGTAAATGGTCCTTCAAGTAACCGGAGCGCGAGAAACACTTACCACACACCTCGCATCTGAAAGGTTTATCGAAATTGTGCATGCGCTCATGCACTTTCAAGTTCCGGGACCGCGAGAAACACTTACGACAAACATCACATTTGAAAGGTTTATCGCCTGTGTGTAGTCGTAAATGCGCTTTCAAGTTATCGGAGTGCGAGAAACACTTACCACAAACATCACATAGAAATGTCTTTTCTCGGATGTGAAGACGTTCATGAACTTTTAGGGTATTCGATTGCGAAAAACACTTACCACAAACATCACATTTGCAGGACGTCCCTCCCATGTGATGACGTTCATGTCTTTTTAGAATAATCGATTGCGAAAAACACTTACCAAGCACATTGCATCTGAAAGGTTTATCGCCTGTGTGTAGTCGTAAATGGTCCTTCAAGTGACCGGAGCGCGAGAAACACTTGCCACAAACATCGCATTTGAAAGGTTTCTTGCCAACTTCCGTGGATAAATGCTCGTTCAGTTTTTCCGCAGTCGAGTAACGCATTTTAGACGATTCTAATTCCAATTGCTTCTCACCTTCAAGTGTCCGCACAGCTCTTCCGGTGGAATCTGAATTCTTGGGAATATCGCACACAGTGTCGTTCTCTTCAAGGGAAAGACTGTCCAATTCTGAAGATACAGACCTCTCAATCGTAGCTGCAACGCTGAAGTAAACATACTATCAGTCTACAAAATAGTCGCAACAAATGTACATTCAATTGCTGAATATTTAAAAAAAGCTATTTCATGACAAGGTGAATTACGATTAGAGATACAAGCTTGTAATTAATTTATGAATAACACAGGAAGTAGCGAAATATCTGAACTATTTGGACTTCACCTGTACAATAAATTTAATAAGGGTTACACCACATTGGTTAGCACTTGTCAAGTTTTTTTTTTAATAAACCTCTCTGATCAAAGTCCCCTGTCTTTGAGAGGGCTACATTATGCGATTATTACGAAATTAGGGATTGGAAATGCCCATTAACTTTTTCTAGCTCTTATTATTGTGATATATAAAATGTTTATAGTTTTAATTTTAGCAATTTCAAATTAGGAATATTTCCAGTGGAACATTACTGGTTCCATTTCGTAGCAAGCATCATCATGAGAAAATTTGAATTGGTATTATCTCTACCTTGCCATTTGTTGTCTTGTGAAAGTTAAACTAGTAACGTTGCTTTCAGAGCTCTGCAACAATGTAATTTACAATTGTACAAAATTATAAGCTTACTAAATAATTATGTTTTCGCTTAAATGATAAGTACTCTCGAACTCAAATATAAAAAAGCATTAATTGACTCAATTTAGAGTATTATTTGAAATGTCTGTAGCAAATTGAAGATTTGAATACTCTTCTATTGAATGCATTTTGTCTGACAATAGCTTTCACCTCTATGCGGATGTTGATAATTCAAGTTATTTATCAGAAATAAATGGTTGCGCGTCTGGCAGCGAAACAGGGTGGACGGTGTTCGAATCCCAATTGGGGCAAGTTAACTGCTTTCGTTTTTTCTTGGGGTTTTCCATTAACACAACATGACCAAATGCTGGGTAACTATCAGTGCTGGACCACGGACTCGTTTCACCAGGATTATCACATTCATCTCAATCAGACGCAAAATAAGTGAGATGTTGATAAAGTGTCGAAAAATAACCCACTAAAAATGGTATGAGAGTCTGGACGTGAACACATGGAAATGCTTATCATACTCATGGGATGCAAGTACACACAGGAGGGAAACCAGATGAGTCTGCAGAAAAGAGACAAGAACCAAGGAATGTGAACTGTTCACGATGTTATGTTGGTTCTCTATGGTACAAAGCGAAGGGTAACGAAAGACCTCTTCATAAGCTGCAATATGACAGAGAACATTTTAGCTCAAAACCTAGCCCTCACTGGATGGGAAAAAAGTTGACATACTCAAGCGTTCACATCAGCAAAGGAAAAGAAGATTTATTCGTCCCTTTTCGGGGTCATGATGATTTCAATGACATTCTACAATACAAGAAAAAAAATATTTTGTGCTGCTGTCATCACTAGCAACGTGGTATGACTTGTTCAAAGGGAGACAACAATTTGAAGCCAATGATAATCCTCGACTGTAAGAAAACGAAAGCAGGGGTGGATACTATAGACAAGATGGCTAGAAACTACAATACTTGTGAGGCGGTCTGTATGTCTGTTGTGCAACATAGACGTCAACACACTGTAAACTCCAGAACGGAAAATGAAACAAAACATCATAGACGCCTATTCCTGCTTGAACTAGGTGACGTGCCAGTTCGTCTCTTCATCACCCAGAGATCTACGATTGTAGCATTGAGAAAGCCAGAGCGTGTTTGCATGGAAGCACTGGGTATACACACTCCATAGAATGAACGCTGCATTAGGCAATGTACCAGCTGGAAATGGAAGGAAAAGTGGACACTGCCACATGCGCCCAAGGATGCTGGGCAGGAGACTGACCTGAAGCTTCAAATCATATACGACATTAAGACAAATGGGTTGTATGCGGAGGCTATGAGGAACGCGGGAAATTGCAAAGACTGGAGCACAGCAGGCGTTCAAACCTTACCGTCCTCTGATATCCCTCTGCTACCTGCAACCTTGTGTTAGACGTCATAGGAAAGTGCAAATTTAATGGAGTGCGTCACTCGACCTCATGCTAAAGAGTAAAGAGCATTGAAGGCATCATAACAATTTCCTCAATTACTTCAATTTTTACTGCATATTTTAAATAATTAAATAAAAATTATTTCAGAATCAATATCTATGTTCGGTAGAATGTATAGCTGTAACCAGTTTTTTCATCCACAAAACTTAACAAACTTCGATTGACAGACAATAATTTATTTACGTTCAGTTTTATGGACTGCAACTGCTAACGTAATATTGCCCGACATAGAGAATGTTATATCCAAAATAATCCTTAAATATGGAGCGTCTGCAGCAGGTCCTTCAAGTGAGAAAAATGACTCTTGTGATATAAGAAAACGTGTTTCAACATTGTGAGTACACATTGCAATTGCAACATACAAGCAATCAAGTAAAAGCTTAGGAAGTAACTAGCTTTCCTTGTTCAATTTGTACACTGACGTTCAAAGACATCTGACCTTCGATTTTATGATCATGTAAGCGAATTTTTTACTCACAGAATAAGTCAGACGAAAAGTATGCAAAAAACAAACAAACTTTGAAACAGTATTCTTCAGTGACAAAAGGTTTCACCATTATTGGGGCGCTTACAAAGTGTCAGGGAAAATGACGTAGTTCAAGCATAAATTATTATCATAACTGACAATATGTGCCGTTTCCCGCTAAACCTAGTGTAGTTTTGCAATCAGCAGAGTGGGATGAAGTATTGATTTCTATAATGCGGGCATTATTTGTCCAGTACGATTTACAACACCGACTTTTATATTCGCCATTTGTTCAAAGAAGTAATAACTACAGAAGCCACACTTACACCAACAAATTATAGTTCTCTATAGATTAGTAGGGTGAGGTATCTATGTATTCACGTGCCAGTATATGGTTCATTGTTCCAATGTTTCGTAACACAATATAATTCAAGTACAATAAATTATATTTTTGCCTAAAAGAACTTGCAATCTTATTCAACATGAGGTACTTTTAATTTGTAAGCAAGTAGTCATGAAATATTAAATCCATGTCAGAAATATTCCAATTCCTAAGTAATGTTGATGGCTTATTTTTTGTGTTTTGTAGACGTTGTTATATAAATTCATTGCACTTAATTTATTGTTGATTACTATTGTGCATGACGTATCTCAGGCAGTAATAACATAAACATCCGTGCCTGAACAGTGGATAGTCACACAGTTATATGCAGTCTGTTACAGAGAATCACGTGGCTATTCCGTAACTAAAAAATCATTAGTTGTTGTGCTGATTTCGTGACAGCGCTGCTCTAAACTCACAAAGTGTGAGAAATATTGGAGAGTATGAGAGTTTATGGCTTTAGAGCTAAGAACCATGCATCAGTTAATAACAACACCATCATATCTAGTCACTAGAAGAGGAAACAGTGGCCAAACAGAAAGAAATCAGAAATTGGTGTAACAACGTTGTTCAAGTACAGTTATATGTAGGCTATTATTGCAGAACGGTAGTACATCAGGTGTTATGGAACTGAAAGAATGATGATCTTAACAACAGCAAAATAAATAAATAAATAAATAAATGAATAAATAAATACATAAATAAGTAAATAGACATATAGATATATAGGTACGTATGTAGATAGGTAGATAAATAAATAAGTAAATAAATAAACAAGTAAGTAAATAAATAAGTAAATAAATAAATAAGTAAGTAAATAAATAAATAAGTAAATAAAGAAGTAATTAATATGGAAGTAAATAAATAAAAAAATAATTAAATGAATACATAAATAACGTAAGAAGTAAATAAGTGAGTAAATAAATAAGTAAATTAGTTAGTAAATAAAGAATTAATTAATAAGTAAATAAAAAATTAAATAGATAAATAAGGAAATAAGTAAATATTTGTGTAAATATGTAATAAATAAGTAAATAAATAAATAAGTAAACAAATAAGTAAATAAGTAACGAAATAAATAAGTAAATAAAATTAAATAAACAAATATGTAAATGAGTAAAAAAATTAATAAATAGATAAATAAATAAATAAGGAGCCAAGTAAATAAGTTAGTAAATAATTTAGTAAATAGAGAAGTAATTAATAAGTAAGTAAATAAATGTATAATTAGAAAGGAAATAAGTAAACAAGTAAGTAGATAGATAGATAGATAGATAGATAGATAGATAGATAGATAGATAGATAGATAGATAGATAAATAGATAGAACTTTATTGTCGATGGCATAATGTATGCATAGACATGGTCAAATATATACAATTACAATTTAATGTAAAATAAGTCAAATATAAAAAAAAAAAACATTATTCATTTCAACGGCCCATGCGTGCATCCTCAAGACTGTAGGGACACAATTTTATTAATTTCGTTTTTACATAATTCTTAAATTTCATAGAATTTTTTGTATATTTGATGTCATCAGGCAAACTGTTGTATATTTTAATACCAAAGACCATATACGTTCTACTAGTGTTTGTAAGGTGGCAAATAAATAAGTAAATAAGTAAGTAAGTAAATAAATAAATAATTAAATAAAATGGCCAAATTATTGTTACACAGTTACTTTGCAACCGTGATTAATACTTTGCAGAAGAATGCTTGGAATGGACACAAAATACACCGTAGTGCATAATTTTCTAGGGAAATATAAAAACTTCAGTTATAAACAAACTGTAGATATTAAGTTGGAGGGCTTCAATACTCTGGGCTGGAATATGAGTGTAAAGGAGCACTACTTGCATGACCAACTTTATTACTTTCCTGAAAATCTAAGCTTTTTTACTGAAGTACATGAAGAAAGGTTTTAACCGTACATTATGGCAACCAGATACCAAGGGAAGTGAAGTGGGAATGTGATGAGTGATTATTGCTGGATGATTGAGGCAGGCAGTTCTTCTGAAGCTGCTTCTGGTGAGTCAAGCTAATAGACACTTCAAACACAATGAACTCTACGTGAAGACTCGCACACCACACTCACCTTTCCGTCAAAACCTCGTTGTCCTCTGCCGTTACTTCCACCCTTGGTTCCTCATTCACTGTGTCCGAGTCAGTCTGCTCTTCCTTGAAATACAGAGCAAATAAAAAAAAAGATAGCACAATTTACATTAAGAAAAGCGCATCGAAATTAGATGCCACAGAACTGCATTTAAATTGTATAAGGCCTAGTAGAATTTTAGCAAATATAGGACAATATTGAGGCAGATTTTTCGTGGGGCAATTCTTTCCCTTGTAGATATGCGGTTTTGAACCTTTTTCAACATGTGACACAGGAAAAAAGTAATTTAAAATCCTGTAGCGCAGACATATAATCTAAAGCTGTTTTCTCCAAGCAGGAGGGGAATTTTGACGGTTTTAGAAGGGGACGAGTGGTATAAAATGCAAATATATGACATAAAAGTATAAGCATTAATATATATTATAAAATATTTTAAATTTTATATGAGTCAACATACCGAGGAATGATAATGTATGCTGAATAGTGGAAAGGCACATGGTGCAAAAGATGTTCAGAACAGAAACGAAGTACATATTATTCACAAACCAAATTAACATAACTATTGTATTTTTTTTTAAGTTTGTGATAGAAATGCAAAATTTAATGCCAGAAAATTATTCCAATGCAATATCAATGTCAAAAGTACCGCATTCTGAATGTTTTCTTAACTTCATATTTAGAAGATACGAAAAGATACAATACTATTACATGTTCTGATAAGATATTTAATGCAGGAAACATTTCATTTTATAAAAACAAGTGAAATAGGATAGAATTTAAGGTTGGCACTTCACTAATCTGGCTATCCTAGATGCGAATCTGTCATTCTCTTCTCTGTTGCTTGCACACCCACACTTTGCTCACTGAATGTTGACTTGTGCCATGTTTGATATTCTGTAGCACACCAATGGATCACTTGTGTATGAACAGACACGCTGGTGGAAAATTACTGTTACAGAGTAACTATTTAACCACTTATAATACAAGACATATGAGAACATTTTGCAAAATTTAGAACCTATTCTGCAATCCACTCAATATCAACTACATAATTTATCGTAAACTTACAAAATATCTTCTCATTATTCGTAAGATAATATTCTACAAAAGATAAATTGCAACTACGTAAAAACTTAAGAACAAAAGATGAACAAATGAAGTCACGAGATAATGTATGTACAAAGAACTAAAGCACAATCTTTTACTTTGAAACGGTAATATGTATTAAGAATTTTAGACAACGACACAGAGTAGACAAAAAGAAGCAGTGTCCTCAAACACCATAGATTATGCAACAAGCAATTACGTTTTCATATCTAAAACAAACCGAGAACTACTCCAGAATGAGTTCCCTGCAATATGACATATCTCGTAACACTAAATAGTGATAAATGCTTTTCTGTCTCTAATATAAAGTAAAAGGCACTGCAAACACTGTTGTAAAGAGGTAGCGGATCTGACAATCAAAACACAAGAAGAACATAGTGCAATCCTTGAGCTGCACTCACCTCAGGTTCACGTTTCACGACTGGGAACGAAATTGCCACTGGATCTTTCTCACATTTTACCTCTGATACGAGATCATGGCTCTGCTTCACATATTCCTCCTTTATAGCAGTCACATGATGATCCAAGAAATTCCGTTCCTGCAATACAAAGAGATATCTTAAATGAGCAATTTATTACAGGATATTAGAAGACGACGTCTAACGTTACAAGCTGCTGTCTATATATCTGCATGCAACAGCTTGACATTATGAGGAATGGGGCCAGAATTCATAAGTGAATGCAAATTTTTCATGCTGAAACATTATTTACACATGTTTTGAAGGTCTGTAATAATACGAAACGCAAATCGTGCATATTACGGCCATTCCTGCATATAATATACTAATGTGCATAAATTGTAGCATATTTTCAACACTGTTTTGTGTTAATCCTAAAATTTGAGTTGCTTTGCAAAAACAAAAAAATAAACAAACAAATAAATAAATAAATAAAATAAAACAATAAGAAATTGCAAACGATATAATAGACAGTTCAATACATAATTTTTATTGTTGCTTATTATGAAAACAGCATCTGAAGGAAAAATACATTGATACTTTTTTTCACTCTGTGGGAGAATTTCAAAATATTTCTGATTCATTGAATCTTACTGACGAGGAGAAGAAAAAAGCATTCCCTTGAATTTCAAAGCTACTTTCAGTATAATTTTATCATTTTTCATGTACGTATTCTGTACTCGGGTTTTCCTTTTTTATGAAAATAAAGCTTATATCTTAGACAACAAAAAAGCTTAGAATATTCGTCGAATTTCCCGTGTTCAGTATCTAGTTGGAATCCACAAACAATCAGTTCAAGTAAATTCAAAACCTCTATTTCTATTTCGAATAATTTCAAGATTTGTCAACTGAAATTTTTAACTTTAATTTTCTATACCTAAATTTAAGTTGAATGCACTTCATTGACAGAACAGACATAACTAAATAAATAATACTTTGATATATGCTGTAAGTAACCGTATGTATCAGAATATTTGGCAAAATTTAGAGCACCTTCTGAAATTCACCCAAATAAGCCCCAGAATGTACTGTAAAGTTACAAAATATGATTTCCATAATGGCAGCATAATTTCCTAGAAAAAAAAAATCCCAGAGACGTAAACACCTAAAAGAAAAATGAAAACAAGTGATAATATTTCTGCTTACATCTACAGCAAAATAAATCATTACTTTAAAACGGCAAAACGTATAGAGAATTTTAGACAAAGACATAGAGAAAACAAAACAAATCAAGTCAAGTACAACACAGTATCAAAATAATAGACTGTGGGAATTTGTAGCTATGACAACCATAACGACTGAGTGTAACAAGAAATTTCGGTCCCGAATTTAAAACAAAAACGAAACAACAATACAAGAAGACATATAAAATAACAAATAGAAACGAGATTGTTCTGCCACGGTCACACACTAAAAGGCGCTACAAGTACTGTTGTAAAGAGGCAGTGTCCATTACAAACAAAACACAAGAAAAACACTTCAAAAAGAACACACAGTGCATTCTTTATGCTACACTCACCTCAGGTTCACGTTTCACCACAGGGAAGGATTGGCACTGGATCCTCAACTTTTATCTCAGAAGTGAGATCATGGCTCTGGTCCTGATATTCCTCCTTTGAACCAGTCACAAGCTGATCCAAGGAATTCCGTTCCTGCAGTACCAAGAGACATCTTGAGCAATTTATTATATGGTGTTAGCACAGTTTAGTATATACAGTTGCGAAGCTCAATACTTGATAAATATGCATACATAGATAGTTGCTAATCACCAGGATCGCTACTATCGCCTCAGTTCAGCCAGTTTTCCGAGCGACGATAATGTATGTTCGGGTTTTCTATTTCAGTATATGGAGCTCAGTGAAATATTATATTTTGACTTTATTGCGTATCATTGCTAAGTTTTATTTAGTGTAATGTGTCCATAAGTTCCATTTACATCGTATTGCATAATTTGATGCAGAAATAATTAGAAAACTGTGTTATTTTAATGTGAACAGAATTTTACATGTTAACATAATCTATTCGCATCAACATTTTATGTTTAGAATGAAAGCTATTTTGAGGTTTAATAAAAAAAGAATTTATATTGTGATTTTAATTTAGCACATCCACCTTAATTAATTGTAGATAGAAAATTTACCTATGGAATTAATGTACGTACGATCGTGTTACTTCGTCTCTTAGGAAGTAGATAAATATAAAAATTCAGTACATACGCGATTGTAGTATTAACATACAGACAAATTGAATGTGCGGCGTATCATACATGACATTATGCTTAATTATAATGTATAATTGCGAATATAGGAATATAAATAATAACCTACAATTTCCATATGACATAACATAGGCCTAATATGTAATGGCAGGGCATTGGAGAGTTTGTAAATCTAGTTGCTCTAGTAATAGCGCTGTGAGCTTACCGTTTTTCAATATAGTCAAGTGTTCCAAGGTCAATAAGGCAGAACTCATAAAGCGGTGGAACTAGCGCTGAGGTAGTTCCTGCGATTTCGGAAGTAAAAATCGTCGAATTTAAAACAGATTTTTTTGTGGAGGTGCAGGTGATCGTATAAGCAAGGCATAATAAATGCCAATACTAACCAAACCTAACCCGTCACAGATCCGTATATCCAAGGAGTATGAGTACAAAGGAACTACTTCTGCGCTAGTTAAAGCTACTAACATAGTACATTAATTAGACTTCAGATTGGAGTACCGTAAGAAACGAATAAATAGAACTGAAGTAGAGACAAATTGCATTTACAAGTTACCACACGTAACTTTATGCTTAATTATAATGTATAAATGCGAATAGTGGAATATTGGTACAGTAAACATAACCAATAATTGCAACATAACAAAATATCCGTGCGATGCAAATGAAAATTATTGAATCGAGCATAAATGAATGTACAAGAATTTCGCAATATTTAATCCAAATAAAGTCAGGTATTACACATACTGTATGAAGAACGCAATTTTCACACCAAAAATAATATTACACCTTAACTCGCAAGTGAATTATGTCTGAAGTTCTCATAATCATTGCTTTAAATTTACCTTTATTCATGCAATTACACTACATTTTAGAGAAATATATGTTGCTCTTTATGCATTCCAACTAATTTATATGGTTGAAAGAAAGAACATATTCTCAAACACCCCTACCCTCCTTTTCTATATTTGACTTATCAATAATTGAAAGCGAAACATTATTTATAGTCTTAGATAAAGAGAATAAAATGAAAATCAATTCGTGACATTAAGCATAATATCAAATACCTACATTGCGGGAATGTGTAGCTTGGCAACCATTAAGAATAAGGTGTAACTGTAAGTTCGTTTTTAAATTTGAAATATAAAACCAGATAACAATTCAACATTACACTTCGCTACAACATAACAAGTAAAAAATATAATGTCATCAGATTCCTTCTATCCCTATCACACACTAAAAAGCACTCCAAGTAATGTTATAAAGAGATAGTGTCTGTGCTAATCAAAATACAAAGTAAGCGCTAGAAAATCACATCGCATAGCGTCCGCTCCACTCACCTCTGGTTCATTTTTCATCATTGGGAATGAAATTAGCATCGGATCTTTCTCAACTTTCACCTCATGTGTGAGAGCATGTCCCTGGTCCAAATTTTCTTCGGAGTAATAAGACATATTGCGTAAGCTATTGTATAAGAATCGTTTAACTATTGCGTGTTTCCAATTACCGTTATGATTTAAGAAAGTTAGGGCCAGTGTTGCCAACACGTTTGCAGAAATTCACTAAACGCTTAAAAAAAACACTAAATATAGCATTAAACCCACTGGATTTTTAGATGTATATTACATTTATAAAATAGTGCGAATTCGGCTATTTCTTTGAAAGGGTTCATATCTGAAGCATCTTTATAGACGACTGAAAAACTTCACACCATTATGCTTTAGATTTCCAACCGCCAAAAGCACCATGTTGAGGAAAGTTGGTCACGCCTGTTAAGAGCCGTAATGAAGTATTTTCAAGGCAGCCGTGTTCAGACAGATTTTCTAGGTTCAGAATGGCTGTAATTTGATGTTTTACTTCTCCTTTGCAATTATTATTTTTTGGATGATTATTTTTCTTCTAATATTGCTTTTTAATACCAATTAATAGTAAGAGCTGATAATAGCTTATCGTTAAAATCCAAGAATCAGTGACTGTTTTTTCACACGTAGAGATAGTAGGCTTGCAAACTGTCCTGTATTTTCCTGGACAGTGCAGGATTTTGACCATTGCGTGCAACGTCCCGATATAATTTGCATATGCATCAAAAGTCCTGATTTCAGGGCATATTTGACATGACAGCTGACTTCCGTTCCTATCATATTGTTGGATTTAGTCTGGATTGGAAGATTTTTCCTTACAGTCTCACACAGACATGCTTGCAATATGTGACGAAATGGAGAAATGACTCTGGTTCTAGTGCGCATGTAACTCTAGTTGATGTGTCAATGCAATGATCATACCAAGATCATATCTAAAATTAAGGCGGGTTTTATCAGTCTGCAGAATACCTTATGAGCAATATATACTTTGTGCTCATCTTATGCACTTTTACTTTAGCTCGGCGCCATTCAGTTTTATGTCCTCTTCGTTCCCATGGGAGGAGAGAGAACAGTTTCCTTGGGCGGGGGGGGGGGGCAAAGCAAAAGCAGAGAATTCCCATAAAACTGGTTTATGGCGGATATCGTTTACCTTCCGCCCCCTTATAGCTTGATCGTTTTGCACTATATCGGAATATGATCATTAAATAAAAGTATTTTCGGGGGGGGTGGTGTTTCTTACAGTGTTACATCCTTACCCGGGATGTTATGGACCGAGTTCGATAGAGCTTGAACTGTAGGTCAACTACAAATTATAATAGGACATTAATTAAAAGCATCTCTCTTTTTTTTCTCTCGTACAGAAACACATGCATACATAAATAACAATTTTGTAACTATGCTAACAGAAACTTTTTTATATAAAGCTTACCTTCTTGAAGATACCATATGAAATATAAACTCTAATTATTTTATTTAATCTCGTCTTTAAGTTTACACATTATACCGGCTTAGTTTCTCCAGTGTTTTGCAGTATGTTATTCATATTTCTCCAAGTAGTGGCTGGAACACCTGTAGACTTGTAACACATGTGTAAAGGCTGTTACAAGAGAAACACTACACTGCTTCCATTGCTGAAATGAGGTATAGAATATGTAATAATAATAATAATAATAATAATAATAATAATAATAATAATAATAATAATAATACGTGGCGCTACAGACCGTGAAGGACTTAGACCGACCATTCGGCTGCTGGCCTCACGCCCACATGCTGAAGCAGAGGTGGACGATCATCCAACCAGAATGGAGGTATGGTGTGGTTAGCACGATGATTCCCCCATCCGTTATGGCTGGCATTCATTCAGAAATTTAAAATAAATATTATAGTCCAGACACATTATCTGAAGGCTTTAATCGTCAATTTAAGCACAGGAACTTTAACATAAACAAAAGCAAAAAAGTTTTTTTTAATACTTTGTAACATTAATAAAAGAAAAGGTGTTGTGACAAGTTTGGTGGGTAGAACCCCCATAGCCCCCCATAACTCCGCCCTTGTTTTGCTCCACTAGATACGTCATTCATTGTTTTCGGCAGAAAAGTGAAAAAAAAGAAAATAATATACTTTTACGATAGACATAGATATCAACGAGGACAACAACAACGACTTGTAAAATACCATAGACCATCAAGTGTGATAAGTTGTGATAGCTCTGGTGTAAATCATGTAAACGTCTGTGTTTTCCGAGAAGGGTGGCTGAAATCTTTTGTGTACGAAGGATAAGTTATTTCGGATTAGTACAGGTTACGTTAAGTTAGGTTAGTTTATATTAGCTTAGAGATAGCGTGTGGGAAAATATCAGAGATACTATCAATTTCCAGCTGAGCCGAGCATAGGTTATTATGAAATTAAGGAAAAGAAACCGTGGTATGATGAAGATTGTTGCATGGTAGTAGAAAGAAGAAAACAGGCAAAATTGAAATTCTTACAGGATCCAGGTGAGGAGAATAGAGATAATTATTTCAATGAAAGACGGAAAGCAAGTCGTATATTTACGAATAAAAAGAGAGGCTACTTGAAGGAAAAACTGTTCGAGGTAAAAACAAATTTTAAGAATAAAAACATTCGAGATTTATATAAGGGAATAAAGTAATTTAAGAACGGATATCAGGCAAGGGTAAACGTGATCAAGGATGAGAATGATGACTTGCTTGCAGACTCTCATTCAATCCTGAACAGATGGTAAAACTATTTTGGGCAACTACTAATGTACATAGGCCAAGTAGAAATGAATCACACGAAATTCAAATACCAACTGTTGAGCTATTTATACCCGAACTCACACTTTCAGAAGTCGAAATTGCGGTAGAAAAACCTGAAAACCTACAAGTCTCCATGTATCGATCAAATTCCAGCAGAACTAATACAAGAGGGTAAAAACGCATTATCTAGCGAAATTTATAAACTTCTACTTGCTATTTGGGAAAAGGAAATTGTACAAGAAGAATGTAAAGAGTCCATTATTGTATTTAATTTTAAGAAGGGGAACA
This sequence comes from Periplaneta americana, assembly GCF_040183065.1. NCBI lineage: Eukaryota > Metazoa > Arthropoda > Insecta > Blattodea > Blattidae > Periplaneta > Periplaneta americana. Next base: position 555,575 of record NC_091133.1, on the reverse strand, counting down.
AGACTAACTGTGGTAACTTTCGAGGAATATCACTTATGTTGACGTCGTACAAAATTTTGTCCAATTTTTTTTGAGAAGGTTATCTCCGTATGTAGATGAAATTATGGGGGATAATCAGTGGGGTTGTAGACGAAATAGATCAACTATTGATCAGAATTTTTTAATTCGACAGACATTGGAGAAAAATGGGAGTATGAGGATACGGTACAAGAATTATTCATAGTGTTATGCCCCGCTAATTTAAGGGATAATTTACGGTGGTTAACATAGCAACTGTCATGCACTTCATACCAAGTTTTACGAACAGCAGTCCTTCACAAACTGTACACGTTGCATATAAGACGCAAACATATGGACTCGCATTGTCGTGGAGAACGCGGAGTCAGCATTCTCACAGCTTTATCCTCCACGCGCTACGACGCGTGCGAGATTAGATTGTTACATAGTCCTCTCTTGCTTTAGAACTCATATGTAAGACCGGCTGTTCGCAGAGAATCCCATGATTTTCTGTATGCTAAATTAACGCAAACCCAGCGTTTGCGTTGAGCGTAAGACTGGCGTATATGAATTACACTACATCTCAGTAGTACTCATCCTTTTCTCACGCGGCCGGGATAGCGTCATGACGCTACCGACATAATAAAAATCACGGTATCCGCCGACGCGCATTCAGAGTCAATTCAGAGAGCCTAGCTGCTGTAGGAGCGGAGATCGGTAGAATCCGACAAAGAGAAGCTGAAGTCATGGCAACCACGGCTGCCCCCGTCACCACATTCGTTTTATGTAAGTCTAAATAATTTTATTATATACCAATTGCTACTAATGTCGAGAGAGATTTACTAAATGCTACTTGTGTCAGAGTAATATACTACAGAGTATATAATAAGGAAATATCAGTGCTTGAAATTCAGTGAATCGTGTATACTCCGAAGTTATATTTTGATCGCAATTATTTAAGACGTAATGGATTTTTCCGAGGTTTTTGAATGGTACTACCTCATGAGATATTTTGATGGACACTATTATGATCAGTATTCGGTAATCCAAGCCGAATGGCACCTGAGTGAATAAACGCCTTTGTAGTAAATTCTTTAAATGATTTTGCATTGTCTTACGAAGTTTGTTCGACTAATTGCACTTTAGGTAACCAAGTTGACGCACTGAAGTTTCCATATTATTTCACTGTTTGATCAATTGCATTCAAATATAATCAATGATTTATGTACCATTTTGTATTCATTTAAACTCATGTAACTGAGTAGGCATACCAAGTAGGTATATCCTAGGTTCTCTTTTATTGCTTAAGTAAAGTAAAGTAAAGTAAAGTGAAGTGAAATAACGAGAAACATACATAACTTACTAGACCAGTTAAACATTCTGCAACTTTTCATAACATAGCTAAATGTATAACTCATGTATATAAAAAGTTTACAATATATTATAGTATAACCAGTGAAGTGACTTATTTGATTTGATTATGTTGATATTCTTCGGGCCTGATCCAACCTGTGATCCTGTTCTTGAATACGCAGTATCTAATTAAGATAATAACCACAACAATAGATTTCAAAAAGGCATATCGCTCGGTTAAGAAGTTTTATATAATATTCTTATTGAATTTGGTATTCCCAAGAAACTAATTTAATTAAAGAGTGGCTAAGTGAAACTTACAGCAGAATCCGTATAGGCCAGTTTGTATCTGATGCTTTTCCAATTAAGTGCGGGCTAAAGCAAGGAGTTGCACTATCACCTTTACTTTTTAACTTTTCTCTAGAATATGCCATTAGGAAAGTTCAGGATAACAGCCAGGATTTGAAACTGGACAGTTTACATCAGCTTCTTGACTATGCGGATGACGTGAATATGCTAGGAGAAAATCTACAAACGATAAGGGAAAACACGGAAATTTTACTTGAAGCAAGTAAAGCGATAGATGTGGAAGTAAACCCCGAAAAGTCAAAATATAGGATTACATTTCGTGACCAGAATATTATACGAATCGAAACATAAAATTTGGAGATTTATCCTTCCAACATATTGGAGCAACAGTAACAGATATAAATGACACTGAGGAGGAAATGAAACGCAGAATAAATATGGGAAATGCCTGTTACTATTCGGTTGAGAAGCTTTTGTCATCCAGTCTGCTATAAAAAATTCTGAAAGTTAGAAGTTACAGAACAGTTATATTACCGGTTTTTCTCTATGGTTGTGAAAGTTGGACTCTCACTTTGAGTGAGGCACCGATATTAAGTGTGTTTGAGAATAAGATTCTCAGGAAAATATTTGGGGTTAAGAGGGATGAAGTTACAGGAGAATGGAGAAAGTTACACAACGCAAAACTGCACGCATTTTATTCTTCACCTGACATAATCAGGAACATTAAATCGAGACGTTTGTGATGGGCATGGCATGTAGCACGTATGGGCGAATCCGGAAATGCATATAAAGTGTTAGTTGGGAGCCCGGAGGGAAAAAGACCTTTGGGGAGGCCGACACGTAGATGGGAGGATAATATTAAAATGGATTTGAGGGAGGTGGGGTATGATGACAGAGAGTGGATTAATCTTGCACAGCATAGGGATCGATGGCTGGCTTATGTGAGGGAGGCAATGAACCTGCGGGTTCCCTAAATGTCATTTGTAAATAATTGCATCAATATAATGGATTCCTAGTTTCCAACGAGTTAACATATAAGGAATTTATATTGCTTTTCAAGTTCTCTTGTGAGTTTGGTAATTTTTTGTAATTCTAAGTTTCTATTGATAGGTGGAAATAATTAGTTCAATAAAATTGTTAGCAACGTTTGCGTCCCTAATTTTTACTCAAGAAAGTTGGGAAGCCTACTGATAGGAGATCGATACATATACGACGTTATCAGCGATGACAGTACTTCAAAATATGAATTTAATCGAGTGATACAGCAGCTTTCCTTTGTCCCACCCTACACCATTTCTCTGCCCTCTCTTCCATACATACCTTGCTCTAAATCTCTCTTTTGTATCTTCTTCATTTTACTGACTACTTTATATTAAATAGGAATATCTGAATTATCTTTAAATTTGCCGGGATTCGATCCTAGAACCTCTCGTTTAATGAACCACTATCACAGCCATTATTCTACAAATTCGATCGTGAACAAACTCTTAAAAATTATGTCTAAGCACAATAAATTAACATCAAATACTTCCAAAGGTATTAACATATGACTTTATTATTACCGGTATATAGTAGAACTGAATTCATTAGTTTCCTGTCATCTTTATTACAGATAATATGCCAAATTGATCACTATTTAGTGTGCTTACTAACAATATATCTTGAGTATATACCTTTATTGTTTTCACGTGCTAATTAACTAGGTTTCCCTTGTTGACTAGTTAGTTAACACGAGAAAGCAATATCTGTGCTACATTATCCTATTGTACAATATTACAAAATCTAAGATGTGAAGTATATTGGTTTTAAGTTCATATTATTATATTTACTCACGGATGAACTTTAATAAAAAGGCAATTTATGGCAGAAATGTAAGTAGTGCCTAATGATATTTTATTATAGCACACGTCAAGTAAAGAGTGAAGCGATGCTTGGAGAGCGTACTAATAGAATTTCTAATTGAAAACATCTGTACTGCAGTAGCTGACAACCTGAACATCTGCAAGTGTGTTCGTAAATAAAAAGGGGAATTTGGATAAATGACAGATGAATTGTGTGTGTATAACGTGTTTATTAATTTTTGAAACGAATTGAAAATCATCAACTGCATTCTTTTTATCCAGCCGAAGTAAGTAAAAGAATTTATTGTAACATTAAGTAACAACTCTATGAGAAAAACAATGGAAATATAACCTAATACAAAATTTGTTAGGAACAGAGAAGATGTACTCTTAATGTTTTAATGCCTGAAATTCTATTTTACGTAAATATTTTTTCCTCCAACTGTATGGCAAGAAAAAGTGACGTCATGAACTTTTCAATATCTTTCAGGCAGAGGACTAAACAACATCTGAGAACAAATTGCTTAATATGCATACGACAACTAATATTATATAATATTATAAATAAAAATACTCAATTACTCACAGCAACCATAATTCCCCAAACAGCAACAGCAATGATGCGGTACGTAGAAGAATAATCCTCATTGTATTTGTGTACTAAAACGTCCAATTGTACATAAAAAATTTGCACATTATATTAAAGCCGATCCACGTGTAACCAGATAGTCTTTTGAGCTTATCTTTACACATGAAACACATTCCAAAATTATCACAAGCCAAAGGCATTTACTGCCTTCCTCTTTCTCTCCACATAGATCAATATTGTTAATGTCGTTTATCGTCTGATATCTTCTTCTGCCCCCAACTCATCTCCGATTTACGATTACTTCCAGTATATCCATCACTAGGCAGTTTCTTCTCAGCCAGTGACCCAACCAATTCCTTTACCTCTTCAATTTCAGTATCATTCTTTCTTCACTCATTATTTATTCTTTCTTCACTCATTATTTCCAACACAGCTTATTTCTTATTCAGTGTGTCCATTTAACACGATCAATTTTCCTCCATACATATTTTTAATGCTTGTATCCGCTTTTCTTCACTTCGTAGTAATGTCCATGTTTCTGCTCCAAACAATCCCACACTCCATCCAAAGCACTTCATTAGTCTCTTACTTACTTCTCTTTCTAGAGATCCACAAAAGCTACTCCTTTTTCTACTAAAAAGTTCGTTGATCATTCCTAACCTCAATTTTATTTCCTAGCAACAGCTCATGTTACTGCTTATAGTACACCCTAAGTATTCGAAGACGACCACTTGTTCTATTGCCTCATTTGGAATTCCTCTGGCAAAGGTCCTCGTCTTATTTGAATTTATGCTTATCCCATATTACTGTACACAACTGGCATTGAGATCCAGTAGCATATAGATTAGTATTGTCTCCTCTGCTGCTAACAACGCCATATCATCAACAAATCTGATGTACTTTACTCTTCCTGCTGCAGTAAATCTTCCCACGTTCTGAAAACATTTCTTCACATAAAGGTTAACCCACTTCAAAATGTAACACATAGAATTCTTTAAGAATTGAATTCTGATGGTAATCTGGTCAGACACACGTAATATAATTCTGAAAGTGATTCTATTTAATTTGTGAGTTAGTTAGACACAATGGATGATGAAGTAACATTCTTGCTACAAAATATACGAGAAAATAGATTTATGATGACAAGAGAGTGAAATAACTTTTATGTTTCCTGCAAGTTTCTCATTAATTACGAATGCTCACCTTTCGTTATATAAATTTAAGCAGTATTTCAGTTCGCGTTTTAGTTGTCATTCCCGGTTTATTGTGAACCAAGCCCAACAGTTTAACTTACAGGACAGAGACAAACGCATTCCACAAACACCGCATTACCAAGTAATTTCGTCGGTACATTTGAAACCATATTTAAAATAGTCTTCCTAAAGAAACACGTTTCAGAGATCAGACTTCAAAGGCTTCTCACTTAAAGGTGTTCATTGCTTCTTAGGCTACCTATATGCTACAAGAATCGTATTACAAAAGGTTATTACCAATATACTTGAGCACATGAATACTTAAACTACACCCACTATCGAAACTCAATTGACGTCACTCAAAATGAAGATACATTTGATAGTTTTCTCGCCTGTATGCTGCCGTTCATGGTTTCTTACGATAGTCGAATCTGAAAAACACTAACCACGAATTTAATATTTGAAAGATTTCTCGCTTGTGTGTTGCCGTGTATGGTTTCTTACGATAGTCGAATCTGAAAAACACTAACCACGAATTTAATATTTGAAAGATTTCTCGCTTGTGTGCTGCCGTTCATGGTTTCTTAGGATAGTGGAATATGAAAAACAGTAACCACGAATATAATATTTGCAAGTTTTCTAGCCTGTGTGCCGGTGTTCGTGGTTTCTTAGAATAGTCGAATCTGAGAGACATATACCACAAACTTGACATTTGAAGGGTTTCTCGCCTGTGTGCCGTTGTAGATGTGCCTTTAAGTTATTAGAATTTGAGAAACCACTACCATAAACATCACATATGAAAGGTTTCTCGCCTCAGTGCAGGCGCACTTGCACTTTCAAGTGATGGGAGCACGAGAAACACTAACCATAAACATCACATTTCAAAGGTTTATCGTCTGTGTGTATGCGTAAATGTAATTTAAAGTTGCCGGAGCACGAGCAACACTTACCACAAAAATCAAATTTGAAAGACTTCTCGCCCGTGTGCACGCGTTCATGTATTCTTAAATCAGAAGACTTATAAAAACACTTACCACAAACATAACATCCGAAACGTATGTCGCCTCTTTGACAGCACTCTTGAATTTCTGGGGTATTTGACAATGCAAATGATTTACCTTAAAAAAATTGCATTTGAAAGCTTTCTCGCTTGTAGACAAGGGTTTATACTTTTTTAAGCAACTCGATTTAAAGAAACGTTATACACAAATGTCACACTCGAAAGGTTTTACGCCCGTGTGAAGGCGTTCATGGCTTCTTAAATCACTAGACAGAGGAAAAGACTTACCACAAACATCGCATTTGAAACGTGTCTCGCCTGCGTGAAGGCGTTCATGGCCTCTTAAATTACAAGACTGCGAAAAACACTTGCCACAAACATCGCATTTGAAAGGTTTCTCGCCTGTGTGAAGGCGTTCATGGCTTCTTAATTTACAAGACTGCGAAAAACACTTGCCACAAACATCGCATTTGAAAGGTTTCTCACCTGTGTGAACACGTTTATGGCATTTTATGTAACCCGGCCGCGCGAAACACTTTCCACAGACATCGCATTTGAAAGGTTTCTCGCCAGTGTGAAGGCGTTCGTGTCTTCTTAGATGATGAGACCGCGAAAACCACCTGGCACAGATATCGCATTTGAAAGTTTTCCCGCCTGTGTGAAGGCGTTCATGGTTTCTTAGATGATCGGCCTGCTTAAAAAACTTTCCACAAAGATCGCATTTGAAAAGTTTCCCGCGTGCGTGAAGGCGTTCATGGTTTCTTAATCTACAAGACTCCGAAAAACACTTGCCACAAACATCGCATTTGAAAGGTTTCTCGCCTGTGTGAACACGTTTATGGCTTTTTATGTTACCCGGCCGCGCGAAACACCTGCCACAGACATCGCATTTGAAAGGTTTCTCGCCAGTGTGAAGGCGTTCGTGTCTTCTTAGATGATGAGACCGCGAAAACCACCTGCCACAGATATCGCATTTGAAAGTTTTCCCGCCTGTGTGCCCAAGTTTATGGCTTTTTAAATCACCCGATCGCGTGAAACACCTGCCACAGACATTGCATTTGAAAGGTTTCTCGCCTGTGTGAATGCGTTCATGGTCTCTTAGTTGACCAGTCTGCGAAAAACACCTGCCACAGACATCGCATTTGAAAGGTTTCTCGCCTGTGTGAATGCGTTCATGGTTTCTTAGATGACCAGTCTGCGAAAAACACCTGCCACAGACACTGCATTTGAAAGGTTTCTCGCCTGTGTGAATGCGTTCATGGTCTCTTAGACGAGCAGTCTGCGAAAAACACCTGCCACAGACATCGCATTTGAAAGGTTTCTTGCCACCGTCCGTGGATAAATGGTCGTTCAGTTTTTCCGCAGTCGAGAAATATTTCTTAGACGATTCTAATTCCAATTGCTTCTCACCTTCATTAGTCCGCACAGCTTTTCCGGTGGAATTTGAATTCTTGCGAATCTCGCACACAGTCTCGTTCTCTTCAAGAGAAAGACTGTCCAATTCCGATGATACAGTCCTCTCAATCGTAGCTGCAATCCTGAAGTAAATATACTATCAGTCTACAAAATAGTCGCAGCAAATATACATTCAATTATAGAATATTAAAAAACAAGATATTTCATGAGAAGGAGCAATACGATTAAAGATACAAGCTTGTAATTGATGTATGAGTAACAAAAGAAGTATCTTATTGTCTCAACTATTTGGATTTCACCTGTACAATAAATTTAATAGGGATTACACAATGTTAGTAAACTCTCGTCAGGTTTTTTAAATAAACCTCTCTGTTCAAAGTCCCCTGTCTTTGAGTGGGCTAAATTATGCGATTATTTCGAAATTAGGGATTGCAAATGCCCAAATATCTTTTTCTAACTCTTATTATTTTCATATATAATCTTTATAGTTTTTAATTTTATCAATTTAAAATTAGGAAAATTTGCAGTGCAACATTACTGATTCCATTTCGTAGCATGCGTCATCATGATAAAATTTGAATTGGTATTATCTCTAACTTGCTATTTGTTGTTTTGCGAAAGTTAAACTAGAAACAATGCTTTCAGAAATCTACAACAATGTAATTTACAATTGTACAAAATTATAAGCATACTAAATAATTATCTTTATGTTTAAATGATAAGAATTCTCGTATTCAACGAGATAAAAGCATTAATTGACTCAAGTGAGAGAAATATCTGAAATGTCTGTAGCAAATTTAAGACTTGAATACTCTTCTATTGAATGCATTATGTCTGACGAGTAGCTTTCACCTCTACGCGGATGTTGTTATTTCAAGTTATTTATCAGAAATAAACGGTTGCGCGTCTGGCAGCGAAACAGGGTGGGCAGGGTTCGAATTCCAATTGGGGCAAGTTATTTGGTTGTCTTTTTTCCTGGGTTTTTCCATTAACGCAACATGAGCAAATGGTGGGTAACTATCAGTGCTGGACCACGGACTCATTTCACCAGCATTATCACCTCCATCTCAATGAGACGCAAAATAAGTGAGATGTTCATAAGCATCGCAAAATAACCTAGTAAGCTGATGGAAATATATATGATACACATGGGATGCAAGTACACACAGGAGGGAAACAGGATGAGTCTGCAGAGAACAGACAAGAACCAAGGAATGAGAACTGTCCAAGATGTTATGTTGGTTCTCTACGGTACAGAGCGAAGGGTAATGGCAGACCTCTTCATAAGGTGCAATATGACAGAGAAAATTTTAGCTCAAAACCTAGCTCTGACTGGATGGGGGGGGAAAAAAGGTGAGATACAAAAGCGTACAAAATAACGAAAGGAAAAGAAGACTTCACTTTTCGGGGTCATGGTAATTTCAGTGACATTCTATAATACAAGAAAAAAATATTTTGTGCTGCTGCCATCACCAGCAACGAGGTATGTCTTGTTCAAAAGGAGACAACAATTGCAAGCCACAAATAATACTCAATTGTAACAAAACCAAAGCAGGAGTGCATACTATAGACAAGATGCCTAGAGAGTACACAACGAGTGAGGTGGTCTGTACATCTGATGTGCAACATAGACGACAACACCCTGTAAACTCCCGAACGGAAAATGAAACAAAACATCACAGACGCCTATTCCTGCTTGAACTAGGTGACGTGCCAGTTCGTCTCTTCATCACCCAGAGATCTACGATTGTAGCATTGAGAGAGCCAGAGCGTGTTTGCATGGAAGCACTGGGTATACACACTCCATAGAATGAACCCTGCATTAGGCAATGTATCAGCTGGAAATGGAAGGAAAAGTGGACACTGCCACATGCACCCAAGGATGCTGGGCAGGAGACTGACCTGAAGCTTCAAATGATATACGACATTAAGACACATGGGTTGCATGCGGAGGCTATGAGGAACGCGGGAAATTGCAAAGACTGGAGCACAGCAGGCGTTCAAACCTTACCGTCCTCTGATATCCCTCTGCTACCTGCAATCTTGTGTTAGACGTCATAGGAAAGTGGAAATTTAATGCAGTGCGTCACTCGACCTCATGCAAAGAGTACAGAGCATTGAAGGCATCACAACAATATCTTCAATTACTTCAATTTTTACTGCATATTTTAAATAATAAAATAAAAATTATTTCAGAAGCAATATCAATGCTCGGCAGTATGTATAGCTGTAACCAGTTTTTTCATCCACGAAACTTAACAAACTTCAATTGACAGACAATAATTTATTTATGTTCAGTTTTATGGACTGCAACTGCTAATGTAATATTGCCTGACATAGAGAATGTTATATCCAAAAATAATCCTGCAGCAGGTCCTTCAAGTGAGAAAAATGACTCTTGTGATATAAGAAAACGTGTTTCAACATTGTGAGTACACATTGCAATTGCAACATACAAGCAATCAAGTAAAAGCTTAGGAAGGAACTAGCTTTCCATGTTGTTCAGTTTGTACACTGACGTTCAAAAACATCTGAGCTACGATTTTATGATCATGTAAGCATATTCTTCACTTAGAGGATAAGTCAGAAGCAAAGATACGCAAAAACCAAACAAACTTTGAAACAGTATTCCTCGGTCTGAAAAGGTTTCACCATTATTGGGGCGCTTATAAAGTGTCAGGGACAATGACGTAGTTCAAGCAGAAATTATCATAACTGACAATATCAGCGGTTTCAGGCTAAACCTAGTGTAGTTTTGCAATCAGCAGAGTTGGATGAAGAATTGATTTCTATAATACGGGTATTATTTGTCCAGTACGATTTACAACACCGACTTTTATCTTCACCATTTCTTCAAAGAAGTAATAACTACAGAAGCCACACTTACACCAACAAATTATAGTTCACTATAGATTAGTAGGGTCGGGTATCTATGTATTCACGTACCAGTATATGGTTCATTGTTCAAATGTTTCGTCACACTATACAATTCAAGTACAATAAATTACATTTTTGCCTAGAAGAATATCCTATCTTATTTAACATAAGGTACTGTTACTTTGTAAAGAAATAGTCATAAAATATTAAACCGATATCAGAAATATTCCAATTTTTAAATAATGTTAATGGCTTATTTCTTTGTCTTTTGTAGAAGTTGTTACATAAATTGATTACACTTAATTTACTGTTGATTACTATTGTACATGACGTATCTCAGGCAGTAATAACATAAACATCCGTGCCTGAACACTGAGTAGTCACACAGTTATATGCAGTCTATTACAGAGAATCACGCGGCTATTCTGTAACTTAAAAATCATTAGTTGTTGTGCTGATTTCGTGACAGCACTGCTCTGAACTCACAAAGTGTGAGAAATATTGGAGAGTATGAGAGTTTATGGCTTTAGAGCTAAGAACAATGTATCAGTTAATAACAACACCATCATATCTAGTCACTAGAAGAGGAAACAGTGGCCAAACAGAAAGAAATCATAAATTGGTGAAACAACGTTGTTCAAGTCCAGTTATATGTATTATTGTAGAACGGTAGTACATCTGGTGTTATAGAACTGAAAGAATGATGATCTTAACAACAGCAAAATAAATAAATAAATGAATGAATAAATAAATACATAAACAAGTAAATAGGCATATAGATAAATAGGTACGTAGGTAGATATTTAGATAAATAAATAAGTAAATGAATAAACAAGTTAATAAATAAGTAAATAAAGAAGTAATAAATAAGGAAATAAATGAATAAAAAAAATGAAATGAATACATAAATTACGTAAGAAGTAAATAAGTGAGTAAATAAGTAAATACATAAGTAAATAAGTTAGTAAATAAAGAATTAATTAATAAGTAAATAAATAATTAAATAAATAGATAAATAAATAAATAAGCAAATAAATAAATATGTGTGCAAATATGTAATAAATAAGTAAATAAATAAATAAGTACATAAATAAGTAAATAAATAAGTAAATAAATAAGTAAATAAAAATTAAATAAACAAATATGTAAATGAGTAAGTAAATAAATAAATAGACAAACAAATAAATAAGGAGCCAAGTAAATAAGTTAGTAAATAAGTAAATAAGTTAGTAAATAAGTAAATAAGTTAGTAAATAGAGAAGTAATTAATAAGTAAGTAAATAAATAAATAATTAAAAAAGGAAATAAGTAAATTGGTAAGTAGGTAAGTGAATAAATAAGTAGGCAAATAAATAAGTAAATAAGTAAGTAAGTAAATAAATAAATAATTAAATAAAACGGCCAAATGAATGTTACACAGTTACTTTGCAACCGTGATTAATACTTTGCAGAAGAATGCTTGGAATGGACTCTAAATAGTACCGTAGTACATAATTTTCTAGGGAAATATAAAAACTTCAATTGTAAACAAGCTGTAGATATTAAGTCGCAGGGCTTCAATACCCTGGGCTGGAATATGAGTGTAAAGGAATTCTACTTGCATGTCCATCTATATTACTTTCCTGAAAATCTACGCATTTTTAGTGAAGAACATGAAGAAAGGTTTTAACCGTACATTATGGTAACCAGATACCAAGAGAGGTGCAGTGTGAATGTGATGACTGATTATTGCTGGATGATTCAGACAGACAGTTCTTCTGAAGCTGCTTCTAAACAGTCAAGCTAACAGACAATTCAAACACAATGAAATCTACTTGAAGACTCGCACATCACACTCACCTTTCCTTCAAAACCTCGTTGTCCTCTGGTGTTACTTCCTCTCTTTGCTCCTCATTCACTGTGTCCGAGTCAGTCTGCTCTTCTTCCTAGAAATAAAACAAAACGATAGCACAATTTATCTTAAGAAAAGCGCATTGAATTTAGATGCCACAGAACTGCATTTGAATTGTATTAGGCCTAGTAGAATTTTAGCAAATAGAGGACAATTCTTGGGGCAATTTTTCGTGAGGCAATTCGTTTCCTTGTCGATCTGCATTTTTGAAAATTTTTCAACTTGTGGTACAAGAAGGGTGTAATTTAAAATCCTGTAGAGCAGTCATATAATCAAAAGCTGTTTCTCCAAGCAGCAGGGGAATTTTGACGGTTTTAGAAGGGGACAAGTGGTATAAAATGCAAATAAATGACATAAATGTATATGCATTAATATATAAAATAAAATATTTTAAATTTTATATGAGTCAACATCAACTTACCGAGGAATGATAATATGCTGAATAGTGGAAAAGCGCATGGTGCAAAAGATGTTGAGAACAGAAACAAAGTACATAATATTCAGAAACTAAACTAACACAACTTTTGCATTTTTTTTTTTTTTTTTTTTTTAAGTTTATGATAGAAATGCAAAATTTAAAGAGAGAACGTCATTCCAATGCAATATAAGTGTCAAACATACCGTATTATGAATATTTTCTTAAATCATATTTAGAAGATACGAAAAGGTACAATGTTATTACATGTTTTGATAAGATATCTAATCCAGGAAACATTTCATTTTATAAAAACAAGTGAAATACGATAGATTTTAAGGTTGGCACTTCACTAATCTGGCTACACTAGATGCGCATCTGTCATTCTCTTCTCTGTTGCTTGCACACCCACACTTTGTTCACTGAATGTTGACTTGTGCCATATTTGAGATTCTGTCGCACACCAATGCATCACTTGAGTATGCACAGCCAGGCTGGTGGAAAATGGCTGTTATAGAGTAACTATTTAACTACTTATAATACAAGAAATTTTATATGACCGAATAATTCAATAATTTCTAGTCACGAATTTGGTGGATTTTGTAAGTGGTTTACAACAATTTAACTACTGCAACGGTTATCCAGCATCTCAGTGAAGTGAAGGTGATAATGCCAGCGAAATTAGATTAGATTAGATTAGATTTATTTATTTAACCTGGTAGAGATAAGGCCATCAGGCCTTCTCTGCCCCTCCACCAGGGGAAATGTGTCTATGGTTACTGCCAAAAATTAACCAGCATTTTCTCTCAATGGGTTAAGATCCCTTTGCTATGACAATACTGAATATTATATCGTAGAGATAAAATTCGGTTAGAATATTCGTTGAACAATTTTGTGAACTTTCCCGAGAATTTTAACTAAGTTGTAGCCTAGTGATAAGAAGTAAATGAAACTCAAATACATTATTTATTTCTAATGATTTTAAAATTGGCAAAATGAAGTGTCACATGTTACGTTTTTCTACCTCCTCTATAATTAAATGCAGTTCACTGACAGATTAAGAGTAAATAAAATATACAACAGTTTCATGTATGCTGTATCTGCATGTATATATCAGGACATTATGCAAAATTTAGAACCTAATCTGCAATTCACTCAAAATCAACTACATTATTTTTCGTAAACTTACAACAATGGTACACAGACTACTCAACATACCAATGAACCAACAGGATTATAACGAAGAACTAAACACAATCAAATACATAGCACAAGGAAACGGATACAACCCCAACATAATAGACAACATAACACGTAAGACAAAACAAAACCACAAAAAAAAACAGAAGAACACAACACAAACACAACAACACAAGAAAATATATCACACTAATACACGGAAACAAAAACACACATAAAATTGCAACCTCATTCAAGAAATTAGACTATAACATCGCATACAGAACAAATAACACTCTACAAAAACATCTCAACACACAACACAAACAAATACAACCAAACACAGGCGTATACAAACTCAAATGAAACACCTGCAACAACTCCAACATAGGACAGACGGGCAGATCATTTCAAACACGTTACAAAGAACACATCACAGCCATAACGAAATTGCAAAACACCTCCACATATGCAGAACACATCACAAATGCCAACCACACCTTCAGAGACATCAGCACAGACATGGAAATACTGCACATCCAACCAAAAAGCCAGAAACTCAACACACTAGAACAATACGAAATATACAGACACACGAAAACACAACCGAATGATATTCTCAACACAGAACTCAATTTCAAAACACATTCACTCTTTGACTCTACACTACAAAACGCACCCACACACCTAACATGAGGCGCCAATACCAACAACGACCAGTTCCGAAGATGACCGCAAAATAGGTCGAAACATGTTAACAAGGTACGTTAATAATATTTAACACAAGAAAGTTATTATCATACACATTCCGAAGTGATAGAGTGTTAAAAGTTGTGTAATCAAGATGTATATTACAAAATATCTTCTCTCTATGGTAAGATAATATTCTACAAAAGATACATTGCAACTACATAAAAACTTAAAAACAAGAAGTAAAAAAAAATGAAGTCACGAGAAAATATATGAACATACATCTAAAACAAAAGCTGTTACTTCTAAAAGGTAAAATGTATTACGAATTTTAGACAACGACACAGAGTACACAAAAAGAAGCAGTGTCCTCAAACACCATAGATTATGCAACAGGCAATTACGTTTTCATATCTAAAACAAACCGAGATAACACTCCAGAATTAGTTCCCTGCAACATGAGATATCTCGAAACGAAAATATTGATAAATGTTTTTCTGCCTTTATTATAAAGTAAAAGGCATTGCAAACACTGTTGTAAAGAGGTAGCGGATCTGACAATCATAACACAAGATAACCACAGTGCATATCTTGTGCTGCACTCACCTCAGGTTCACGTTTCACCACAGGCAACGAAATTGCCACTGGATCTTTCTCACGTTTTATTTCTGATACGAGATCATGGCTCTGGTCGTCATATTCCTCTTTTATACCAGTCACATGATGATCCAAGACATTCCGTTCCTGCAGTACAAACAAACGTCTTAAATGAGCAATTTATTACAGGGTGTTAAAAGACGACTTCTAACGTTACAAGCTGCTGTCCATATGTCTGCATGCAACAGCCCGACATTATGAGGAATGGGGTCAGAATTCATAAGCGAATACAAATTTTTCACGCAAAAATATTACTTAGACATATTATGAAGGTCTGTAATAATACGAAAAGCAAATCGTGGATATTACGGCCATTCATACATATAGTATACTATTGTGCATATATATTGTAGCATGTTTTCAACAATGTTTTGTGTTAAACCCAAAATTTCAGTTGCTTTGCAAAAAAGATGAACAAATAAATAAAATAAATAAAAAAATAAGAAATTTCAAACGATATAAGAGACAGTTTAAAACATAATTTTATTGATGCTTATTATGAAAAAAACATCAAAAGGAAAAATAAAATGATACTTTTTTTCACTCTGTGGGAGAATTTCGAAATATTTCTGATTCATTGAATCTTACTGAGGAGGAGAAGAAAAAAGCATTCCCTTGAATTTCAAAGCTACTTTCAGTATAGTTTCATCATTTTTCATGTATGCATTCAGTACTCGGGGATTTCCTTTCCTATGCAAATAATGCTTATATCTTAGACAACAAAAATGCTTAGAAAATTTGTCGAATTTCCCAAGTTTAGTATCTAGTTGGAATCCACCCACAATCAGTTCAAGTAAATTCAAAACCGCTATTTCTATTTCTAATAATTTCAATATTTGTCAAATGAAATTTTTAACTTTACGTTTCTATACCTATATATAAGTTGAATGCACTTCATTGACAGTAAAAATATAAGTAAAAAAATAATACTTTGATGTATGCTGTACCTATACCCAATGTAGCAGATCATTTTGCAAAATTTAGAGCACCTTCTGGAATTGACCCAAATAAGCCCCGCAATGTACTGTAAAGTTACAAAATATGTTTTCCATACTGGCAGCATAATTTGCTACAAAAGAAATATCCCAGAGACGTAAATACCTAAAAGAAAAAATTAAGACATGTGATAATATATCTGCATACATCTACGTACCGAGAATATTAGACAAAGACATAGAGAAAACAAAAACAAATTAAGTCAAGTACATCACAGTATCAAAGTAATAGACTGGGAATTTGTAGCTATGGCAACCATTACGACTGAGTATAACTAGCAATTACGTGCTCGAATTTAAAACAAAAACGAGACAATAATGCAACAAGACATAAATAATAACAAACAGAAGCGATATTGTTCTGCCACTGCCACACACTGAAAGGCGCTACAAGTATTGTAGTAAAGAGGCAGTGTCCATTACAAACAAAACACAAGAAAAACACTGAAAGAAGAACACACAGTGCATTCTTTGTCGTGCACTCACCTCAGGTTCACGTTTCACTACGGGAAAGGAAATTGCCACTGGATCTTCAACTTTTATCTCAGAACTGAGATCATGACTCTGGTTCACATATTCCTCCTTTAAACCAGTCACAAGCTGATCCAAGGAAGTCCGTTCCTGCAGTACCAAGAGACATCTTGAGCAATTTATTATATGGTGTTAGCACAGTTTAGTATATACAGTTGCGGCGCTCAATACTTGATAAATATGCATATATAGTTAGTTGCAGACCTCCAGGATCGCTACTATCGCCTCAGTACAGACCCTTTCCCAAGCAGACGACAATGTATATTCGGGTTTTCTATTTCAGTGTATGGAGCTCAATGAAATATTATGTTATAACTTTATTGCGTATCATTGCTAAGTTTTATTTTGTGTAATGTGTCCATAAGTTCCGTTTACTTCTTATTGCATAATTTGAAGGAGAAATAATTACAAAGCTGTGTTATTTTAATGTGAACAGAATTTTACATGTTAACATAATCTATTCGTATCACCATTTTAACTTTAGAATACAAGCTATTTTGAGGTTTAATAAAAGTGTATTTATATTGTTATTTTCATTTAGCACATCTACCTTCCTTAATTGTAGATAGAAAATTTACCATACCACACCTATGAAATTAGTGTATGTACGATTGTGTTACTTCGTCTCTTAGGAGTAGATAAATTCAATAATTCAGTACGTACTCGATTGTAGTATTAACATACAGACAAATTGAATGTGCTGCGTATCATACATGAATTTATAAGAATATTTTTGTGGAGGTGCAGGTGATGGTATAAGCAAGGCATAATAAAAGCCTAAACTAACCAAATCTAACTTGTCACAGATCCGTATATGCTAGGAGCATTAAGTATAAGGGAACTACTTCTGAGCTAGTTTAGGCTACTAACACAGTACATTAATCAGACTTCAGATTGAAGTACCGTAAGAAACGAATAAATAGAACTGAAAAAGAGACAAATTGCATTTATAAGTTATCACATGTAAGTTTATGCTTAATTATAACATAGGCTATAAATGCAAATACTGAAATATTGGCACAGTAAACATAAACTTTAATTGTAACATATCAAAATATCCGTGCGGTGCAACTCAAAATTATTGAATCGAGCATAAATGAATGTACAAGAACTTCGCAATATTTAATGGAAATAAAGTCAGGTATTACACATAATAACAAGGTAATTTTCACACCAAAAGTAATATTACACCTTATCTGGCAAGTGAATTATGTCTGAAGTGTCTCATAATCATAGTTTTAAATTTATTCATGCTATTACACTACATTTTAGAGAAATATATGTTGCTCTTTATGCATTCCAACTAATTTATATGGTTGAAAGAAAGAACATAATCCCAAACACCCCTACCCTCCTTTCCTATATTTGACTTATTAATAATTGGAAGCGAAAAATTATTTATAGTCT
This sequence comes from Periplaneta americana, assembly GCF_040183065.1. Taxonomy (NCBI): domain Eukaryota; kingdom Metazoa; phylum Arthropoda; class Insecta; order Blattodea; family Blattidae; genus Periplaneta; species Periplaneta americana. Next base: position 537,235 of record NC_091133.1, on the reverse strand, counting down.
TAGATAAAGGGAATAAAATGAAAATGAATTCGTGACCTTAAGCATAGTATCAAATACCTACATTGCGGTAATGTGTAGCTTAGCAACCATCAACAATAAGGTGTAACCTGTAACTTCGTTTTTAAATTTGAAATATAAAACTAGATAAGAGTTCAACATTACACTTCGGTTCAACATAACAAATTAAATATATATGGTCATCAGATTCCTTCTATCCCCATCACATACTCAAAAACACTCCAAGTAATGTTATAAATAGTGTGTCTGTGATATTCAAAATACAAAATAAGCACTAGAAAAACACAACACATTCCTTGCGCTCCACTCACCTCCGGTTCATTTTTCAACATTGGGAATGAAATTGGCATCGGAACATTATCAACTTTCACCTCATGTGTGAGAGCATTTACCTGGTCCAAATATTCTTCGGAGTAATGCATCTTGCGTAAGCTTATGTATGACAATATTGAGAATCGTTTCCATTTATCGTAATTATTACAGGCAGTTAGGGCCAGCGTTGCCAACACCAGTTTGCAAAATACACTAAGCGCTTAAAAATCAAGGACATATAGCATTGAACCCACTGGATTTTAAGATCTATATTACATATTTAAAATAGTGCGAATTCGGCTATTTCTTTGGAAGGGTTCATATCTGATGCATCTTTATAGACGACTGAAAAACTTAACACCAAAAACCTTTAGATTTCCTACTGCGACACTGGTCACGGCTGACCAAAGCCTTCATAAAGTATTTTCAAGGGGGCAGTGTTCAGAGAGATTATCGATGTTCAGAATGCCAGTGATTTCATGTTTTACTCCTCTTTGCAATTATTATTTTATGGATAATTATTTTTCTTCTATTTTTGCTTTTTAATACTAATTAATAGTGAGACCTCATACCTTATCGGTAAAACCCCAAGAATCAATGACTGTTTGTTCATACATAGGGATAGTAGGCTTGCAAACTGTCCGGTATATTTCCTGGACAGTCCAGGATTTTGACCATTGCGTCCAACGTCCCGACATAATTTGCACATGCATCAAAATGTCCTGATTTCATGGCATATTAAGCATGACAACTGATTATGTTCCTATCATATTGTTGGATTTAATCTGAATTGGAAGAAATGTCCGAACAGTCTTATACAGATAGGCTTGCAATATGTGACGAAATGGAGAAACGACTCTGGTTCTAGCACGCATGTATTTCTTGTTCGTGAGTCAATGCAATAATCATACCTAGATCATATCTAAATGTAAGGTAGGTTTTACCACAGTCACAGAATACTTTTATGAGTCACATAAACCTTGTGCTCATCTTATGCACTATGACTTTACTTTGGCGCCATTCAGTATTATGTCCACTTTGTTGCCCAAGGAGGAGTGAGTACAGATTCCTGAGGGGGGGGGGGAATGGAAAGCAAAATTAAAGAATTCCCATAGAACGGGGTTATTGGGGACATCGCGTACCTACCTCCCCCCTTATAGCTTTACTGTTCTACAATATATCGGGATATGATCATTAAATAAAAGTATTTTCGGGGGGGTGCGTGTTTCTCACAGCGTTACATCCATATCCGCGATGTTTTGGACCGAGTTGTATAGGGCTTGGACTGTAGGTCAACTACAAATTATAACAGGGCATAACTTAAAACAATCTCTCTCTTTTTTTCTCTCGTAGAGAAAAACATGCATACATCAATAAAAATTTTGTAACTATGCTAACAGAAACTTTTATATATATATATATATATAGAGATTACCTTCCTGAAGATATCATATGAAATATAAACTCTATTCTATTTAATCTCGTCTTTGAGTTTACATATTATACCGGGATTGTTTCTGTATTGTTGTGCAGTATGTTATTCATACATCTCCAAGTGGAGGCCAGAACACCTGCAGACTTCTAACACAGGAGTACAGGCTGTTACAATAGTAACATTAAACTGCATCCATTCCTCAAATGAGGTACAGAAATTCTTATACATTCAGAAATTTAAAATAAATATTAAAGACCAGACACATTATCCGAAGGCTTTAATCGTCAATTTAAGCACGGGACCTTAATCATAAACAAAATAAAAAAAAAAGTTTTTTTTCAATACTTTCTAACATTAATGAAAAAAAAAAAAGAGTTGTGACAAGTTTGGGTGGTAGTACCCACATAGCCCCCCATAACTCCGCCTTTGTTTGTTCTACTAGATGCGTCATGCATTATTTTCGGCATAAAAGTGAAAAAAATAAATAAATAGATACATACATACATACATCTTGATGACACAACTTTTAACATTGTATCACTTGGTATTTGTATGATAATAACTATCTTGTGTTAAATATTATTAACGTACCTTGTTAACATGTTTCGACCTATTTTTCGGTCATTTTCGGAACTGGTCGTTGTTGGTCTTGGCGCCTCCTGTTTCCTATGTGGGTGCGTTTTGTAGTGTAGAGTCAAAGAGTGTATGTGTTTTGAAATTGAGTTCTGTGTTGAGAATATCTTTGAGTTGTGTTTTCGTGTGTCTGTATATTTCGTATTGTTCTAGTGTGTTGAGTGTCTGTCTTTTAGGTGGGATGTGCAGTATTTCCATGTCTGTGTTGATGTCTCTTTAGGTGTGGTTTGCATTTGTGATGTGTTCTGCATATGTGGAGGTGTTTTGCAAATTTTTTTTATGGCTGTGATGTGTTCTTTGTAACGTGTTTGAAATGATCTGCCCGTCTGTCCTATGTAGTAGTTGTTCCAGTGTTGCATTTGAGTTTGTATACGCCTGTGTTTGGTTGTATTTGTTTGTGTGTTGACATGTATTTAGAGAATGTTATTTATTCTGTATGCGATGTTGTAGTTTAATTTCTTGAATGGGGTTGCAATTTTATGTGAGTTTTTGTTGTCGTACGCTAGTGTGATGTATTTTTTGTGTTCTTGTGTTTGTGTTACGTTCTTCTGTTTTTTGTGGTGTTGTTTTGTCTTATGTATTATGTTGGTTATTATGTTCGGGTTGTATCCGTTTTCTTGTGCTATGTATTTGATTGTGTTTAGTTCTTCGTTATAATCCTGTTTGTTCATTGTTATGTTGAGTAGTCTGTGTATCATTGTTCGGAATGCAGCTTGTTTGTGTTGTGTGGGGTGGTTGGATGTGTTGTGTCTGTGTGTTGTTGTTGTTGTTGGTTTTCTGTATACTTTCAACGTGTGTTTGTTGTCTACTTTTGTTATTGTGATGTCTAGAAAATTTATGGATTTGTTGTTTTCAATTTCTAATGTGTAGTGTAGCTTTGGGTGTATTTTTGTTTATGTGTTGATGTAGGTTTTGGATTTGTCTTTTGTTTCCTTTGTATAGTATTAGTATGTCTTCTACGTATCTGTGCCAATATATGATGTTGTCTGCGTGTTTGTTGTTGTCTATGCTTATTATATATGTCTGTTCTATGTGGTGTAAGAATATTTCTGCTAGTATGCTGGAAATGGGTAATCCCTAGGGTAGGCCTTCAGTTTGTGTGTAATATTTGTTATTGTATGTGAAGTACTTTTGTTTTGTGATTATGTCTGTGGTGTGGATGATTTCTTTGATTTGTTCTTGTGGTGTGTGTTGTTTTTGAGTTTTTGTTCTAGTATCTATAGTGTATCTTGTATGGGTATGTTTGTGTATAGGTTAGTTATGTCGAAAGTTACTCATGTTGTATTGTGTAGGATATGTTTGTCTTTTATTTTATTTATTTACTAGGTTTTTTATTTTATTGGGTTATTTTACGACGCTGTATCAACATCTAGGTTATTTAGCGTCTGAATGATATGAAGGTGATAATTCCGGTGAAATGAGGCCGGGGTCCAGTACCGAAAGTTACCCAGAATTTGCTCGGATTGCGTTGAGGGAAAACCCCGGAAAAAACCTCAACCAGGTAACTTGCCCCGACCGGGATTCGAACCCGGGCCACCTGGTTTCGCAGCCAGACGCTCTGACCGTTACTCCACAGGAGTGGACTTATTTACTAGGTCTATGTTGTTTTTTATTGTTGTTTGTTTTTCGAATTCTATGTTGTCCCTTATGGTTTAGTCCATACATAACACATCCAACCACCATACCTTGCTCAAAATTCCTCTTTTGCTTCTACTTCATTTTACTGACTATTTTATATTAAATAGTAATATCTGAATTATCTTTAAATATGCGGGGTTCCATCCTAGAACCTTTCGTTTAATGAACCACTATCACAGCCATTATTCCACTAATTCGTTCGTGAACAAACCCTTAAAAATTAGGTTTACGCACAATAAATTAACATCAAATACTTCCAAATGTATTAACATGTGACTTTATTATTACCAGTATATAGTAGAACTGAATTCATTAGTTTCCTGTTATCTTTATTACAGTTAATAGGCCAAATTGATCAGTAATTATTGTGCTTTCTAACAATTTATAATATATCGTGAGTATATACCTAATTTGTTTTCTCGTGCTAATTAACTAGGTTTCCCTTGTAGACTACTTAATTAACACGAGAATATGTGCTACATATTCCTAATGTATAATATTCCAAAATCAAAGATGTGAAGTATATTTGGTTTTAGTTCATATTATTATATTTATACGTGGATGAACTTTAATAAGGAAGCAATTTATAGCAGAAATGTAAGTAGAGCCTAATGATATTTTATTATAGCACACGGCAAGTAAAGAGTGAAGCGATGCTTGGAGAGCGTATTGCTAGAAATTCTAACTCAAAACATCTATACTGCGGTAGCTGACAAGTTGCACGTTTTCAAGTGTGTTCGTAAATAAAAAAGGGGAATTGGCATAAATGACAAATGAATTGTGTGTGTATAACATGTTTATTAATTATTGCAACAAATTGAAAATCATCAACTGCATTCTTTTTATCCATACGAAGTATGTAAAAGAATTTATTGTAACAATTCTATGAGAAAAACAATGCAAATATAACCAAATACAAAATTTGGTAGGAACAGTGAAGATGTACTCTTAATGTTTTAATGCCTAAAATTCTATTTTAGGTAAAAATTTTTTCCTCCAATTGTATGGCAAGAAAAAGTGACGCAATGAACTTTTCAATATTTTTCAGGCAGAGGACTAAACAATAACTGAGAACAAATTGCTTAATAGACAGGTATGCACATGAAAACTAATATTATATAATATTATAAATAAAAATACTCAATTACTCACAGCAACCATAACTCCCCAAACAGCAACAGCAATGAGGCGGTACGTAGAAGAATAATCCTCATTGTATTTGTGTAATAAAACGTCCAATTTTACATAAAAATATGCACATTATATTAATGCCGATCCACGTGTAAAGAGATAGTCTTTTGAGCTTATCTTTACACATGAAACACATTCCAAAATTATCACAGCTGAAAGGCATTTACTGCCTTCCTCTTTCTCTCCACATAGATCAATATTGTTAATATAGTTTATCGTCAGATATCTTCTTGTGCCCCCATCTCATCTCCGATTCAAGATTCCTTCCAGTATCTCCATCACTAGGCAGTTTCTTCTCAGCCAGTGACCATCCAATTCCTTTACCTCTTCAATTTTAGTATCATTCTTTCTTCACTGTTCTTTCGAACACAGCTTATTTCTTATCCTCTGTGTCCACTTAACACGATCAATTTTCCTCCATTCATATTATTAATCATTGTAATTGCTTCTCTTCCCTTGGTAGTAATGTCCATGTTTCTGCTCCAAACAATCCCACATTCCATCCAAAGCACTTCATTTGTCCCTTACTTCCTTCTCTTTCTAGAGGTCCATAAAAGCTGATCATTTTTCTACTAAAAGGTCCGTTGGTCATTCCTATCCTCAATTTCATTTCCTAGTAACAGCTAATGTTACTGCTTATAGTATACCCCAAGTATTTAAAGACGACCACTTGTTTTATTGCCTCATTTGGAGTTCCTCTGACAATGGTCCTCGTCTTATTTGAATTTATGCTTATCCCATACTACTCTTCATAGCTGTCGTCGAGATCCAGCAGCATATAGCTTAGTAAAGTCTCCTCTGCTGCTAACAACGGCATATCATCAACAAATCTGATGTGCTTTACTCTTCTTCCTCCCACAGTAAATCCTCCCATGTTCTGAAAACATTTCTTCACATACAACTTAACCCACTAAAAAATCTAATACACAGAATTATTTAAGATTTGAATTCTGGTGGTAATCTGGTCAGACAACCGTAGCATAATTCTAAAAGTGATTCTATTGAATTTTTTGTGATAGACGCAATGGATGATGAAGAAACATTTTTGTGTACAAAATATACGAGAAAATAGATTTATGATGACAAGAGAGTGAAGTAACGTTCGAGTTTCCTGCAAGCTTCTCCTTAATTACGAATGCTCAACTTTCCTTATATATATTTAAACAAAATTTCATATTCTCGTTTCAGTTCTCGTTCCCGGTTGTGAACCAAGCCCAACAGTTTAACCTACAGGACAGAGACAAACACATTCCACAAATATCGCATTACCAAGTCATTTCTTCAGTATATTTCAAACCACATTTAAAATAGTCTTCTTAAAGAAACACGATTCAGACGTATCACACTTCTAAGGTTTCTCACTTAAAGATGTTCATTGCTCTTTAAGCTACTTGAACGAAAAAAACATTTACTATAAAAATCGTATTACAAAAGGTTATTACCAATAGACTTGGACACATGAATACTTAAAATATACCTAATACCGAAAAACAATTGATTTCACCCAAAACGTACATACACTTGACAGGTTTCTCGCCAGTGTGCTGCCGTTCATGGTTTCTTAGGAAAGTCGAATCTCAAAAAGACTAACAACGAATTTAATATTTGCAAGATATCTCGTCAGTCTGCCGGCATAAATGTGTCTTTAAGTTACTAGACATTGTGAAATTCCTACCACAAACATCTCATTTGAAAGAAATATCGCCTATGTGTACTCGTATATGCACTTTCAAGTTACCCGAGCGCGAGAAACACTTACCACAAACATCACATTTGAAAGGTTTATCGCCTGTGTGTAGCCGTGAATGCACTTTCAAGTTACCGGAGTGCGAGAAACACTTACCACAAACAACACACTTGAAAGGTTTATCGCCTGTGTGTAATCTTAAATGCACTTTCAAGGTACCGGAGCGCGAAAAACACTTACCGCAAATATCACATTTGAAAGACTTTTCTCCCATGTGAATACGTTCATGGACTTTCAGGGTATTCGAAAGCGAAAAACACTTACCACAAACATTACATTTGAAAGACTTCTCTCCGATGTGAAGACGTTCATGAGCTTTTAGCGTATGCGAATACGAAAAACACTTACCACACACAGCACATGTCAAATGTTTCTTGCCTGTGTGTAAGCCCACATGCACTTTCAAGTGATCGGAGCGCGAGAAGCATTTACCACAAACATCACATTTGTAAGCGCATTTGTAATGTTTGTCGCCTGTGTGCAGGAGTTCATGGCTTCTTAGATGACTAGAACGTGAAAAACACTTGCCACAAACATCGCATTTGAAAGGTTTGTCGCCTGTGTGAAGGCGTTCATGGCTTCTTAGATTACGAGAAAGCGAAAAACACTTGCCACAAACATCGCATTTGAAAGGTTTCTCGCCTGTGTGCCTCCGTTTATGGCATTTTAAGAGATCCGATCGCGAGAAACACCTCCCACAGACATCGCATTTAAAAGGTTTCTCACCTGAGTGAAGGCGTTCATGGCATCTAAGATGACAGGACTGCGAAAAACACTTGCCACAAACACCACACTCGAAAGTTTTGTCGCCTGTGTGAAGGCGTTCATGGCTTCTTAGATGACCAGACTGCGAAAAACACCTCCCACAGAAATCGCATTTAAAAGGTTTTTCGCCTGTGTGAAGGCGTTCATGGTTTCTTAGATGACAGGTCTGCAAAAAACACTTTCCACAAACATCACAGTTGAAAGGTTTCTTGCCTACGTCCGTGGATACAGTCCTCTCATTCGTAGCTGCAATCCTGAAATAAACATACTATCAGTTTATGAAATAGTCGCCAAACAGAGAGAAATCATAAATTGGAGAAACAACGTTAAGTACAATGGTATGTATTATAGTAGTACGGTAGTATATCTGGTGTTATGGCAGTGAAAGAATGATGACCTTAAATACAGCACAAAGCATGAACAAATGAACATATAAAATAAATAAGTAAATCAATAAAAAAAATAAATAAATAAGTAAAAAAATAACTAAGTAAGTAAATAAATAAGTAATTAATAAGAAAATCTATACTAATAATGAACCTGTAAGCGAAATTTTTCTGCTAATTTTTGCTTTTCTAAAAATAATCGGTGTTAATATGTATAATTAATCATCCTGAAACCGAAAATCGCTTTTTCGTAAATTTTGTTTGTATGACAGTCTGCCTGTCTGGATGTTTGTTACCTTTTCACACGATAATGGCTGAACAGATTTAGATGAAAATTGGAACATAAATGAAGTTCGTTGTAACTTAGATTTTAGGCTATATGGGATTCAAAATACTTTATTTAAAAGGGGGGGATTATAAGGGGGCCTGAATTAAATAAACTGAAGTATCTCGCTTATTATTGGTTTTTGTGAGAAATGTTATATAGCAAAAGGTTCTTTAAAAATGATTTCCGATAAGTTTTATTCCAGACAAAATTTTCATAGGACTGATATTTAAGTCTGTCTGTCTGGATAATTGTTACCTTTCCATGCGATAATGGCAGAACAGATTTCGATGAAATTTGGAATATAAATTAAGTTCGTTGTATCTTAGATATTAGGCTATATGGTATTCAAAATACTTCATTTGAAAGGGGGGTTTATTAGGGGACCTGAATTAAATAAACCCAAATATCTCGCTTAAAATTGATTTTTGTGAAAAACTTTGCATAACAAAAGTTTCTTTAAAAATGATTTCCTATAAGTTTTATCGCAGGCAAAATTTTGATAGGAGTGACGACGATGGCTACAATGAAATCAAAACAAATGACTCTGTCTATATAAGGCGGCCTTGACGTTTATCAATATTAATATACAGAGAATATTTTGTGTGTTTGTATGAAGTAATCTCAGAAGTTAAAAGAGGGGCTTAGAACAAAAAGTATGTAAGTGACGGAACTCGAGTAAATAAATAAATAAGTAAATATTTCAATCACTCAATCGATGAGTAAATGGATAAATAAATAAATAATTAAATAAAACAGGCAAATTAATGCCACACAGTGACTTTGCAACCGTGATTAATTCTTTGCAGAAGAATGCTTGGAATGGACTCAAAATAGACTGTAATACATAATTTTCTAGGGAAATATAAAAGCTTCAATGGAAAACAAACTGCAGATATTAAGTAGGAGGGCATCAATACCCTGGGCTGGAATATGAGTGTAAAGGTCCACTACTTGCATATCCATCTATATTACTTTCCTGATAATCTACGCATTTTTAGTGAAGAACATGAAGACAGGTTTTAACAGTACATTATGGCAAACAGATACCAAGGGAAGTGCAGTGTGAATGTGATGACTGATTATTGCTGGATGATTCAGACAGACAGTTCTTCTGAAGCTGCTTCTAAACAGTAAAGCTAACAGACACTTCAAACACAGTGAACTCTACGTGACGACTCGCACACCACACTCACCTTTCCGTCAAAACCTCGTTGTCCTCTGCTGTTACTTCCACTCTTGGGTCCTCATTCACTGCGTCCGAGTCAGTCTGCTCTTCCTAATACAGAGCAAATAAAAAAAAAAAAGATAGCACAATTTACATTAAGAAAAGCGCACAGAATTTAGATGCCACAGAACTGCATTTCAATTGTATAAGGCCTAGTAGAATTTTAGCAAATAGAGGACAATTCTTGAGGCAGATATTTCGTGGGGCAATTCTTTTCCTTGTAGATCTGCGGCTTTGAACCTTTTTCAACATGTGACACAGAAAGAATGTAATTTAAAATCCTGTAGCGCAGTCAGCTGTTTTCTTCAAGCAGGAGGGGAATTTTCACGGTTTTAGAAGGGGACGAGTGGTATAAAATGCAAATGAATGACATAAATGTAAATACATTAATATATAAAATAATATATTTTAAATTTTATATGACTTATTTTTAGTCAACATACGGAGGAATGATAATATTCTGAATGGTGGAAAGGCGCAAAAGATGTTGAGAACAAAATCAAAATACATATTATTCACAAACTGAACTTACACAGCTTTTTTATTTTTATGTTTTTTTTTTTTTAAGTTTATGATAGAGATGCAAAATTTAATGAGAGAAAATTATTCCAAAGCAATTTCAGTGTCAAAGATACCGTATTATGAATGTTCTCTTAACTTCATATTTAGAAGGTACGAAAAGATACAATATTATTACATGTTTTGATAACATATCGAATCCAGGAAACATTTCTGTTTATAAAAACAAGTGTAATACGGTAGATTTTATGGTTGGTATTTCACTAATCTGGCTACCCTAGATGCGCATCTGTCATTCTCTGCTCTGTTGCTTGCACACCCACACTTTGTTCACTGAATGTCGACTTGTGCCATATTTGAGATTCTGACGCAGACCAATGGATCACTTGAGTACGCACAGCCACGCTGGTGGAAAATGACTGTTATAGAGTAACTATTTTAACACTTATAATAGAAGAAATGTTCTATGAACGATTATTCAATAATTTCTAGTTTAGAATTTGGTGGATTTTGTAAGTGGTTTACAACAATTTAACAACTGCAATGGTTATCCAGCGTCTCAGTGAAGTGAAGGTGATAATGCCAGCGAAATCTGTCTACGGTTAGTGCCGAAAGTTAACCTGCATAATTATCTCAATGGGTTAAGGGGTAATACCTGAAAAAACTTCAAACTGGTAACTTCTCGCAACCTGTATCTGGACACCGATTTGCTATTCTCACGGTCAGACATGTTAATTGCAACTCCACACTTTTGAACGAAAGTGGTACAATCCCCATTTTTCTGACAATGTCTAATACCAAGTCATTGCATGACTTCGAAGTTTTACATTACCAGGTATATAATGAGTTGAGTTCGCTTTCTATAGTACTACTATGCTCATTACATTTTCTTCCAGTTTGCTCCATAAATTCTGCCAGGCAAAATTATTAAGTATACAATTATACAAAAGCACCAGTACACAAAGATCCCTTTGCTATGACAATACTGAATATTATATCGTAGAGAAAAAAATTGGTTAGAAAATTCGTTGAACAATTTTGTAAACTACATAAATTTCCAGAGAATTTCAACGAAGTTATAGTCTAGTCATAAGAAGTAAAGGAAATTCAAATGCAATGTTTAGTTCTAGTAATTTAAAACTGGCAAAATAAAGTTTCTAATTTTACGTTTCTCTACCTGTAGTAAAATTAAATGCAATTCACTGACAGATTAAGAGTAAATAAAATATACAACAGTATCATGTATGCTGTATCTGCATGTATATATCAGAACATTTTGCAAAATTTAGAACCTATTCTGCAATCCACTCAAAATCAATTATAAGGCGTAAAAAAAATTTACAATACATCTTCTCTCTATGCGTGAGATAATATTCTACATAAGATACATTGCAAATACGTAAATACTTATAAACAAAAGGTGAAAAAAAAATGAAATCACGAGATGATGTATGTACATACATCTAAAACAAAATCTAATGTTTGTAAACGATAATATGTATTAAGAATTTTGCACAAAGACACAGATAAAAAAAGAAGCATTGTCCTCAAATGCACTGGGGGGAATGTGTGGCTTGGAAACGATTAAGAATATGCATACCTGAAATTCCATTTTCATATCTAAAATAAACCGAGATAACACTCCAGAATTAGTTCCCTACAACATGACTTATCTTGTAACACTAAATAGTGATAAGTGTTTTTCTGTCTCTATCATAAAGTAAAATGCACTGCAAATACTGTTCTAAAGAGGTAGTATCTGTAGCAATCAAAATAAAGATAAACACAGGAAGTAGAACACAGTGCATTCCTTGTGCTGCACTCACCTCTTGTTCAAGTTTCACCATAGGGAACGAAATTGGCACGGGATCTTTCTCACATTTTATCTCTGATAAGAGAACAGAGCTCTGGTCCTCATATTCCTCTTTTATGCCAGTCACGTGAGGATCCAAGAAATTTCGTTCCTGCAGTTAAAACAGATGTCTTAAAAGAGCAATTGATTACAGAGTGTTAGGAGATGACTTCTAACATTGCAAGTTGTTCTCTATGTGACGGTATGGCACAGAATAATTATAACTCGCAGCTTGTGCTTTACATTATGATGAATAAGCCCAGGATTTATATATGCACATGGATATTTTGATCAAAAAACACGTTATAGATGTCACTAACGTCTGTGACGATGAATACGCAAAGTTAACTGTGCATACGTTTTTTTAATATTTTGGCCATTACTGCATATAATACAGGCTACTACTGTGCATTATATTGTAGCAGTTTCAACATTGTTTAGAATAACAACAATATTTGCATTGTTGTGTAAAAAAACAATAAGACTCTGGAGTGTTCTGGTGTCAGCACATAATATTTTTTGTTTGACTATACTCGAAGGCTATAAATCCCTTTTGTATGAAGGGAAGCTATTGAAAAACCACCACTACTTGCTTTTGGTTCATTGAATTACTGCACAAAAGAAAATATTCCCAAACATCGCTACCTTACTGACTCTAACATCCCTATCCCCCTTTTCTATGCTTGGCTTATCAATTGAAAACGAAAAATGATTTTGAGACTTAGACAAACAAAGAGAAAAAAATGAATTCGTGTCCTTAAGGATAATATAAAAAATCTTCACTGCGGGAATGTGTAGCTTAGCAACGATTAAGAATAAGGTATAACCTGTAACTTCTTTTTAAATTTGAAATATAGAACTAAATAACACTTCAACATTAGGCTTTGCTACAACATGACAAATAAAAAATATATTGTCATCAAATTTCTTCTATCTCTATCACACACTAACAAGCACTGAAAGTAATATTATAAAGAGATAGATAACCAAAAATACAAAATAAGCACAGGAAGAACACAGAGTGTATTTCTTGTGCTCCACTCACCTCTGGTTCACGTTTCACCATGGGGAACGAAATTGGCATCGGATCTTCATCAATTTTCACCTCATTTGTAAGAGCATGTCCCTGGTCCACATATTCTTCAGAGTAATAAGACATCTTTGCGTAGGCTTACGTATAACACTCGTTTAATTGCTGTTCAGAGTAATAAGACATCTTTGCGTAGGCTTACGTATAACAGTCGTTTAATTGTTGTTCAGACATATAAGACATCTTTGCGTAGGCTTACATTTAACAGTCGTTTAATTGTTGCACGTATTCATCGTTACCAATGAGTTATAATATTGTTTCTCGATCGTTACGATACAAGGTGGTCAGGGCTGACTAGATCCTTAACGAAGTTTTTTTCAGACGGACATGTTCAGACAGACTATCGAGGTTCTGAATGACTGTAAATTCAAGTTTTATTCCTCTTTGTAAATATTTAAGGTCCAAGATTCAGTCTCTTTTTATCCATACCGATAGGGTTATTTTACGACGCTGTACCTACATCTACGTTATTTAGCGTCTGAATGATATGAAGGTGATAATCCCGGTGAAATGAGTCCGGGGTCATTTCTGACCGTTACTCCACAGGTGTGGACTCTCTCATGCATATCCTATAGTATCTTTTCCTCTTCTGGTAACAACGTCATAGCATGAGCAAATCTTTTGCTCTTTACTCTTCTTCCTATTACTATTTAGGATGAGATGATGTCACTTACCAGCAACCAGGGAAAATGATGAACTTTTTATACATGAATACCCTGAAATTAACGTAAAATCCACAAATTTTTTAAACTCATGCCCCCTCCTCCCAATTTTAAATTAAATGCTTAAATGCCACACAATGTGTGCATTTACAAGTATCATTCGAACAGGAATATCGGAAGAAATATTTTTTTTTTTTAACATTCTCAGGTGGTTGTGAAATATATAAAGAAAAGTGGAAAATAGTGTGTGTGTGAATGAAGATATCGAAAGATCAACGGAACATTATAAAGTAATAATAAAGATCCTATCAGAATCTAAAATACTGAACAAAATACGAGACACATGCTTTGCAAGGAGATGTTAAAGATAGTTAGTCTGTTTCTTGAGCTCAGCTATCATACATATTACAGGCCAATGTTCGCTGGAATATAGTAGACTTTCTTTAACACTTGTTATTATATTTGTGAAATTGGCATGTTGTAGCCGGATGCAGAATAATTATATAAAATATGTACAATTCTCTCAATGTCTAAATAGTGTTTAATTATAGACTGTCATTCTTATATTTTCCTTTGATTGTGGTTCTGGCTGATATGTACATCTATTATCAGGCAGTACATCTCACTTGACGATATGTTCAGAGGAAGGACAATTGTTTGCATCCATCTGAAGACTGATTAGAATTATATGTAACTAATCGACAGTGTATACAATGGAGGGGGAAAGGAACTGGCTACCCTGCCCCATTGTCTCCTGACGTAGTTGCCTCATAAGTGGTGTCTTTTTATAATACTTGAGGTTTAGACCTGTCTTCGGACAGTTGATTAAGCAACATTAACGGTAATATTCATCAAACTTTTTGTTGTTCATGCTGATAGTTTCGGCATTAATATACCTAAAGTACCTATTTTCAGCATTCGTGGCATGTTATTTTCAATCTGCAACCTTTGTGGAACTTATTTGAAAGTGTAAGATTTGAAAATTACGTCCTGATTTCGCGATAAAATAAATAACAAACAGAAATGCTTAAAAAATTTTTATGTCCCACCGCTAATGGTAACGAAATGCTTTTATGATAATTCATTACACAATATATAAATGCAATTTTTTAAATATGACTGCTTCTTAACCAAGAAGGTCTAGTTTTGAAGTTCAAACAGAAGAACCTTCAAAATGTTCACAAACAGAGCAGAACTTTTATATGTTTATATTTGCAAAGAAATAAAGATCAGAAGTTTCTCCCACCAGTAATAAAATTCGCTGCATATAATTACCACTAATAAATCAATATATATATATATATATATATATATATATATATATATATATATATATAATCATCACAGTTAAATAGAGACTATAAGATTTGAATGAAACAGTTTTACTCTAACGTTTAAATTGTTTAAAGATTATTCATGCCAGATCAATTAAACTAATTCTGAGAAACTGTTCCGCCCGAAATTATGAAAATTGTTTGAATTCAGGATAACTTCTGCAGAAGTATGGCATGAATAGTCATCACAGATGAAAAAAATTTCACCAATGAATAGAGTTCCAGTCGGGACGATGATAAGCTCTGTGAGTCGATGGTTATTAGAGAACAAAAATTCGCTCCGGCGCCCAGGATCGAACCCGGTTCCATTGTTCAAAGTACCAAGAGCTCTAACCACTGAGCTACGCCGAAGCTCAATCCACAACACCGGATGAAATCACCCTACACTAGTGTTTTTCACTTTGTGGCATGACTCCAATTTCGACATATATGTTGACATTTAAATTAAGTCAATTGCCATTATGCAAGGAACGCATTCAACTGAGTGACTTGATGGTCGGGATTCCACAGTAATATGCTCTGTTGGACGAAGAATCTACGTAAAGATTTATTTTTCGTACTACAGAATATATGTTTTGATAAAAAAGTAATCTTTACATAGATACTTCGTCCATTACTGTAGAATCCTGACCACAAAATCACTAAATTGAGTGCGTCCCTAATATAGTGGTATATATATATATATATATATATGTGTGTGTGTGTGACAACATATATGTCGAACTTGGAGTCTGGCCACAAAGGGAAACCCACTGGATGAGAGAGGATTCGATCCGGTGGTGTGGATTGAATATACCACGAGAAAATAGATTTATGACAAAAGAGTTAAACAACTTTCAGTTTCTCATTAATTGCAAACGCTCAAATTTCAATGTATTTTAACAGTACTTCAGTTCACGTTATAGTTTTCATTCCCGGGTTATTGTGCACTTGACAGTTTTATCTTACAGGACAGAAAAACACAAACATCGCATTACCAAATATTTTCGTCAATACATTTGAAAACATATTCAAAATAGTGTACCAAAAGAAACACGTTTCAGAGATATCAGAATTGAAAGGCTTCTCGCCTATATCTGTTAATGGCTTTTAAGGCTACTCGACTGCGGAAAACGTGTACCAAAAAAATCGTATTAGTAAAGGTTATTACCAATAGATTTTAGTACATGAATAGTACAACTACTAGCGAAACACAAATGATGGCCGTCACATTTGGAAGGTTTCTCGGCTGTGCGCAAGAGTAGATGGCTTTTACGTCTACTGGACTCACAGACTCACCCAAGCTGAACATCGCATTTGAGACGATTCTTCCCTATGTGGTTGTGATCATGGACTCTTCTCCCATGTTTCTGCCCAATACAATGCCAAACTACATACAAAGCACTTGACTTAGTTTTTTTCCAGAGCTCCACAAAAGATACTTTTTTTTCCTGTTAAAAGATCCCTTGACAGTTGTTTTACTCAATTTGAATTCCTGGAGGCTAGTCATGTTGCTGCCTACAGTACACCTCAAGTATATGAAGCTGTCCACATTCTCTATTGCTCCATTTAAAATTCGCAAGTTTACATTATAAATTTTTCTTCCTAAGACCATGGTCCTCGTCTTATTTGAATTTATACTCATCCCATACTACTGCTCAGAGCTGTCATTTAGTTCCAATAGCATATCCCCAGCGACTAGGGATTATAAAGAATGCACACTAAGCGAATCTTCCTGTGTTTTGTTTCTCTGTGCACCGGCGTTTAGTTCCCCTTTCAAGCGCTAGAGGTTAGTGTAATCGAGCACATGCTAAGATAATAATTGAGAATAGAGTTTAGACACAGGATCCAAATATCATCGCCTACCTCACAGCATAATCCAGTAAAGCTTTGCTTCAAATAAATTCAAGTTAACAGCTTTTCCTTAGTTCTCAGTGACAAATTAGTTGTAATAATAATTTGTTATATTTTATATATAATAAATTATATTATAAAATAACATAATACTTAAAAAAATTATGTATCAAGTTCATTAAATATTTGTATACAATATAATATAGATATATGGTTTTAATTCTTACAGGAGTTGTATTCTTTCATTTTCAGTACCAACAAATCATAACATATTTTAATTGTTGTTGGGGTCAACGTCTCAAATCTCATTGTAAAGGAACTCTAGTGTCTAAATATTACAGTTAACGACGGATTTATTATTTCATCGGTCCAATTTCCTTTATTTCAGTGCATAATGTACCATAATGTACCTAGATGTGTTAATAGTATGTGTTATATTACTGCTGTGCTAGCTGGTGCGATGACAGTGACAAATCCAGGAAGATAGGAGAATCTCACGCTCAAATTTGTTTGAAGATCATTGATATCAGTCATACTACATCAAAGTATCGACGCGAAATATCCATACTGTATAATTAACTATACGCTGACATCCCTTAGTATCATCTCCTCTCCTGACAAGAACGCCATATCATCAGCAAAACACGTGATCTTTATTCTTATTCCTCTTATTATCTGTCCTCCCATGTTTTGAAAAGAGTTTTTCAAACTCAGGTTAAACTAATACAAAATGTTTACACAGAATTTCTTACGAAGTCAAATCTAGTGGTAATCTGGTTAGATACATGCAGCATAATACTGAAAGTGATTGTACTCAATTTCTGAGTTAGTTAGACACGATGGATGAACATGCGCCCTTCCTGAAAAATATACGACGAGGAAAAAGCTGTATGATAAAAGAGTAAATAAACTTTCACGTTCTTTGCACAATGTATTTTAACAGTATTTCTGTTCTCGTTGTCGTTTTCCTTCCTGGTTAATTGTGGACGTAACAGTTTTATCCTACAAGACAGAAAAAAAGACACATTCCACAAAACATCGCATTACCAAACCATTTCATCAGTATATTTGAAAACATATTTAAAATAATTTTCCAAAAAAGAAAAAAAGAATCATAAGACGACCCGACCTTATCCACAAATAACACATTTGAAAAGTTTCTCGCCTATGTGCCGACGCAGGTGTCGTTTTAGGATACTTGAGGTATAGATACATTTACCACAAATATCACATATGAAATGTGTAACACCCGTATGCACGCGTTTAAGGGCTTATAGTTCAGCCCACAGCGAGTAACACTTACTACAAAAATCACATTTGAAAGGTTTCATCCTAGAGTGCACAGGTTCATGGGTGACCCGAATACGAGTAACACCTACCACAAACATCCCGCCTGAAGGGCTTGTCGCCAGTGAAGGCTTTTAGGCTATCGAACCGCGACAAAAACTTACCACAAACATCGCATTTCAAAGGTCTCTCCGCAGAGTGCACACGTTGATGGACTTTTAAGTGAGACGATTGCGAGTAAGACTTACCACAAACATTACATTTGTAAGGTTTCTCGCCAGAGTGAACAAGTTCATGGCGTTTAAGGCCACTCGAAGAAGTGAAACTCTTACCACAATCATCACACTTGAAAGGTTTTTGGAAAGAGTGTACACGTTCATGAATTTTAAGGCTAGACAACTGCGTGAAACACTTACCACAAACATCACATTTGAAAGGTTTCACGCCCGAGTGCAGTCGTTGATGGGCTTTTAAGGTACCAGATTCCCTGAAAGACTGACCACAAATATCACATTTAAAATGTTTCTCGCCAGAGTGCACACGTTCATGGCTTTTTAGGCCATACGAACGCGAGAAACACTTACCACAAACATCACATTTAAAAGGTTTGTCGCCTGTGTGCAGACGTTCATGCCCTCTTAAGGTACTCAAAGCAGAGTAACTCGTACCACAAACATTACACTTGAAAGGTTTTTCTCCGGTGTGCAGGCGTTCATGAGTTTTTAAATTAGTGTTCAGTGAAAAGCACTTACCACAAAATTTACAATTGAAAGGCTTCTCGCCAGTATGCACGAATTTATGTTTTTTTAAACCACCTGGCAGCAAGAAACACTTGCCACAAAAATCACACTTGAAACACTTTTCCCCGGTGTGCAGACTTTCATGAGTTTTTAAACTTTTCGAGTTTGACAAAGACATAGCAGAAACTTCGCATTTGAAAGGTTTCCTGCTTACGTCCATAGAAGAATGACTGCTCATATTTTTTGCAGTCGACGCGCATATTTTAGACAATCGTAATCCCAAATGCTTCTCATCTTCGCGAGTCCGCACAGGTTTTCCCGAGGAACCCGACTTCCTAGGAATCTCGATCTCTTCAATTGCCAATTTTGTGGGTACAATCTTCTCATTCCTAGCTGCAATCCTGAAGTAAATATACTATCAGTCTATAAAATAGTGACAAGTATACAATCTATTATTGAATAGTCGAATCATAACAACCCTATTTCATGAGGAGGTACATTACGATTAGAGATACATGCTCATATTTAATTTATGAGTAATGGTGCAAGTATCAAAACTGGACTTCATCAGTACAAAAAATATAAGGATTACACCACGTTAGTCAACTCTCAGTTAGCTTTCATTTTTAATGAGCCTCTCTGTCCACAGTCACCTGAATTTGCCTTATTCTTTTTCAACTCGAGCACGCTATTTTATTCGATTGTTTCGAAATTCGAAATCACACATGTCCTATATTTTTTTCTATCTTTTAATCTTGTGATGTCTAAAATCTCTATAGTTTTTAATTTTGGCACTTTAAAATTAGAGAAAACTGCAGTGGAACATTGGTGATTCCATTTCGCAGTAAGCGTCATCATGAGAAAATCTGATTGGTATTATATTTAACTTGGTATTTATTGTCTTGCGAAAGTTTAACTAGTAACAATTCTATTCATTTTTATATGTTGAGTAGTACTAACAAGACTGCCACCTACAAACACTTGAAGTAAATTGGAACTATTTCTTCACCTTTTTGTCCCATGTGTATTTTTCAGGAGGGAGTATATCAGAATCATTTGTAGCGACGTCTAGCACTTTCCTCTAAACCAGCGACGCCATCAAGTTCTCTTACGTGCTGTTCTTCAATTTCGTTCCAGGACACCACGTGTTCAAACCTTACCACCCCTGATATCCTTCTCCTACTTGCAGTCTTATGCTAGACGTCATAGGGAAGAACAAATTTAATGCAATGCATTATTTGACCTCAAGCTAAAGAATGAAGTGCATTGAAGGCTTCATCACAATATCCTCAATTACTTCATTTTTTACTTCCTATTTTAAATAATAATGTAAGAAATAGTTTTGAAAATAATATCAATGTTCGATAGTACGTATAGTTGTAATCAGTTCTTCCCTTCCATGAAACTTAACATATCTTAACTTAAAAGTCGACTGACAGATAATAAATAATGTTAAGTTTTAAGAACTGCAGCTGCTAACGTAATATTACCTGGTATAGAGAATGTTATACCTAAAAATAATTGTTAAATTTGAAGCTTCTGCAGCAAGTGCTTCAAGTATGAAGAATGAACTCTTGTAATAAAGGAAAATGTGTTTCAACATCGTAAGTACACATTGCATTTGCAACAGATAATTAATAAATTAAAAGCTTAGGAAATAACTCATTTTCTTTGGTTCTGTTTGTGCATGTATTTACGTACCACTATATTGGTCTTTCTTCCAGTGTTTCGTCATGATATAATTAAACTACAATACATATTATTTTGGCCTAGAAGAATATGATATATGATTGAACGTGATGTACTGCTAATTTATAAAAAAATAGTCATAAAATCATAACTGAAACATTGGGCCGAATAATGGTCTATGTTACAATGTGCTAACTGTGCAAGAGTAACAAATATGTTACGTCGTAATTCCGCTCATAAATTAACTATTCAACGGAAACATAGATTGTTATTCCATAAGTATGTTTTGTACACTAAGCAAGGTACACGAATGTATGTTACTGAATGACATATTACACATCGCAGAAGTTTAACAATAGATTTAACTCCACAACAATGGTACTGGGGAATACAGACAATAAACAGTTTTATACAATCACAATATTACGAAATATACTAAATCAATAAAAAGGTTAAAGTATGAACAATTCGATTATGACATTTATTTTTAAATGTTATATATTAATATGAATTAACAACATGTAGTTTACTAAAGTTACACTCAATGTCATATTATGAATAAACATACAATATTGATCAAATAATAGCAGCGATACTAGAAAATAACTGCAGTATTGCACTGTACAGACACCATTAAATTAAAGAAATTTGTAACAATAACAAATGAATAAAGAAAATTAAATACGACAGTTGGGAAATTGTTAGGAGATGGAGTTTGAATCCCTGCCCCGAATATTCAGTATCCATCCCAACAGATGGCGAGACCAACACTAGGTAAAATGTAAATTAAAATACAAGTAATAAAATACTGCAAAATAACAGGGAGGAAATTCCATTAGTTTGGGGATCTTTCCCAGTATCTCGCGACTTTGTCTTCCTTGTATACTCAACACCACTATGTCTCAGAGACTTTTATGTCACACAACAAAAAAATTGTTTTATTTAACGACGCTCGCATCTTCCGAGGTTATATCAGCAACGACAGTGTCCCACAGGGGTTTTTTACATGCCAGTAAACCTACGGACATGAGCCTGATGCATTTAAGCACTTTAAATGCCATCGACCTGGCCCGGGATCGAACCCGCAACCAGTCCTGTACCAACTGCGCCCACCAGGTCGATTTTGGTGACACATCTTTCCACTTACTAATATTAATTTGTCTGCATTCTTTTTCTTTGTTTAGATTTATTTAGCTGGTCAATATCTACCGTACAAATCATCATTCTCTTCCAGTCGTCCATCTTACGTAATAGATCAACCGAAACCTGACACACAGAGTTCAAGTACCCAGTATTCGTAAAGAGAACAAACTCCCGTGCGATAACTGCCGATACGTTGTAAACAACTGGATACGCTAGAAGTGACTAGTGACATAGACCTTAGTACCAACCAAGACATTCATGGTTGTAACTCGTGTAGAAGCGCCTCTGATACAGATAATGAAAAACAATGTTTGCGTTAGCTGTGTAAGACTATATACAGAGCATTATCCCATTAAAAACTCAATTTTTTTTAATTGTAACATAGACCGTTATTCAGCTCAATGCTTCAATTTTATATCACACATATTTCCGTTTTTAAATAATGTCTGTGCCTTACATCATGACTGTAATTTGTAGAATATTTATAAATTCATTACCGCTCTAACTGCTCATTAATATTGTGAATGACGTATCTCAGGTAATAAAAATATAAATTGTTTCATTTACATGATTGTGATGTCACTACAACTACAATACTGTGCCTGAGAGCTGGGTACACATACAGTTATATGCAGTCTTTCACAAAGAAGCATGCAGCTATCTTGAAAATCATAAGTTGCTGTGCTCATTTCGTGAACAGCAGCACGATAGCAAGGAACTCTGCATTAATAACAACACCAACAAATTTGTTGTGTGAGTGGGATAGAAGGACTAGGTCTAGGGAGTGGAGGGGGAAACCGTGGCCATACAGAAAGAAATCAGAACCTGGTGAAACATTGTTGAAGAACCACTGTATGTATCATTGTAGTTGTAATTCTGGTGGTGTGAAAGTGAAAGACTGATGCCCTTCACTGCACCAGGATGCATGGACGAACGATCGAACAAAGAGATAGATAAATGAATAAATAAGTAAAACACGCAAATTAATATTACATAATGGCTTCCTAAACGCGACGAGCGGATCGGAGAAAAACTCTTCGAATGAACTCAATATGGCAGTACATAATTTCCTTAGGAATTACAAAAACTTCAATTATAAAGAAACTGTAGAAATTCAGTTGAAGAGTTTCAATTCCCTAGGCTGCAATATGAGTGTAAGCTTGTGCATCTAAATTACAGTAACTTCCCTCTCATTCAGACAGTAGGGTAGGTAATTATTATTGGCTACTCACAGTACAGTACCTGCCTTCTTCCTCCCCGCCATGTACTTTTATCCTCCACATATTTGCAACCCCGTCGTGCTTTCAATAAATCAGAGGTTGTGTGTGGAAGAAGTTCACTACACTTTCTAAGACATTTACTGATAAAAGCTCGAAGTTTAGTTATTTTTTAAAAGACAAATTGGATATTTTGAAGCGGCTGGATGAAGGGGAAACTATTTTTGGTATCCCAAGAAGTACAATTTATGACTGGAAGCATAATCGGGCAGCATTGGAAGAATATTGTGCATCCACGAGCTCTAATGACAAGCGCCGTGCATTGGAACAGCCTAGTGTTTTCAAATACGATTAGGAACTGTTTCTATGGTTTCAAGAACAAAGACGGAAAGGTACTCCAATATCTGGTCCGATTCTGAAAGAGAATGCGCTTGATATGCATAAGAAACAAGGAGGCGATAATTTCTCTGCTAGTGATTGGTGGTTGTCAATGTGGAGGGAAAAGTACGGCGTTCGTCTGCTTGCAATTAGTGGAGTGAGGATGTCAGCTGATACCGTTGCAGCTGAAGAATATAAAACTACATTCCGAGATTTGGTGAGTAAACTAGAATTACCTTTCCAGCAGATATACAATTGTGACGAAACCGGTTTAAATATCAAATGTTTACTGAAAAGAACTTTAGAATATACATCATACAAAACTGCGTCTGGTTTCAAAATCCAAAAAGAACATGTGACATTATTAGCTTGCTACAATGCATCAGGAGCAAATAAGTTTCCCCTGATGTTAATTGGAATAAATTAAAAAATATACTGATTGTAACTATTGTAATTGGTGATTTAATTACTGTATTATTCAAATGTCCACAAATATTTTCTTATCATATTTACTCATATCAATTATGCAGACGATGGAGGGATACTTAACTAATTTCCGTACCGTCATGCAGTAAGGCATGGCCTATGAAATCACGTGAATGCCGGACGATGAAGCGGATGGACGACATAGCAATGGATAGCAAAGAATTTACTGAATTTTGTTGAAAATCTAAGAACTTTTAATGAAGAATATGAAGAAAGGTTTGAACAGAACTTATGGAAACCAGACATCAAGCGAAGTGCAGTGTGATTGTGATAACTGATTATTTCTGGATGACTCAGACAGACAGTTCTTCTGAAGCTGCTTCTGGACAGTCAAGCTAACAGACACGTCAAACACAATGAACTCTCTACGTGAAGACTAGTACACCACACTCACCTTTCGGCGAAAACCTCTTTGTCCTCTGACGTCACTTCCACCCTTGGCCCCTCATTGAAGTCACTGTGCACTTCCTACAAATACAGAGCAAATAAAACAAAAAGATAGCTCAATTTACGTTAACAAAAGAGCATTGATTTTAGTTGCCACACAACTACATTTAAGTCGCAAGAGGCCTAGTAGAATTTTAACCAATAAAAGACAAATCTTGGGGAAGATATTTTATGGGGAAGCTTTTCGTTGTAGAACAGCGTTTATCAAAGTGTGGCACACTAACGTTATACCAGTAGTTTATAATGCTGTAGCACACTCATATAATCTGTTGTTACCAAACTGGAGGGGAATTTCGAGATTTTTGGTTAGAAATCAGAATACTATAAAATACAAATCAATGGGTATATCTGTATGCATTAAAATATTGACCATAATATTTTCAATTTTACATGAATTTTATTTTATTGGGTTGTTTTACGAAGCCGTATCAACATCTCAGGTTATTTACCGTCAGAATGACATGAAGGTGATAATGCCAGTGAAATAAGTCCGGAGTCCAGCACCAAAAGTTACGCAGTATTTGCTCTATTTTTTATTGGGTTATTTTACGACGCTGTATCAACATCTAGCTTATTTAAAGTCTGAATGATATGAAGGTGATAATGACGGTGAAATGAGTCCGGGGTCCAGCACCGAAAGTTACCTAGGATTTGTTCGTATTGGGTTGAGGGAAAATCCCGGAAAAACCTCAACCAGGTACAGCAACTTGCCCCGACCAGGATTCGAACCCGGGTCATCTGGTCATTTGCTCTATTGGGTTGAGGGAAAACCCTGGTAAAAACCTCAACCGGGTAACTTGTCCATACCGGGATTCGAACCCGGGCCACCTCGTTTCGAGGCCAGACGCGCTGAATGTTACTCTTCAGGTGTGGACTAAATTTTATTATTTATGAGACAACATACTGGGGAACGTTAATACGATGAGTGGAAAAAAAACCACATGTTGCAAAAGACGTTGAGAAGAGAAACAAAATACAAGATAAACACTGGAGGACCGCAGTGCATTCCTTGTTCTGCACTGACCTCAGGTTCATGTTTGAAAACTGGGAATGAAATTGGCACTGGATGATCTTCAAATTTTATCTCAGATGTGAGATCTTGGGTCTGGTCCTCATATTCTTCCTTTATACCAGTCAAATACTGATCCCCAACATTCCGTTCCTGCAGTACAGAGAGATATATTAAATGAACAATTTATCACAGGATGTTAGAACACGACCTATACTGTTATAAGCTGTTCCCTATGTGTTCATATGCCTCAGCATGATCACAACCTAGCACGTAATTTACACTATGATGAATAGGGTCAGGATTCATATCAAAATGTATATAATCCATGCAAAAACATTTTTGAAGTGCAGTTTCAATAAATTAAGAGTTTTTACTTGATGTATTTAACGACGCTGCAACAACTACTAGATAATTTAGCATCGATGACATTGGTGATTGAGAGATGGTATTTGGCGACATGAGGCCGAAGATTCGCACAGATTACGTAACATTCATATTATGGTTCCGGAAAAACTCGGAAATCCGCAACCGGGGAATCAACCAAAAGCGTGAATCGAACCCGTGACTGAGCGCAACTCGGGATTGGCAGGCAAGCACCTAGCCGACTGAGCCACACGAGTGGCTTCAATGGCAGAGCTAGGGCCAGTAGGCCTTCTCTTCCGTCCAGCTATACTCTAAATCTAATTGAATACAATTGGTTTATAGTGACGGTCACATAAGAACAGTTCCTGAACAGCAAATATTGCCGTCATGTCAGTGATGCCAATTGTTGCCAGATATCACACGATCTTATGTACTAAACTAATTACTTACTTACCGCACTTTATGTTGGAAGGTTATTTGAAATAATTCAATAATTTGTAACATATTTTCATAAGAAAACTATACAGGGAAAGGGATCAACATGACAATTATTTTGTGTGGCAATACGAAATTCATTGGTTTTACTCCCGAGACATAACCTAAAAATTTATTTTGTTTGACCACATGAAATTATTAGTACTAACTCCGAAAACTTACATGACTATAGTCTTGAATTATAACCACAACGCAATACACAAAATAACTATGATGTATTAATATTAGAACTGATATTAATTAATTACTACTATGTTCAAATTTCGCTACCATCCAGTAACCGGCTCAGAGATCTAGTACAATTTTAACTGCTTGGCACTTCAGTACCGACAAATATTGCCGATATTTGTCTCAGCTGCCAACATACCGGTTACAAAATCACAACCATTTGCAGTATCTGTCAGTATTAAAATTGGAAACGAAGTAGGCAAAGGAAAATTCAACCTGCAAAGTAGAAAATCACCACAATCCACTAGCATATGTAGAAATGGGGGGAAAAATGGTTAGGTTGCACCCTTACGGTATGAAGCATCCGAACAGCCTGCGGAATCGTTTCCCCAACGCTTTCTCTCTTTTGATACTTAAAGACGTCGTAACAATAATTATTTTGGGTAGTTTACATGTACTGATAATGTTAATAGCGGTGGCCACCTTGAGGCAAAATAACTTTTTTCATTACTCGCACATAAACGCTGATTGAGCAGGCATTGTTAGCACCCATAAGATGCGATCCAGCAGGCAATGGTTTAAACCCATTAGTCAATGTGTATCAAAGTAATTGTTACATCTGCAACAAGAGAATAAAAAAAACCGTAAACTTAAAAAGAAGTCTGTTCCTACGCACAATTGTCTCCATGTATTCGAGATAATTCTGGCTTCAATAGCAGAAATAAATATTTCAGAATTATTATTATTATTATTATTATTATTATTATTATTATTATTAATATTATTATTTGAATTTTAAAATGAATCCCTAGAGTTTAAGTTGTGAAAGTTATGGAAAACTTCAAAGAGTTAATACAATTCTAGACTGGTAATAGGTGTGATATACTTACAAATGCATTACTGATATATGCGTATATTGATAGAGAACCACTTACATCATCTTCAGTTTTTACCATAGGGAAGACAAGAGGCACTGGTGTGGTGTCTTCAACCTTTATCTCTGATGTGATATCGTAACTCTCGTCCACGCATTCTATCTTCATGTCCGTCACTTGCAGATGCGATAAATTCCCTTCCTACAGGACAGAAAAACATCGTGAATAATTTTATTAGTTATTTTTAAAGATTACTTGATCAGTAACAGCCGCCAATCTGGTTGTGCATGACAGTCATTGCTAATGTGAATCATAATGTACACGTCAGTAACAGAAGCAGATTTCAAATCAATGTTGTTTTAAGCCTTTCCACAAATTTAATTAAAGTTAACGTTTTACTTGTCAATAAGTGGTAGCATGTACTCCATAAATTTTGATCAAGTGCGTTAGAAAATATGACTGTTGTGGGACATCAGAAAGCACCTGGCCTGAATACAATTGTCTTAGAAATAATAACGCCAAACAAAATCTCTCTCACATGATATCCAATGTTCAACTAAGTTTCAAACGGACGTATCAAACAGAATCGCAGTTCCATACGGTTTTGGGGCGGATTAAGTTAATAATTATTGTAGCTCTGTAATACTCGATCATGATGCAGGGTGAACAGCGGTCAGAGACACTAGCTGAACTTCGTGTGAAAAGTTCTTCCCATGAGAGAAGAATCAACGCACACTTCATAAAGCCAGATCAATACATGACGCCATATAAAACACAGCAACAGAAGGCATTTATTCAATTGATTATAAAGTGTGAAATGTATGCTTTTCTCCACTGTTCGATAAACATACAAACAAGGTACACAGTAAACGTTTTCTATTTACCTCTGATGAAGCCTCATTCTCTTCTATTTTGTAATCCATTCCATGCGATGATTAAAAAAAGTATGGCCAAATATGTGGATCAAACGGACCGTGACAGTCGGGTCTATGACGCTTCAATAGTCGCCAGTGATCTCAATATAAATAAACTGGATACATAACACCTGTAGAAAAATGCTGAAAGAAAGTGCCGTGTACCTTCTGTACTATTGGGATAACTGAGGCGTATCTTTCTCTCTTTCTAACGGACATGGGAAATTGTTGTTTTGTTGAAAGAAGTATGTATAATATTATTTATATTTCGTTAATTTTGCCGTTGTAATGTTGAAATATTGTGAAGCATACAGCCGTACCGTACGTAAGACTGAGTAATAAAGAAGTGACATATAGCCTACTTTATTTTCCCAAACAAGCCTCGACATAAGAGACCCAGAGACTCTAGGCAGTTAAGAGGCTAGGATTAATTTAATGTAATTGGAATTTACAAAATAGACAAGCAGACTTAGAAATGAAGTAGACAAGTACCAATTATACTTTTTTTATATTTATAACTAGAAGATTACTTCTAATTGGGGTACTGGCTGATATATATATATATATATATATATATATATATATATATATATATATATATATATATATATATATATTAATAAACAGCAGTACTTCACTTATATGTCAGAGGAAGAACAATTGTTTGTATACATCTCATTAATGAAATATGTTACTAGTCATCGATAAATGCAACGGAAGGGGAAATGAGATGGCAACCATATACAATTATCTGCTGGCTTAGTTGCTTCATGACAGATGCCTCATTGGTGTCATGAGTTTCATCTTGTCTTCGAACAGTTGCCTACACAATTTATATGAAAATTTATTGCTGGTCACCCATCAGAAACGATGGGAATCCTAGTCAAATTGTACCCCATTATGACAACTTCCAATGTGGGAGTATGTCGATCTGACACTTCTACCAAAAGACATTTTCCGCTTTCCCTCTCCTGGCCTCAGGACTTCCTTGCATTCACCCCTGTCATATTTTCTATGGAAGTACTTCGTCTCAATTTCTACTATTTGATCATAACTTTCGTTAAAACTCCCAATGTCACTGCCATTTCGCTTCATGCAATGTTTCAGCATCTTCCATAAAAATATACACTGCTTAAAACAATTAGGGGAACAATAAGATTTATTTCAACATTTTTTTTTTTGCATTGGATAAAGGTACAAACATGAAATTAATATAGTGTATTATTTATGGTTATTTATGGCCACATTTATCTCCATATCAATAAAGACAAATTAATAATGTCAACAAACAACTGTTTAAAACATTGCACTATATAAGAAACTGAATCTCGTCCTTACTTATCAAACTTAAACACCCGCTACAAAGGTCTAGAATCGTGTATGGCCTCTACGACATTCGATGACGGCTTGCCATCTTCGTGGCATGGTCCCTATGAGATTCTGTATTTCCTCTGGGGAATATTCTCCCATTCCTCCTCTACAGCATCTCCAAGTTCCTGCAGGGTTTGTGGAGCTTGATGTCGGTTCCTGACTTTCGTATTCAGAAGATTCCACAAGTGTCAATAGAGTTGAGATCTGGGCTGATCGCTGGCCACTCCATTACCTTAATTTCATTCTCCCTTAGGAAATCCCTGGTGACAGCCGCAGAATGTGCCCTGGCATTATCCTGAACAAACAGAAATCCAGGGCCTACTCCAATGGCAGCAGGTATTAGCCGTCCACGTTCTCTAATGCCTCATTTGGAATTTGCAAGTTTACATTCTAAATTTTTCTTCCTATGAGCATGGTCCTCGTCTTATTTGTATTTATAGTTATCCCATACTTCTGCTCAGAGCTGTCCTTTAGTTCCAGTAGCATATCCGCAGCGAATAGGGATTATGAAGGACTGACAATGAGCGAATTTTCCTGTTTTGTTTTTTCTGTGCGCCGGCTTTTATTTCCGCTTTCATGCGCTAGAGGTTAGTGTAATTGAGTATATTCTAAGGTTATAATTTAGAATAGAGTTGAGACACAGGATCCAAACATCATCGCCTACCTTATTGTATAAACCAGTAACGCTTTGCTTCAAATAAATTCAAGGTAACAGCTTTTCCTTATTTCTCAATGATAAACTAGCAGTAATAATAATAATTTGTTATATTTTATATATAATAAATTATACTATAAAATAACATAATACTTTATAAAATTATGTATCAAATTCATTTAATATTTGTATACAATATAATATAGGTATATGGTTTTACAGCTTACAGGAGTTCTGTTTTTCAATTTTCAGCACTATCAAATCATTACATATTTTAATTGATGTTGGGGTCAACCTCTCAACTCTCATTGTAAAGAAACTCTAGTGTCTACATTTTACATTTAATGACGAATTTATTATTTCATCGGTCCAATTTATTTTATTTCAGTGCATAATGCATCTAGATCTATTAATTGTACGTGTTATATTACTGCTGTGTCGAATGCTTGCTTGTGCGATGTCAGTGACAAATCCTGGAAGAAAGGAGAATCTCGCACTCAAAATGGTTTTAAGATCATTGAAATCAGTCGTGCTACATCAAAGTATCGACTCGAAGTGTCCATTCTGTATAATGAACTATATGCTGATATCCCTTAGAATTTCCTCCTCTTCTGATAACAACGCCATGTCATCACAAAATCTCATAAACTTTATTCTTATTCCCCTTAATATCAGTCCTCCCATGTTCTGAAAATAGATCTTCAAAAACAGGTTAAACTAATACAAAATGTTTACACAGAATATCTTACGAAGTCAATTCTAGTGGTAATCTGGTTAGATACATGCAGCATAATATTGAAAGTGATCCTACTCAATTTCTGAGCTAGTTAGACACGAAGGATAACATGCACCCTTCCTGCAAAATATACGACGAGAAAATAGACTTATGAGAAAAGACTAAATGAACTTTCACGTCCTTTGCACAATGCATTTTAACAGCATTTCTGTTCTCGTTGTCGTTTTCCTTCCTTGTTTATTGTGGACCTAACAGTTTTATCCTACAAGACAGAGGAAACACACGTTGCACAAAACATCGCATTACCAAACCTTTTCATCAATATATTTAAAAACATATTTAAAATAATCTTCAAAAAAAAAAAACAAAAAAAAAGAATCATCTTCCAGAAATATCACACTTGAACTGCTTCTTGCCTATACTGTTATTGGCTTTTAAGACTACCCGACCTTTACCACAAAAAACACATATGAAAGGTTCCTCGCCTATGTGCTGACGCAGATGTCCTCTTAGGATACTTGAGATATACTGTAGAAATATCACATTTGAAAGGTGTAACCCCCGTATGCAGACATTTAAGAGCTTTTATTTCACCTGTGTTAACACTTTCTACAAAAATCACATGTGAAACGTTTCGCGCCAAAGTGCACAATTTCTGGTAAACCTACTGCGACAATCACATTAGTAAGGTTTCTCCACAATATGCAGGCGTTTATGGCCATTTAAGTGACCTAATTGCGAGCAACACTTACCACAAACATCACATTTAAAAGGTTTCTTGACAGAGTGGATACGTTTATGAACTATTAGGGTACCCGAGTGCGAGAAACACTTACCACACACATCACATTTGAAAGGCTTCTCGCCAGAGTGCACACGTAGATGGGCTTTTAGGTCACACGATTGCGAGAAACCATTACCACACACATTACATTTGAAAGGCTTCACGCCAGAGTGCACATATTCATGGATTTTTAAGTGACCCGATCGCGAGTACCTCTTACTACAAAAATCACATTTGAAAGGTTTCATGCCAGAGTGCACACGTTCATGGGCTTTTAGGCTATCGATCCGCGAGAAATTCTTACCACAAACAACACATTTGAAAGATTTCTCGGCGGAGTGGACACCTTGGTGGCGTTTTAGGGCACTGGACCGCGAGAAACATTTACCACAAATGTCACACTTGAAAGCTGTCTCGATAGAGTGCACACGTTCATGAGATTTTAGGTTACCCAACTGCGAGAATGATTTGACACAAAGATCACATTTAAAAGGTTGCTCGCCAGAGTGCACACATTGATAGACTTTAAGGCCACCAGAGTTAGAAAAACTCTTACTACAAACATCACATTGGAAAGGTTTCTCGTCAGAGTGGACACATTCATGGCGTTTTAGGACACTCGTCCGCGAAAAACAATTACCACAAACGTCACACTTAAACGGTTTCTCGAGAAAGTGCACACTTTCATGGGATTTTAAGTGACGCGACAGGAAGAAACATTTACCACAAACATCGCATTTGAAAGGTTTCACGCCGCAGTGCACACGTTCATGGGCTTTTAAATCACCAAAATGCCTGAAACACTTACCACAAACATCACATAAATAAGGTTTCTCGCCAGAGTGCACATATTCATGTCTTTTAAGGCAATACGAATGTGAGAAACACTCACCACAAACATCACATTTAAAAGGTTTGTCGCCAGTGTGCAGACGTTGATGAGTTTTTAGATAAGTCTTCTGTGAAAAGAACTTACCACAAAATTGGCAATTGCAAAGCTTCTCGCCTGTATGCACGCGTTTATGGTTTTTTAAACCACCCGACCGCAAGAAACACTTGCTACAAACGTCACACTTGAAAGGTTTGTCGCCAGTGTGCAGACTTTGATGAGTTTTTAGATTAGTCTTCTGTGAAAAGAACTTACCACAAAATTGACAATTGAAAGGCTTCTCGCCTGTATGCACACGTTTATGGTTTATTAAACCTCCCGACCGCAAGAAACACTTGCCACAAACGTCACACTTGAAACGTTTCTGGCCGGTGTGCAGACTTTCGTGAGTTTTTAGACATTTCGAGTTTGAAAAAGACTTATCACAAACTTCGCATTTGAAAGGTTTCTTGCTTACGTCCATAGATGAACGACTGTTGAGATTTTTTGCAGGCGAGGAACATATTTTAGACAATTGTAATTCCAACTGCTTCTCATCTTCACGAGTCCGCTCAGGTTTTCTCGAGGAACCCGACTTCCTAGGAATCTCGTTATCTTCAAGAGGAAGAATGGCCAATTCTCTTGATGCAGTCCTCTCATTCCTAGCTGCAATCCTGAAGTAAATATACTATGAGTCTATAAAATAGTCACAAGAATACAATTCATTATTGAATATTCAAATCAACACAAACCTATTAAATGAGGGGGTACATTACGATTAGAGATACATGCTCATAATTAATTTTTGAGCAATGGTGCAAGTATCAAAACTGACTGATCAACTTGTACTTCTTCTGTACAATATATTTCATAAGGATTACACCACGTTAGTCAACTCTCAGTTAGCTTTCATTTTTGAGCCTCTGTCCACAGTAACCTAACTTTGCCTTCATCTTTTTCGACTCGAGCATGCAATTTTATGCGATTGTTTCGAAATCTCATTTTACACATGTGCTATAACTTTTTCTATATTTTATTCTTCTGATGTCTAAAATCTTTACAGTTTTTAATTTTGTCACTTTAAAGATAGAGAAAATTGCAGTGGAACATTGCTGATACCGTTTCGCATTAAGAGCCATCATGAGAAAATCTGATTGGTATTATCTCTAACTTGGTATCTATTGTCTTACGAACGTTAACTAGTAACAATTCCATTCATTTTTATATTTTGTGCAGAACTACTATCAAGAGTGCTACCTACAAACACTTGAAGTAAATTGGAATTATGTCTTCGCCATTTTGTCCAGTGTGCAGTCTTTAGGAAGATGTACACCAGAATCATTTGCAGCGATGTCTAGCACTTTCCTCTAAATCAGCGACGTCATCAGTTCTTTTACGTTGTTTTTATCATTTCTGTTCCAGGACACCAAGTGTTCAAACATTACCTCCTCTGATATATTTCTCCTACCTGCAGTCTTATGCTAGACGTCTTAGGGAAGTACAAATTTAATGCAATGCATTATTCGACCTCAAGTTAAAGAATGAAGAGCATTGAAGGCTTCATCACAATATCCTCAATTACTTCAATTTTTACTTCCTATTTTAAATAATAATGTAAGAAATAGTTTTGGAAATAATATCAATGTTCGATAGTACGTATAGTTGTAATCAGTTCTTCCCTTCCATGAAACTTAACATATCTTAACTTAAAAGTCGACTGACAGATAATAAATTATGTTCAGTTTTAAGGACTGCAGCTGCTAACGTAATATTACCTGGTATAGAGAATGTTATACCTAAAAATAATAGTTAAATTTGAAGCTTCTGCAGCAAGTGCTTCAAGCAAGAAGAATGAACTCTTGTAATAAAGGAAAAGGTGTTTCAACATCGTAAGTACACATTGCATTTGCAACAGATAATTAATGAATTAAAAGCTTAGGAAATAACTAATTTTCCTTGTGGTTCTGTTTGTGCATGTATTTACGTACCAGTATATTGGTCTTTCTTCCAGTGTTTCGTCATGATATAATTAAACTACAATACATACTATTTTGGCCTAGAAGAATATGATATATGATTGAACGTGATGTACTGCTAATTTATAAAAAAAATAGTCATAAAATCATAACTGAAACGTTGGGCCGAATAATGGTCTATGTTACAATGTGCTAACTGTGCAAGAGAAACAGATATGTTACATCGTAATTCCGCTCATGAATTTACTATTCAACGGGAACATAGATTGTTATTCCATAGGTATGTTTAGTACACTAAGCAAGGTACACGAATGTATGTTACTGAATGACATATTACACATCGCAGAAGTTTAACAATAGATTTAACTCCACAACAATGGTACTGGGGAATACAGACAATAAACAGTTTTATACAATCAGAATATTACGAAATATACTAAATCAATAAAAAGGTTAAAGTATGAACAATTCGATTATGACATTTATTTTTAAATGTTATATATTAATATGAATTAACAACATGTAGTTTACTAAAGTTACACTCAATGTCATATTATGAATAAACATACAATATTGATCAAATAATAGCAGCGATACTAGAAAATAACTGCAGTATTGCACTGTAGGGACACCATTAAATTAATGAAAGTTGTAACAATAAGAATAAAGAAAATTAAATACGACAGTTGAGAAATTGTTAGGAGATGGAGTTTGCATCCCTGCCCCGAATATTCAGTATCCATCCCAACAGATGGCGGGACCAACACTAGGTAAAATGTAAATTAAAATACAAGTAATAAAATACTGCAAAATAACAGAGAGGAAATTCCATTAGTTTGGGGATCTTTCCCAGTATCTTGCGACTTTGTCTTCCTTGTATTCTCAACACCACTATGTCTCAGAGACTTTTATGTCGCACAAAAAAAAAAAAAATTATTTAACGACGCTCGCATCTGCCGAGGTTATATCACCGTCGACAGTGTCCCACAGGGGTACTTTTACATGCCAGTAAACCTACGGACATGAGCCTGTCGCATTTAAGCATTTTAAATGCCATCGACCTGGCCCAGAATTGAACCCACAACCTCAGGGATTGAAGGCTAGTGCTGTACCAACTACGCCAACCAGGATCATTTAGGCGACACATTTTCCACTTACTAATATCAATTTGTCTGGATCATTTCTATTTCTTTAGATTTATTTAGCTCGTCAATATCTAGCGCAGAAATCATCACTGTTTATCCGTCATCCATTTTACGTAATAGATCAACCGAAACCTGATACACAGAGTTCAAGCACCCAGTATTCGTAAAGAGAACAAACTCCCGTGCAATAACTCCCGATACGATGTAAACAACTGGATACGCTAGAAGTGACTAGTGACATAGACCGTTGTTCCAGCCAAGAAAATCATGGTTGTAACTCGTGTAGAAGCGCCTCTGATACAGATATTGAAAAACAATATTTGTGACAGCTGTGTAAGACTATACACAGGATTATACCATTAAAAACTCAATTTTTATAAATTCTAACATAGACCGTTGTTCGGCTGAATGCTTCAATTTTATATCACACATATTTCCGTTTTTAAATATTGTCTGTGTCTCACTTGTCTGTCTTTCGTAGAATTTTTCTAAATTCATTACAGTTTTTAACTGCTGATTATTATTGTACATGACGCATCTCAGGTACTAATAATATAAAATGTTTCATTTATATCATTGTGATGTCATTACAACTACAATACTTCACTTACAGTAACACTTTCGTGCCTGAGAGCTGAGTAGACATACAGTTATATGCAGTCTGTTACAGAGAAGTATGCAGCTATCTTGTAACTTGAAAATCATAAGTTGCTGTGCTCATTTCGTGAAAGCACTATTCTAAACTCAGTATCTGTGCGAAACACTGGACAGCACGGCAGTTAATGTCATTATTGCTAGGAACTCTGCATTAATAACAACACAAACAAGTTTGTTGTGTGAGAGGGATAGAAGGACTAGGTCTACGCAGTGGAGGGGGAAACAGTGGACAAACGGAAAGAAATCAGAACCTGGTGAAACATAGTTGAAGAACCACTGTATGTATCATTGTAGTTGTAATTTTGGTGGTGAGAAAGTGAAAGACTGATGTCCTTAACTGCACCAGGATGCATGAAGGAACGAACAAACAGATAAATAAATGAATAAATAAGTAAAACACGCAAATTAATTTTACATAATGGCTACCTAAACGTGATGAGCGGATCGCAGAAAACGTCTTGGAATGAACTCAAAATGGCAGTACATAATTTCCTTGGGAATTACAAAGACTTCAATTATAAAGAAACTGTAGAAATTAAGTTGAAGAGTTTCAATACCCTAGGCTGCAATATGAGTGTATGCTTGTCCATCTGAATTATTTTGTTGAATAACTAAGCACTTTTAATGAAGAATATGAAGAAAGGTTTGAACAGTACTTATGGAAACCAGACATCAAGGAAAGTTGAGTGTGATTGTGATAACTGATTGTTGCTGGATGATTCAGACAGACAGTTCTTCTGAAGCTGCTTCTGGACAGTCAAGAAAACGGAACCTTGAAACACAATGAACTCTCTACGTTAAGACTCGCACACCACACTCACCTTTCGGCGAAAACCTCGTTGTCCTCTGTCGTCACTTCCACCCTTGGCTCCTCATTGAAGTCACTGTGCACTTCCTACAAATACAGAGCAAATAAAACAAACAGATACCTCAATTTATATTAACAAGAGCGCATCGATTTTAGTTGCCACACAACTACATTTAAGTCGCAATAGGCCTAGCAGAATTTTAGCCAATAAAAGACAAATCTTGGGGAAGATATTTCATGGGGCACAGCTTTTCGTTGTAGAACAACGTTTTTCAACGTGTGGCACACTAAAGGTGTACCAGTAGTTTAAAATGCTGTGGCACACTCATATAATCTGTTACCAAGCTGGAGGAGAAATTAGAGGGTTTTAGGAAGAAATGAGAATACTATAAAATACAAATTAATGTGGTGTATCTGTATGCATTAAAATATTGAATATAATATTTTCAATTTGACATGAATATTATTTTACTTTTTTTTTAATTCGGTTATTTTACGACGCTGTATCAATATTTCAGGTTACTTAGCGTCTGAATGAGATGGTGATAATGCCGGTGAAAAGAGTCCGGAGTCCAGCACCAAATGTTACCCAGTATTTGCTCGTATTGCGTTGAGGGAAAACCCCGGAAAAAACCTCAACCAGGTAACTTGCCCCGACTGGGATTCGAACCCGGGCCACCTGATTTCGAGGACATATCCGCATAGGTGTGGACTGAATTTTATTATTTATGAGTCAACATACAGTAGAATTTTAATATGATGAATGGAATAGAGGCACATGTTGCAAAAAACGTTGAGAAGAGAAACAAAATACAAGACAAACACTGGAAGAACACTGTGCACTCCTTGTTCTGCACTCACCTCAGGTTCATGTTTGAAAACTGGGAACGAAATTGGCACCGGATCTTCCTCAAATTTTATCTCAGATGTGAGATCTTGGGTCTGGTCCTCATATTCCTCCATTAAACCAGTCACATGCCGATCCACAAGATTCCGTTCCTGCGGTACAGAGAGATATCTTAAATCAACAATTTATCACAGAATGTTAGAACACGACCTATACTGTTATAAGCTGCTCCTTATGTGTTCATACGCTTCAGCATGATCACAACCTAGCACGTGCCGTACAGTATGACGAATAGGGTCAGGATTCATATCAAAATGTATATAATCCATGCAAAAACATTTTTCAAATGTAATTTCAATAAACTAAATTTTTACTTGATTTATTTAACGACGCTGCAACAACTACTAGATTATTAAGCATCGATAGGATTGGTGATAGCGAGATGGTATTTGGCGATATGTGGCCGACGATTCGCCACAGATTACGTAACATTTACATTATGGTTCCGGAAAACCTCGGAAAAACCCAACCAGGGAATCAATCCAAGAGTGAATCGAACCTGTGACCGAGCGCAACTCGCGATTGGCAGGCAAGCACCTAGCCGACTGAGCCATACGAGTGGCTTCTATGACAGAGCTAAGGCCAGTAGGCCTTCTCTTCCGCCCAGCCAGACTCTAAATCTAATTGATTATAATAATGGTTTATAGTGAGGGTCACACAGTCTATTGTTCCTAGTACTCACAGCGCTCCAAGGGGCTAGCAACTATCGCGAGAAATACAAAAAATTATCCCAAGCTTCGCAACTGTATATACTAAACGTTATCACAACGCACAGCATGTGGTTTACATTATGATGGATAGGGCCAGGATTTTTATGCACTTGCATATTTTCATGCATTAACATTTGTTATACATGTTACTAACGTCTGTGATGATGAATAGCGCAATGTTAACTGGGCAAAAGTTTTTTAAAATTTTGGTCATTATTTCATATAATATAATACTGTGCATTATATTGTAGCATATTTTCAAAATTGTGTTAGATTAACAACAATATTTGCGTAATGTAAAAAAACAAGACTCTGGATTGTTCCATTGTCAGTAGATATTTTTTGGCTCACTGTACTCGAAAGCTAGAAATTCCTTGTGTATGAAGGGAAATTGTGGAAAAACCACAACTGTTTTGGTTTTGTTTTATTGAAATACTACACAAAAGAAAATATTCTCAAACACCCCTACCCTCCTTTTTTATGTTTGAGTTTTCAATTGAAAGCGAAAAATTATTTATTGTCATAAAGAGAATAAAATGAAAATTAATTCGTGACCTTAAGCACAATATCAAATACCTACATGGCTTGGCAACCATTAAGAATATGGTGTAACTGTAACTTCGTTTTTAAATTTGAAATATAAAACTAGAAAACAGTTCAACATTACACTTCGCTACAACATAAGAAATAACAAATATTTTGTCATCAGATTTCTTCTATCCCTATCATACACTAAAAAGCACTCCAAGTAATGTTACAAAGAGATAGTGTCTGTGATAATCAAAATACAAAATAAGCACAAGAAAATACACAACGCATTCCTTGCGCTCCACTCACCTCAGGTTCATTTTTCAACGTAGGGAACGAAATTGGTATCGGACCTTTATCAACTTTCACCTCATGTGTGAGAGCATGTCCCTGGTCCAAATATTCTTCGGAGTAATAAGACATCTTGCGTAAGCTTATGTATAACCGCCGTTTAACTGTTTGCCCTTTCCAACGAGTAATAATAATATCGTTACGATTAAATGAGGTTAGGGCCAGTGTTGCCAACTCCAGTTTGCATAAATACACTAAATGCTTAAAAAAAACCCACAAAATATAGCATTAAACCCTCTGGATTTTTACATATATGTTACATATTAAAAAAATAATAGTAATAGGCTATAAATAATGATTATGCAGTTAACGAAAGGGCAAAAGAAGAGATTCATTATCATCGTCTTCTTCTTTTTAAATTTCTTCTTCTGGTTAGCATTTTCCATTGTTCCGATTTTTAACAATGTGTTCAGGCGAAACAAATTCATGGCAACATTTATCACGCCTTCTCAGTACAGCCTTAACTGTCAAAATTGTCCATGATTCCTTCGCCCCCATTCTATTTCTAATTTTGGTTTCCATTATATTTATCTGGGTAAATAATCTTTCTGCTTCTGTGTATGACCAGGGAAGGCAGAGCACAGAAATTGCGAATTCGGCTAATTATTTGAATTGGTTCATATCTGAAGAATATTTATAGACTATCCAAAAACTTCACACCAGTAACATCTGTTGAATTATAATGTGGTGCCACCAAGTGTTATGCATGATTGGAGACTTCGCCTTCAGACGAGAGGAATGCTAACACAGGACATAGTCGAGTTTAATTGTTTAAGGGAGAGACCTGATGCGAAAAAAAAGAAAACTACATTTCCTACTGCCCACCGTTCAATAATCTCTCTCAGAGACGGAGAAAAAAAAACAGATTTAGTGGGAAATGCACCGTGTTGGCAGCACTGGTCACTGCTGACTAAAGACTTAATAAAGTATTTTCAAGGCGGCCGTGGTCAGACAGATGATCAAGAATCTGAAGGGCTGTAATTTCATGTTTTACTCCTCTTTGCAATTATTATTTTGCTTCTAATATTGCCTTTTTAATACTAATTAATAGTAAGAGCTGATAATAGGTTATCAGTGAATTCCAAGAATCAGTGACTGATTTTTCATACAAACCGGAAGTAGGCTTGGAAACTGTCCCTATTTTGGAGGACAGTCCAGATTTTGACCATTGCGTCCAACGTCCCGACATGATTTGCATATGCATCCAAATGTCCTGATTTCAGGGCATATTAGACATGACAGCTGATATTCGTTCCTATCATATTGTTGGATTTAGTCTGGATTGGAAGATATTTCCGAACAGTCTCATACAGACATGCTTGCAATATGTGACGAAATGGAGAACCGACTCTGGTTCTAGTACGCATGTAATTGTCGTTCATGAGTGAATGCAATAATCATACCAAGATCATATCAAAGTTAAAGCAGGTTTTATCACAGTCACAGAATACTTTTATGAGTCACATATACTTTGTGCTCATCTTATAAACTTTTACCTTAGCTTGGCGCCATTCAGTATTATGTCCACTATGTTCCCAAGGAGGAGAGAGAACCGTTACCTTTGGGAGGGGGCAGAGCAAAATCAAAGAATTCCCAGATAACGGGTTCATGGGGGACTCATTTACCTCCTTCCCCCGATTTAGCTTGATCGTTGTAGATTATATCGGAAAGTGATAATTTTTTAGAAGTATTTTCGTGGGGAGGGGGTGTTTCTTACAGTGTTACATCCATACCCGCGATGTTTTGGACAGAGTTCAATGGGGCTTGAACTGTAGGTCAACTACAAATTATATTAGGGCATAACTTAAAACAATCTCTCTCTCTTTTTTTCTCTAATCAGAAAAATATCCATACACCAATAAAAACTATTTAAATATGCTAACATAAATTTTTTATATAAAGCTTACTTTCCTGAGGATATATGATATATAAAGTCTATTTCATTTAATCTCGTCTTTAAGTTTACACATTATACAGGGTTTGTTTCTGCATTGTTGTGCAGTATGTTATTCATACATGTCCAAGTGGAGGCCAGAACACTTGCAGAATTGTAACACAGGAGTACAGACTGTTAAAAAAGAAACATTACACTACTTCCATTCTCTCCAATGAGGTATAGAAATTCTTATACATTCAGAATTTTAAAATAAATATTATAGTCTAGACACTTTAATCGTCAATTTAGCACAGAAACTTAAACATAAACAAAAGCAAAAAAAGATATTTTATTTCTGTCTTTCCAACATTAATAGAAAAAAAACAGTTGTGACAAGTTTCGGGGGTAGTATACACATATCCCCATAACTCCGGCTATGTTCGTTCCACTAGAAGCGTCATTAATTGTTTTCGGCATAAAAGGGAAAAATAAAAAAGAAAAACTTATACTTTTATATATATATATATATATATATATATATATATATATATATATATATATATATATATCAAGGACAACAACAAAGAATCGTACAATACCATAGCTCATCAAGTTTGATAAACTGTGATAGCTCTGGTGTAAATCATGTAAACGTCTGTGCTTTCTGAGGAGAGAGGCTGAAATCTTTTGTCTACGTAGGTTCGGATTAGTAGAGTTTACGTTAAATTAGGTTAGTTTATATTAGATTAGTAATAGCATGTGGGAAAATATCAGAGATACTGCCTAATTGCAGCTGAGCAGAGCATAGGTTATTATGAACCTAAGAAAACGAAACCGTGGTGTGATGAAGTTTGTTGTATGGTAGTAGAAAGAAGGAAACAGGCAAAATTGAAATTCTTACAGGATCCAATTATGGAGAACAGAGATAATTATTTCAATGAAAGACGGAAAGGAAGTCGTATATTTACGAATAAAAAGAGAGCCTACTTGAAGGAAAAACTGAACAAGGCAACAACAAATTGATAGAATAAAAACATACGAGATTTATATAAGGGTATAAAAGAATTTAAGATCGGATATCAGGCAAGGGTAAACGTGATCAAGGATGAGAATGATTACTTGCTTGCAGACTCTCATTCAATCTTGAACAGATGATAAAATTGTTTTGGGCAAGTACTAAATGCACATATGCCAAATAGAAATGATTAAGACTAAATTCAAATACAAACTGCTGACCCATTTATACCCGAACTCACAGTTTCAGAAGTAGAAATTGCGATAGAAAATATGGAAAAGTACAAGTCTCTAGGTATCGATCAAATTCCAGCAGAATTAATAGACGAGGGTGGAAGCGCATTATCTGTCGAAATTTATTAACTGGTACTTGCTATTAGGGAACAGGTATTTATACAAGAAACATGGAAAGAGTCCATAATCGTACCTATTTTTAAGAAAGGGAACTGTGGTAACTTACACATTATATTAAAGCCGATCCACGTGTAAACAGTAAGTATTTTCAGCTTATTTTTACACTTGAACACCTTCCAAAATGATCACAACTGAAAGGCATTTACTGCCTTTCCCTTTCTCTCCACATAGATCAATATTGTTAATGTAGTTTATCGTCTGATGTCTTCTTCTGCGACCAACTTATTCCGATTCACGATTCCTTCCAGTATATCCATCACTAGGCAGTTTCTTCTCAGCCAGTGACCCAACCAATTCCTTTACCTCTTCAATTTCAGTATCATTCTTTCTTCACTCACTCCTTCCAACACAGGTTTCTCTTATTATTTGTGTCCATTTAACGCGATCCATTTTCCTCCATACATATTTTTAGCGCTTGTATTCGCTTTCTTCACTTCGTAGTAATGTCCATGTTTCTGCTCCAAACAATCCCACACTCCATCCAAAGCACTTCATTAGTCTCTTAGTTACTTCTCCTTCTAGAGGTCCACAAAAGATGATCCCTTTTCTACTAAAAGGTTCGTTGATCATTCCTATCCTCAATTTCATTTCCTAGCAACAGCTCATATTACTGCTTACAGTACACCCCAAGTATTCGAAGACGACCAC
Organism: Periplaneta americana; assembly: GCF_040183065.1. Classification (NCBI taxonomy): domain Eukaryota; kingdom Metazoa; phylum Arthropoda; class Insecta; order Blattodea; family Blattidae; genus Periplaneta; species Periplaneta americana. Next base: position 493,605 of record NC_091133.1, on the reverse strand, counting down.
TTGTTCTATTGCCTCCATTGGAATTTCTCTGACAATGGTACTCGTCTGATTTGAATTTATGCTTATCCCATACTACTGTTCGGCAGCCGTCATTGAGATCCAGTAGCATATAGCTTATTATCAGGGAAAGGATTTATATGTAAATACATATTTACTTATAAAGCTAATATAATTTATATTTTGCATTATCTTTATGTTTCACAATGTGTAGGGTTGAAAAATCCTACTTTTATTTTCCATATTTTTCCATATTTTAGAGTTTAGTACATATTTTCGTTAATTTCCATATATTTTCCATATTTCATATAAAACAGTCCATATTATATTAGGTTTAACAATAAAACAAAACAAAATTCCATTAACTTTTAAAAATACATTTCAACAATAGAGATTTAAACACATGTTCAGTAATCCCTTTAACATCAGAGTTATTTGAAAATTAGCAGTCCTATCAACAATGGGAAAGTAAGTTACAAAACTGTATTAATTTAATTTAAAATTTTTAACAGACTTCAGTTGTGCAGCTCAACAGTTAAATGCCAGTCAGAGTACACATAGGTTCAGTTTTGTAAATCATACTATAAAGACGGTAAATATGCCAAAAGTACGTCATTCAGTCAATTTAAAATCAAAACTAACAAGTTACATTTCAGAATTTAAAGAAGATGGTTTATCAACTGACAATAAAATATTATTTTGTAATTTGTGTCAGTGTGCAGTATCATCTACACAAAAGTTCCTGGTGCAACAACACATTACAACTAGTAAACATCAGGCCAACAAACAACTAAATTCCAAGCAGAGACAATTGTTTTTAACACAACCAACAACATCGAATGTAAGATCTGAGTTTAACATCGACCTGTGCCGTTCTCTCATCTCTGCTGATATTCCTCTCTACAAACTAAAGAATAAGGTCTTCAGGGAATTCCTTGAAAAATATACTCAACATACAATCCCGGATGAGTCAACACTTAGGAAGACGTATGCTCCATCCATCTACGATGAGACAATACAGAAGATAAGAGATGAAATTAAAGATAGTTCAATTTGGGTTTCCATTGATGAGACTCCCGACAAAGAAGGTAGACTTGTTGGTAATGTAGTTATCGGTTTGTTAAGTGAACAATATTCTGAACGAATTCTTTTACATTGTGATGTTCTAGAAAAGTGCAATAACAAAACTATAGTTAAACTGTTCAACGAAGCTATGGGTATCCTGTGGCCAAAGGGTATTATGTACGATAATGTGTTATTCTTTATTAGCGATGCTGCCCCTTATATGGTCAAAGCTGGACAAGCATTATCTGTTGTATATCCTAAATTGACTCATTTTACTTGTGTGGCGCATGCATTTCATCGTGTGGCAGAAGTGGTCAGAGACAATTTCCCTAAAGTAGATTTGTTGATTTCATCAGTGAAAAAAGTATTTCTCAAAGCTCCCAGTAGAGTTAACGTGTTGAAAGAAATGTACCCTGAAATTCCATTGCCACCAAAGCCAATTTTAACTAGATGGGGTACATGGCTAGAAGCAGTTGAATATTATGCCGAACATATAGACTCTATTAACAATGTTCTCCTTGCATTGGACTCTGAAGATGCAGTCTCAATTGATACTGCGAAAACAGTTACCTGTGACATAAGTGTGAAGAATGACTTAGCTCACATTCAGCATACATTTTCATGCATCATAAAAACGCTCAAAAGTCTCCAAAATAGGCACCTTTCACTATCTGAAAGTTTTGAAATTATAAATAGTACTGTGGAACAACTGAATCGTGGTAGAGGTAAAGTTGCAGATGCAGTAAGAGCTAAGGTGGACACTGTACTTTCAAAAAACCCTGGATATGAAGAACTACAAAAGGTTGTTGCTGTGATGAGTGGTGAATCAACAGTGAAGATTAACTTGGACTTATCCCCAGCAGACATTGTGAAATTGAATTATGTACCAGTTACTTCTTGTGACGTCGAACGCTCTTTTAGTCAGTATAAATCTATCCTCAGAGACAATAGAAGAAGATTCACTTTTCAGCACTTGAAAGAAATGTTTGTAACCTATTGTTATGGTAACAGACAATAAAAATTGTGTTTTGTTGAAACTACATTGGAAGATAAGGTACGTCCATTATATTTTTTGTTTAGTTTGATTAAAATGTACCAATATTTAACGTACATAGTCATTTTTTTATAATTTTAAGTCCATATTTAATTCCATATTTTGGTAAAAATCCATATTTAATTCCATATTTTGGTAAAAATAACTACATATATATTTACATATTTCATATATTTTTAGTCCATATAAATCCGTTCCCTGCTTATTATCGTCTCCTCTGCTGCTAACAACGCCATATCAACAAATCTGATGTACTTTTCTCTTCTTCCTCCCGCAGTAAATCCTCCCATGTTCTGAAAACATTTCTTCACATACAGGTTAACCCACTACAAAATCTAACACACAGTATTCTTTAAAAATTAAATCCTGGTGGTAATCTGGTCAGACACACGTAGCATAATTCTAAAAGTGATTTTATTGAATTTGTGAGTTAGATAGACACAATGGATGATGAAGAAACATTCTAGGTAAAAATATTCGAGAAAATAGATGTATGATGACAAGAGAGTGCAGTAACGTTCAAGTTTCCTGCAAGTTCCTCGATAATTACGAATGCTCACCTTTCATTATATATATTTAAACAAAAATTCTGGTCTCGTTTTAGTTGTCGTTCTCGGTTTATTGTGAACAAAGCCCAACAGTTTAACTTACAGTTCAGAGAAAAACACATTCCACGAACACCGCATTACCAAGTCATTTCTTCGGTATATTTGAAATCATATTTAACATAGTCTTCCTAAAGAAACACGTTTCAGGGATCAGACTTCAAAGGCTTCTCACTTAAAGGTGTTCATTGCTTCTTAGGCTACCTGAGCGAAGAAACATTTACTACAAAAATCGTATTAAAAAAGGTTATTACCAATAGAATTCAGCACATGATTAGTTAAACTACACCTACTACCGAAACACAATTGACATCACTAAAAACGAACGTATTTTTGAAAGATTTCTCGCCTTTATGCTGACGGTCATGGTTTCTGAGGATAGTCGAATCTGAAAAACACTAACCACGAATTTAATATCTGAAAGAATTCTCGCCTTTGTGCCGCCAAACATGGTTTCTTAGTTTAGTCGAATGTGAGAAACTTGTCTTCCATGTAAAGACACTTACCACTCACATAGAGGTATCGGAGTGAGAGAAGCACTTACCACACTTTACATGTCAAACGTTTCTAGGCAGTGTGCAAACGCTCATGAACTTTCAAGTTATAGGAGCGCGAGAAACACTTGCCACAAACATCACATTTGAAAGGTTTCTCGCCTGTGTGCAGGCGTAGATGTCTAATTAAGGTAATATACACTGAGAAACTACTACCACAAATATCACATTTGAAAGGTTTATCGCCTGTGTGTACTCGTGAATGCACATTCAAGGAACCGGAGCGCGAGAAACACTTACCACAAACAGCACATTTGAAAGGTTTGTCGCCTGTGTGCCGGAGTAGATGTTTATTTAAGGTACTAGACACTGAGAAACTACTACCACAAATATCACATTTGAAAGGTTTATCACCTGTGTGTACTCGTGAATGCACTTTCAAGTAACCGGAGCGCGAGAAACACTTACCACAAACATCACATTTGAAAGTTTTCTCGCCTGTGTGCAGGTGTAGATGTGCACTTAAATGAATACGCATTAAGAATCTACTACCACAAATATCACATTTGAAAGGTTTATCGCCTTTGTGTAGTCGTGAATGCACTTTTAAGTAACCGGAGCGCGAGAAACGCTTACCACAAACATCACATTTGAAAGCTTTCTCGCCTGTGTGCCGGAGTAGATGTTTATTTAAGGTACTAGACACTGAGAATCTACTACCACAAATATCACATTTGAAGGGTTTATCACCTGTGTGTAGTTGAGAATGCAATTTCAAATAACCGGAGCGCGGGAAACACTTACCACAAACATCACATTTGAAAGGTTTATCGCCTGTGTGTAGTCGAAAATGCCGTTTCAAGTAAGCGGAGTGCGAGAAACACTTACCACAAACTTCACATTTGAAAGTCTTCTGTGCCATGTGAAGACGTTCATGGAATTTAATCGTATTCGATTGCGAAAAACACTTACCACAAACACCACATTTGAAAGGTTTATCGCCAGAGTGTACTCGTAAATGCACTTTCAAATTACCGGAGTGCGAGAAACACTTACCACAAATATCACACTTGAAAGGTTTCGCGCCCGAGTGAAGGCGTTCATGGCTTCCTAGATGACTAGACTGCGAAAAACACTTGCCACAAACATCGCATTTCAAAGGTTTCTTGCTTACGTCCGTGGATAAATGGCGGTTCAGTTTTTGTGCAGTCGAGAAACATATTTTAGACGATTCTAATTCCAACTGCTTCTCACCTTCGCGAGTCCGCACAGCTTTTGCGGTGGAATCTGAATTCTTGGGAATCACGCACACAGTCCCGTTCACTCCAAGAGAAAGACTGTCCAATTCTGATGAAGCAGTCGTCTCATTCGTAGCTGCAAACCTGAAGTAAATATACTATCAGTCTATGAAATAGTCGCAACAAATATACATTCAATTATTGAATATGAAAAACAACAACCTATTTCATCAGAAGGTGCATTACGATTAGAGATACAAGCTTGTAATTAATTTAAGAGTAACACAAGATGTACCAAAATATCTCAACTATTTGGACTTCATCTGTACAATAAAATTAATAAGGATTATACAACGTTAGTCAGCTCTCGTCAGGTTTTATTTAAATAAAGCTCTCTGTTCAAAGTCGCCCGTATTTCAGTGGGCTAACTTATGCGATTATTTCGAAATTAGGGGATTGCAAATGCCCAATATCTTTTTGTTGCTCTTATTATTGTGATACATATAGTCTTTACAGTTTTTAATTTTATCAATATAAAATTAACAAAATTAACAATGAAACATTACTGATTCCATTTCGTAGCGAGCGTCGTCGTCAGAAAATTTGTATTAGTATTATCTCTAACTTGCCATTTGTTGTTTTGCGGAAGTTAAACTAGTAACAATGTTTTCAGAGCTCTGCAACAATGTAATTTACAATTGTATAAAATTATAAGCATACTAAATAATTATTTTTCCGCTTAAATGATAAGTATACTCGTACTCAACGATATGAAGGCATTAATTGACTCAATTCAGAAAAATATTTGATGTGTCTGTAGCAAATTTAAGACTTGAATACTCTTCTATTGAATGCATTATGTCTGACGAGTAGCTTTCACCTCTATGCGGATGTTGATATTTCAAGTGATTTATCAGAAATAAACGGTTGCGCGTCTGGCAGCGAAACAGGTTGGCCGGGGTTCGAATCCCTTTTGTGGCAAGTTATCTGGGTGCGTTTTTTCCTGCGTCAGACCCTAAATAACCTAGATGTAGATACAATAACCTACTAAAGAAGTTATAAAAGTCTGGACGTGAGCAGATGGAAATACGTATCATACCCATGGAATGCAAGTACAGACAGGAGGGAAACCGGATGAGAACAGACATCACAATACCCTCAATTACTTCAATTTTTACTGCATATTTTAAATAATAAAATAAAAATTATTTCAGAAGTAATATCTATGTTCGGCAGTATGTATAGCTGTAACCAGTTTCTTCATCCACGAAACTTAACAAACTTTGATTGACAGACAATAATTTATTTATGTTCAGTTTTATGGACTGCAACTGCTAACGTAATATTGCCTGATATAGAGAATGTTATATCCAGAAATAATCGTTAAATATGAAGCGTCTGCAGCAGGTCCTTCAAGTGAGAAAAATGACTCTTGTGATATAAGAAAACGTGTTTCAACATTGTGAGTACACATTGCAATCAATGTTTAAAAAAAAAATAAATAAATAAATAAATAAATAAATAATGAAGTAAGTGATTAAATAAATAAATAAATCCTTCAATCAATCAATGAGTAAATAAATAAATAAATAAATAATTAAATAAATAAGTAATTATGTAAGTGAATAAGTAAATAAATAAATAAATAAATAAATCCCCCAGTCAATCAATGAGTAAGTAAATAAATAAATAAATAAATAAATATATCCCCCAATCAATCAATGAGTAAATAAATAAATAAAACACCAAATTAATGTTACACAGGGACTTCGCAAATGCGATTAACGCTTTGCAGAAGAATGCTTGGAATGGACTCAAAATAGTACCGTAGTACATAAGTTCCTAGGGAAATATAAAAACTTCAAATATAAAAAAATTGTAGAAATTAAGTTGGAGAGCTTCAATACTTTGGGCAGCAATATGAATGTAAAAGTGCACTTCTTGCATGTTCATCTATATTACTTTAATGAAAATCTACGCAATTCTACTGAAGAACCTGAAGAAAGGTTTTAACAGTACATTATGGCAACAAGACATCAAGGGAAATGCAGTGTGAATGTGACGATAGATTATTGCTGGATGATCCAGACAGACAGTTCTTCTCAAGCTGCCTCTGGACAGTCAAGAAAACGGACACTTCAAACACAATCAACTCTCTACTTGAAGACTCGCACACCACACTCACCTTTCAGCAAAAACCTCGTTGTCCTCTGCCGTGACTTCCACCCTTGGCTCTTCATTGAAGCCACTGTGCACTTCCTACAAATACAGAGCAAATAAAACAAAAAGATAGCTCAATTTACGTTAACAAAAGCGCATTGATTTTAGTTGCCACACAACTACATTTAAGTCGCAATAGGCCTAGTAGAATTTTAGCCAATAAAAGACAAATCTTGGAGAAGATATTTCATGGGGCACAGCTTTTCGTTGTAGAACAACGTTTTTCAACGTGTGGCACACTAAAGGTGTACCAGTAGTTTAAAATGCTGTGGCACACTCATATAATCTGTTACCAAGCTGGAGGAGAAATTAGAGGGTTTTAGGAAGAAATGAAAATACAATAAAATACAAATCAATGAGGTATATCTGTATGCATTAAAATACTGCATATCATATTTTTAAATCTTACATTAATTTTAGTTTATTGGGATATTTTACGACGCTCTATTAACATCACAGGTTATTTACCGTCTGAATGACATGAAGGTGATAATGCATGTGAAATGAGTCCAGAGTCCAGCACCAAAAGTTACGCGGTATTTGCTCTATTTTTTATTGGGTTATTTTACGACGCTGAATCAACATCTAGGGTATTTAGCGTCTGAATGATATGAAGGTGATAATGACGGTAAAATGAGTCCGGGGTCCAGTACCGAAAGTTACCTAGCATTTGTTCGTATTGGGTTGAGGGCAAACCCCGGAAAAAACCTCAACCAGGTAACTTGCCCCGACCAGGATTCCAACCCGGACCACCTGGTTTCGAGGGCAGACGGGGTAACCGTTACTCCACATGCATGGACTGAATTTTATTATTTATGAGAGAACATACTGAGGAACGTTAATATAATGAGTGGGAAAAAGAGCTACAGGTTGCAAAAGACGTTGAGAAGAGAAACAAAATACAAGATAAACACTGGAGGAACACGTTAATTTCCTCGTTCTGCACTCACCTGAGGTTCATGTTTGAATACTGAGAACGAAATTGGCACCGGATCTTCTTCAAATTTTATCTCAGATGTGAGATCTTGGGTCTGGTCCTCACATTCCTCCTTTATACCAGTCACATGCTGATCCCCAAGATTCCGTTCCTGCAGTACAGAGAGATATCTTAAATGAACAATTTATCACAGGATGTTAGAACACGACCCATATTGTTATAAGCTGTCCCCTATGTGTTCATATGCCTCAGCATGATCACAACCTATAGCACGTGCCTTACAGTATGACGAATAGGGTCAGGATTCGTATCAAAATGTATATAATAATAATAATAATAATAATAATAATAATAATAATAATAATAATAATGGCTTTATTTAACCTGGCAGAGGTAAGGCCGTAACGCCTCCACTTACACTAAACCTGGGTTAAACTTGCTTACACATTTGAACATAAAACTTGATCGGAATTAAGTAATTACATACTGATACATAATGAGATCAAAAGAGGTAGTTACATAAAATTTACCTCATAAAATAAAAATAAACATATTGAAATACATATTAATTTGTTGGAATCAAATACGAATCACATAAAAACAAAAGACGATAATTCAATAAAAAAAGAAAAATGTACACAGTAAAAATAAAAATAAACACATTAGTACACATATTAATATTAGATTACAATTAAGTAGGATTTACATAATTAAACCAAAAACCGACAATTGAATAAAATGTACACAAAAAATAGATTAATAATAAAAAACAATAGCATAGTGGGATACATATTGGCAATAAGTGATAAATAGACATGATATAGATAATAAAAATAAAAAACAAAAAAAAAAAATAAAAATAAAGATAAATAAAGTGGAACACATTTGCAACGCGTTAGGTCTGGCAACTCATCATAAGATATTTTTGTAATTTACAGTTAAAGGAAATTAAAGTTCGGCAACCCTTGCCTTCAGGGGGCAGAGAATTCCAGTGACGAAAAGTAGCAACAGTGAAAGGCTAAGAATAAAGAGATGATGTGTGCAGTGGTATTTCTAGAGTGTTATCATATTGTGACCGAGTATTTAAGTTATGACACCGAGAAAGACTGTGGAATCGAACAGATAAGTAAGAGGGAGTAGGGGTGTGAAGTGAAGAGTGGAAAATACTTTCTTGCATGTGTGTTTGATATGCGTGTACCAGGTAAGGTTATATTCAAAATGAACTCCCTGGTTTTTTACAGTTGAACTGAATGGAATGATCGCTTTATTCAGAATCACAGGAGGAAGGTTGAGCTTATTAATATCGGGGATTAATCTTTTATTCGAAAATAAGATAGCCTGTGATTTATCTGTATTTTAGTTAAGTCTGAATTGTTGAGACCAAGATGAAACGGATTCGAGATCTTTATTGAGTGTATTAATACAGTCACATAGTCTATCAGGACTGGCGGAAATGTATAATTGAACGTCATCTGCATAAATATGATATCTGCAATATTTAAATGACTTGGCGCTATCGTTAATATAGAGACAGAAAAGCAATGGACCCAATACCGAACCCCATGCAAAAACATTTTTCAAGAGCACTTCCAATAAATTAAGAGTTTTTACTTCATTTATTTAACGACGCTGAAACAACTACTACATTATTTAGCATCGAAGGGATTGGTGATAGCGAGATGGTATTTGGCGACATGAGGCCGAGGATTCGCCACAGAGTAAGTAACATTCACATTATGGTTCCGGAAAACCTCGGATAAACCCAACCAGGGAATCAACCCAAGCGTGAATCGAACCCGTGACCGAGCGCAGCTCAGGATTAGCAGGCAAGCACCTAGAAGACTGAGCCACACGAGTGCCTTGAATGACAGGGCTAGGGCCAGTAAGCCTTCTCTTCCGGCCAGCTAGAGTCTAAATCTAATTGAATACAATTGGTTTATAGTGACGGTCACATAAGAACAGTCCCTGAACAACAAATATTGCCGTCATGTCAGTGATGCCAACTGTTGCCAGATATCACGCGATCTTGTGTATTAAATGAATAACTTACTTACCGCACTTTATGTTGGAAGGTTATTCGAAATAATTCAATAATTTGTAACATATTTTCATAGGAAAACTATACGGGGAAAGGAATCAACATGTCAAGTATTTTGTCTGGCAATACGAAATTCATTGGTTTGACTAAACAATTGACTCAAGAGACCTAACCTAAAAATGTATTTTGTTTGACCACATGAAATTATTAGTACTAACTCCGAAAACTTACATGACTATAGTCTTGAATTATAACCACAACGCAATACAAAAAATAACTATAAGATTATGTATTAATATTAATACTGACATTAATTAATTATTAATATGTTCAAATTTCACTAACTTCCAGTAACCGGCTCAGAAATCTAGTACAATTTTAATTTCATGGTATTCCAGTAGCGACAAATATTGTCGATATTTGTCTCAGTTGCCAACATACCAGTTACAAAATCACTACCATTTGTAGTATCTGTCAGTATCGAAATTCGATAAGTAGGCAAAAGAAAATTCAACCTGCAAACTATAAAATCGCCACAATCCACTAGCATATGTAGTAATGGGGGAAAAATGGTTAGGTTTCACCCTTAGTGTATGAAGCATCCGAACAATCTGGGCCATCGTTTCCCCAACCCCTTGTCTCTTTTGATACTTAAAGACGTCGTAACAATAATTATTTAGGGTAGTTTTCATATACTCATCATGTTAATAGCGGTGGCCACTACCTGCCACCTAGAGGCAAAATAACTTTTTTCATTACTCGCACATATGCATTGATTGAGCAGGCACTGTTAGCAGCCATAAGATGCGATGCAGCAGGCAGTGGTTTAAACTCATTGTTCAATGTGTATCAAAGCAATTGTTAGATCAGCAACAAGAGAATAAAAAAAAATCGTAAACTTAAAAAGAAGTCAGTTCCTAGGCACAATTGTCTCTGGGTATTCGAGATAATTCTGTCCTGAACAGCAGAAATAAATATTTGACAATTATTATTATTATTATTATTATTATTTGAATTTTAAAATGAACCCCTACAGTTTAAGTTGTGAAAGTTATGGAAAAGTTCAAATAGTTAATACAATTCTAGACTGGTAATAGGTCTGACATACTTACAAATGCATTACTGATATATGTGTATATTGATAGAGAACCACTTACATCATCTTCAGTTTTCAACATAGGAAAGACAAGAGGCACTGGTGTGGTGTCTTCAACCTTTATCTCTGATTTGATATCGTAACTCGGGTCCACGCTTTCTGTCTTCATGTCCGTCACTTGCAGATGCGATAAATTCCCTTCCTACAGGACACAAAAACATCGACAATAATTTTATTAGTTATTTTAAAGATGACTTGATGAGTAACAGCCCCCAATCTGGTTGTGCATGACAGTCATTGCTAACGTGAATCATAATGTGCACGTCAGTGAAAGAAGGAGATTTCAAATCACTGTAGTTTTAAGCCTTTTCACATATTTAATTAAAGTTAAAGTTTTACTTGTCGATAGGAGGTAGCATGTATTCCTTAATTACCGATCAAGTGCGTTAGAAAATATGACTGTAGTAGGACATCAAAAAGCACCTGGCCTGAATACAATTATGTGTTATAAATAATACGCAAAACAAAACCTCTCTCACATGATATTCTATGTTCGACTAAGTTTCAAACTTACGTACCAAACAGAATCGCAATTGAGCAGTTCCATACGGTTTTGGGATTGATTAAGTTAATAATTATTGTAGCTCTGTATTACTCGATCATGATGCAGGGTGAACAGCGGTCACTGAGACTAGCTGAACTCCGTGTGAAAGGTTCTTCCCATGAGAGGAGTAGAATCAACGCACACTTCATAAAGCCAGACCAATTCATGACGCCATATAAATCACAGCAACAGCAAGGAATTTATTCAACTGATTATAAAGTGTGAAATGTATGCTTTTTCTCCACTATTCGAAAAACACACAAAAAAGATACACAGTAAAGCTTTTTATTTACCTCTGATGAAGCCTCATTCTCCTCTATTTTGTAATCCATTCCAGGCTATGATTCATAACTGTATGGCCAAACATGTGGATCAAACGGACCGTGACAGACGGGTCTATGACGCTTAAACAGTTATCAGAGATAACATGTAAACTGGGCACACAATGCGTGTAGAGAAATGCTGAAAGAACGAGTCGTGTACCTTCCTTACTATTGGCACACCTGAGGCGTATCGTTAGTTAGTTAGTGGGGTTTAAAAAGGGCACGTCAGCAACTATGGCTATTTGCGCCCTTATCTAAAATTCTTTACAGAACAGAGACATAATACAATAATCAGAATGCTTAAAAGAACTAAAAAACGTTGTCACGAATAAATCGAGGTACACAAATGCAGTTTCAACGAGGTGATGCATAAAACATAGAAATATCAGACCTTAACTAGTATTTAAAAGGAGACAACAAAATAATAATACAGATGCTACAATAAATAAAAAATCTAGCCTATTTCTAAAATACTCGGATGTAAAAGGTCCGAATGTAAAGTTTGTTAAAAAACTTATATACTAAATAACAAGCGTAACCTCCGGATGTAAAGGGTCCGGAGGACAGGAAAACGGGTCAATAAAAAAACGAAATCACCCTGTTAAGTCCAGTACTCGATAAAAATCTGAGAACTGCATTTGTACAATTAAAATAATTTCCAAGAGCGTCACGTAGAGTCGGCTGAATTCCATATTGCCGACGGGCACGGTCATATTTTCTACAATGCAATAAAAAAATATTCCAACATAAGTGGAACACGGCATAGATCACACTCCGGCTGAAGCTCGCCACGTAGCAGATGGCCATGTGTCAGATAACAGTGGCCAATTCTCAACCGGGCGAGTAAAACTTCGTGTTGTGACGCTCTTGTGGACGAATCCCAAACTCGAACACTATTCTTTATCTTCGTAATTTGTTTTCCTCTTGTGCAGACCATTCTCCTTCCCATTGCCACCATATTCTACATTTCAAATGATTTTGTAAGTCTTGCCACCTTTCGCGCCAATATACCAGAATGCCATTCGTGGCACCATCTTTGGCTGCAGCATCTGGGGCCTCATTCCCAGGAATTCCGACATGGCCAGGAATCCACACTACTCAAATCTAGGAGTCACAGCTTAGGAGTGTGTGGAACAGCTGCTGAGTTCTTAACACAAGGGGATCATCTGAATAGAGGGACTGCAAAGACTGAATGGCACTTAAAGAGTCGGAGCACATTACATATCTGCCCCGAGGTTGTCGAATTAAAAACAATGAAACTCTTTAAAAAGCATATAATTCTGCAGTAAAAACACTGGTATATTCGCTCGGTTTATATTTAAATATCTGTCCATTTGCAACGAAGGAGCAACCAACACAATCATTTACTCGGGATCCGTTAGTAAAAACTAAAGAATAATTTGGAAAACATGATAAAAGTTCACTAAAACAAAGTCTATAAACAAAAGCTGGTGTAAAATTCTTAAAACTTTGGCTCAGGCTTACATCAAACATGGGGCGTCGCGTAATCCACGGTGGAGTGGTGGTGTATTCTAGTGTGCGAACGGATGGTAGATGGACGTCGAGCTCAAAGAGCAGTTCACGGAATCGCACACCTGCTGGACGAGGTTTCCGGGGATTTTCACTGTATCGGCCGTAAAGAGACGAATGATGGAAAGAGTCGAAAGAATTGTGCTCAGGCTGCTAGCGGAGCTTAACCGCATATGAGCACAACAAGACATTACGTCGCCGATACAGTGATGGTTTACCCGCTTCACAATACAGGCTCGCTATCCGACTCGTTCGGAAGGCAACTGTAGCGAGTCGTATGTCATGGTGATGGATAGTGTCTAAGAGACGTAGCTTAGATTTATTTGCTGAGCCATAGATAAAACAGCCATAATCCAGCTTTGACCGGATAAGAGCACGATAAAGACGTAAAAGCACTATGCGGTCTGCACCCCAGCGAACCCCTGACAAAAGCCATAAAATGTTTAAAGATTTTTCACAACGCCTTCTCAAATCACGGATATGCGCCTCCCACGTTAATTTATAATCAAAGATAAGGCCCAAAAACCTCGCAGTGTCTGTATATTGCAACTCCACTCCATTAAGACGCAGTTCAGGATGTGGATGGAGTCCACGATGGTTGTAGAAGTGGACACACTGCGTCTTTTGAGTGGAGAATTTAAAGCCATCGCGAAAAGAACACTCCGATAGCACGTTGATGACCAGTTGCAACTGTCGACCGATAGATGGGAGGTATCGGGAACTGTAATATAGACTGAAGTGATCAACGTACAACAGAGAAGATACTCGGTCACCCACACAGTGGCCAATGCCATTGATCGCAATGCAGAAAAGAAGAACGCTTAATACAGACCCCTGCGGAACGCCGTTTTCTTGAAGATGTTCGTTAGAAAGTGTGGTGCCTACTCGAAATCGGAAATACCGCTCTGCCATGAACTTCGCAATAAACGTTGGCAGACTGCCACGAAGTCCCCAATCATGCAGGGTTTGCAGAATTCCATAACGCCACGTGATATCGTATGACTCTTCTAGGTCAAAGAAGACCGCCACAAGATGTTCCTTCTTGAGGAAAGCATCTCTAATGGCGGTCTCCAGCCGAACAAGATGGTCTGCGGGGATCTGTGCTTACGAAAACCGCACTGGATATTAGATAATCGGTTTCCCGATTCGAGTACCCACATCAGGCGTTTGCTTGTCATCTTTTGCATAAGATTGCATACACAGCTAGTGAGATAGATTGGCCTGTAATTGTCAGGTAAAGAATGGTCCTTTCCCTGTTTCTGCACTGGAATTACAATGGCGGAACGCCAAGCAGATGAAAATACACCCTCAGTCCAGATTCTATTGTATATAGACAGAAGAAAGATTTTCCAGCTGGTGGAAGATGACGAAGCATGCGGTTATAATAATAACAATAATAATAATAATGATTTATTTTAGCTGGCAGAGTTAAGGCCGTAAGGCCTTCTCTTCCACACAACCAGCAAAAAGTGTATATACATATGCATGAACTTACAAAGAATTCAACAATTTGATTTAGATGAGAGTTACATGTATACAAGAGTTATTTACGAATTAAACAACAAAATACTATGAACTATTAATTAAACACTGAAATAAACTGGGTAGCAGAATTAAACTAAAATACATAGAATGTTAATATATTTCAAATTATATTAGATAATAGAAAGAGATTATTATGAGACAATTTTGAAAATGCAGCACAATCAGGATGATGTCTAAAGAAAAAAAGCAACAGTGTAGTCAGTAATATTTTAAATCAGTATGATTGGAGTGAAATGCTAATAAGGTTATCTTTTAAGCTGTTCTTAAAGGTGTTTGTTGTCTTGCAGCCCCTAATACTTTGTGACAAGGAATTCCATTGACGCGAGGTGGATATTGTAAAAGATGAGGAATAACAAGATGTTCTATGAAGAGGTATATTTAGCGTGCCACAGATAAGTGATCTGGTATTTACGTCGTGGTTAGAGTATAGATAAGAGAAACGAGACGAAAGGTAATTTGGTGTTGAGGTGTGCAGAATTCGAAAGAGTAAAGACAAAGAGTGTAAAGTTCTGCGTTCTTTAAGTCGGAGCCACGAGAGACTTGCGAAGGACGGTGATATGTGATCATATCGTCGGATGTTGCACACGTATCTGATGCACATATTCTGAGCTCGCTGTAACTTGACTGACAGTTCAGAACTTAGATCACTTAACAAAACGTCACAATAATCGAAGTGCGGCATTACTAGGGTTTGTACTAGGGTAAGTTTTAGTTGCTGGGGCAAGAAGTTTCTCAAGCGACTCAAAGAGTGAAAGGAGGAACAGATTTTCTTTATCGTTTCTTTAACTTGAAAATTCCAACTTAGATTATTATCAAAAAAAGAAGCCAAGATTTTTTACGACAGATGAATAAGGGATTAGCGTGTTGTTAAGGGTAACAACTGAAAGATTACTGTTATTAAGGGAGTTAACTACACGCTTATGTCCAATAATTATGGCCTGAGTCTTACTTGGGTTAAGTGCGAGTCCGAAATTGGCCGCCCAAGTGGAGACAGTGGCTAGGTCACAATTTAACTTGTCAATCGATTCATTGATCGTATTGGGTCTGGAATGTATGTAAAGTTGTAGGTCGTCGGCATAGAGGTGATATCGGTAATACTGTAAGTTCTTTGATACGTCATTAATGTAGATAGAGAAAAGTAGTGGTCCTAATACGGAGCCCTGCGGCACTCCCGCCTTTGTGTATCGCCATTGGGAGAATTGATTATCAAGTGAAACACACTGTTGGCGGTCCCGTAGGTAGGAGTCCATCCAGCTCAAGGTATTGTCTGATAGGTGCAAAGTTTTCATCTTTGCAAGAAGCAAGTCGATATCAACAGAACCAAAGGCATTGCTGAAATCGAGAAGAGTTAGTGCCGTTACTTCACCCCTATCCATAGCTTCACGGATGTCCCCGGTCACTTTAAGTAGGGCTGTAGTAGTGCTGTGTCCATGCCTAAAACCCGATTGATGGATGGATTATGGATGTTATCAGAGCCAGGGGATGTGTCTAGTGCCGCCTCCAGCTCCTTGGATGTGAACGGTGCATTGTAGTCTTCAGTGTTGTCAGATTGAAAATTTACGTTTCGTTTTTCTGCAGTATCTTTGATTTTCAGAAATTCCGGGTCATAATTACTTGAGCTGCTTATTTGTGAAAATGTTGTAGCAAATATTTCATCAATTTCTATTGGACTGGTGGTCGTTACTCCATTGTTTAGAAGGCCCGGAATTAGAGAACTACGTTTCCCCATTATTCGACGGACTTTGTCCCATATGGTGTTAGCTGGGACGTTGTGTTTCATTGAATTGACGTAATTTGTCCAGGACGTCTTCTTAGCATCGCACACAGTGCGACGAGCTTTGGCTCGAAGACGTTTAAACTGGACAAAATAATTTTGGGTCGGATGGCGCTCGAATTGGCGTAAAGCACGTTTGCTGACACGGATTGCATCTCTGCAGGCATCCGTCCACCAGGGGACAGAGAAGCGTTTTGGGCTGCAGGACAACCGGGGGGATAGATAATTCCGCTGACTTTATAACCATATTTGAGAAATGGTCTACTATGGAGTCCACACTTTGATGTCCGTTATCATCGAATGATATGGACTCCGAAAATCCGACCCAGTCCGCCTTTTTAAGAACCCAGTTTGGAGATCGAGATTCCGCCGGACGTAAAGCGGACATACGCATTCGAATGGGATAGTGGTCACTACCATGTAGGTCGTGAATCACAGACCATTCGAAATGCGTGGACAAAACTGGGCTACAAATGGAGATATCTATCATGGAGTATGTACCGTAAGCCAAGGAGAGATGTGTTGCTTCCCCTGAATTCAGGGTAACAAGATTTAGACGGGTACATATCTCTGCTATTTTATTTCCTCTGTCATCATCGGAATTTGGGCCCCATGAGTGGTGGGATGCATTGAAATCCCCCACCAAGAGATATGGAGCAGCTAGCTGTGAGAGAATGTCGTCAATTTCATGCACTGTGAAAGGTGTGTCTGGGGGCATATATACAGAGACTATTGAGAACTGGATGGAAGGTAGAGTGACTCGAGCGGCTATGCATTGATGTGGGCTGTTGATGTTGATAACACAGGAAAAGATACTATGGCGGAATAGGAAGGCACAACCTCCGTTGACGCGAATACCGGAAAGGTGATCGAACCGGTGAACGTAGTATCCCGAGATACTCAGGGAGTTTCCGTGCCGAAGGTGTGTCTCCTGGAGACATAAAATAGCAGGGTTTCCATGATACATATATTGCTGTAGTTCTGTATATCTGCTGCGTAAACCGTTCACATTCCACTGTAAAATATCAGTGAACACGAGGAGCTATATCATGTTGGTGGCTTAACAGGGGATCTTCTCTTCTTCTCCTTTCTATGGGAAGATGCTTTTGCCTGCGACTGCTTTGTCTTCGACTCTGGCGACTCACTTGCAGTTCGTCGCACTCCTGATCGTGATCTCGATCGAGGATGTGATCGAGAACGTGATCTCGATCTGCCACCCGAACTAGGAGTGCGACGTTCTGGTGTTCTACTAGGCCTACTATCCTTCTCTGCTGTCATAGCAACGATTTTCTTAGGGACGTAAGGCCTGATGTCAAGTCCACAAGTGTCGTCTGACTCAGCAGTCTGAGTAGCGGCGTCTATATATGTCTGGGTTGCGATCTCAATTCGCTTCCTAGGTATGTTTGTGAGGTGGAGTTTGTGTGGTGGCATCGATTCCCTCTGTTGCTTTCTGCAGTACAGACGCATAGCACTTTTCAGTTGCCTTCTTTTCTTTATCTAATATAAGCTTACGTGTCTCAAGGAAGCTAATATTTTCACGGACTCGAAGCTCTTGAATCGTCTTTTCCAGCATATATTTTGGGCAGTTTTAGAATTAGAAGCGTGGTCCCCAGAACAATTCACACAGTGCTCGGCGCCGGTACATGGGGAATCCCCATGGTCAGCATCGCCGCACTTTGCACAGATGATATTGTTTGTGCATCGTTTTTGAGTATGTCCGAACCGTTGGCACCTAAAGCACCGCATTGGGTTCGGCATATACGCACGCACAGGGACACGCTCGTAGCCGACAAAGATATGTTCTGGCAAAAGAGACGTCTCAAAGGTCAGAAAGACTGTGCTTAGGGGTTCAGTCCGTAAATCCCGCATCCGTAGTAAACGGTAAGACTTGGACACGGACTATTCCGCCAGCTCTAGTTGGATCTCTTCATCTAATAGACCGTCTAGAGAATCTGTATGCACAACTCCATGCGTGGTGTTGAGCGAGGAGTGTCGTTCAACTCTGATGGGGTATGACCCCAGGAAATTTGCGTTCAGCAGCGTCTGACTCTGTTTTGCAGATGCACTCTCAACGAGGAGACAAACGTTGCGGAGTCGAGTTGCATTTCTGACCTTTCCAACGAGTCCATCGAGCGCACGTCTCACGTAGAATGGACTAATGTCTTTCATAGTTTTTTTCCGTTCCAAGGTGATACTGATAAACCTTGGAGACGGCACTTTTACAGTAACTTTTTCAGAGTCCAATTCCATAGCAGTTTTCGTCATAATATGACCACCAGTCGTATCAATTCCTGTCTTCTGTTTTTTATTAGTTTTTCTTCTTAGGGAGGAGAAGAGGAGCGAGAGGACATTTTGAACTGGCCCCCGCTACGGAACCGTCGGCGTCAGCCTGCCACCGGGGGGGGGCGGAAGAAAAAGACACCTAAAATTCTTCTCGGTCTGTGCCGGCCGTGGGGACCCCCCCACAGCCCGATCCCAAGCAACCCATTTCACGCAAGTTACCCTTCAAACTGGACATTACACACCTAACGGCAAGTCTTACACCAGAGGCGTGTCGCAGCTTTACGCCCCTACCACGGGAATAACCGCCCGTGGCTCCCCACTCTACACTGAATACAAGTGCCAGACTACTGCGGCTAACTCCGACCGACCCTCCCAAAGCCGGAGCAATCCGAGACCGCACGCAGCTTCAGGGGACTTGTGGTTGATTACACTGCGACACCCATACGTGAGCGGTAACACGTCGGAGCGATATATCCGCCTCGGCGAGCAGAGTCGGTCACCTGGACGTCTAAATCACCCCGGGCCCCCATTGAGGCTCTACGTGAGTATACTTGAACTCTGGTCAGGGCTAGGAACCTAAACTTGCAAATAGGGGCAGTATGAAGGGTCCACTATTGCTTCGTTGCTGGGCGCCCTGTCGGGCCGCACAAGTTGGAAGTCGCGCTCGAAACCGTGGGGCAGGACCACGGAGATAGGAAAGATCCCCCTGTTGAGACGGGAGTAATAAGGCGAAGATAGTTAACCTAATAATGTATATAAAAACTAGAAGAGGAAGAGGAATGTAACCTAGCAAGGCATCCTTACCAAATCAATCCCGTCATTGTGGCGGACGTGTCAAAACCAACAGCGGAGATAGAGAGGTGGAAATGGCTGTGATGATGTGGTGGGCGTTCCGCATGCAATGGTGGCCGGCGGAGAGAAATAGAGTGACGAAAAAGTCGAGAGAACGAAAAGGAGTGGTAGGTGATAAGACGAAAAATGGCCGAAAAGAAAAGCACGAGAGCCACCTTTGCACCCTCCGGTCACCGACTTGGGTTTTCGTAAATAAGGAAGAGAATTTGGATAAATGACAGATGTATTGTGTGTGAATCATGTGTGTTTATTAATTATTACAACAAAATGAAAATCATCAACTGCATGTTTTTTTATCCATAACAAAGTGTGTGAAAGAATTCATTGTAATACTAAGTAACATTTCTTTGAGAAAAATAATGGAAATATAATCTAAAAAAAAATTTGGTAGGAACAGTGAAGTTGTACACTTAATGTTTTAATGTCTATATTTTTTTTCCGTAAACATTTTTTTCTTCCAAATGTATGGCAAAAAAACTGACGTAATGAACTTTGTAATTTTTCAGGCAGAACACTAAACAATATCTGAGAACAAATTGCTTAATGGACAGGTATGCACACGACAACTAACATTATATAATATTATAAATAAAAGTACTCAATTACTCACAGCAAACATAATTCCTGTTGAGGATGTTGCTCTTCCCCAAACAGCAACAGCAATGATGCGGTACGTAGAAGAATTATCCTCATTGTATTTATGTATTAAAACATCCAATTATACATCAGAAATTTGCTGGTCCACCTGTAAACAGGTCTTTTGAGTTTATCGCTACACATTAAACATAGCCCACAATTATCACAATTGAAAGGCATTTCCGATGTGTGAAGGAACATATGATTTCTTTACAGTTCTCGATCACGGATAATTGTTTCATTAGACATCGCATTAGCATGGTGTCTGACCTCTGTATCGCGGATGATAACGGAGAGATGTCTCACTTGTAAAAACAGTTTACACACGCGTCACATGTGCATACTGTTAACCTGTGTGAATGATTACATGTTTCCTCAAAGATCCCAATTGTGAGAAACAATTTCCACACACGTCGCATTCAAATGTCTTTCTCTAGTGTGAATATGAACGTGCCTTTAAATTCGAAGAGGCTTGAAACATTTTCCACACACCATGCATTTCAATTTTCTTTTATTGTCGGACCATCGGATCTGTGCCCCCGTGAGATATGCGAACTGAACCCTAATTCATTCTCAGCCTCGGTAATTCATTTCTCTCCCTGCATTCCTATCTCTCTCTTTTCTAGCTCTCTCACTTTCTCTCCCCCACTACTCACAATTTTGAGCCTTCTTGCGGGACAGTTTATTTGCACTTGCAGTCCAGTGTTGTCAATTCAACATGAATACTGTAGCAAGGAGTGGCGGCAAAAATATTTTTAAGCAAGTACATAATAGCATTTTGCGATGAAGACAAACAATCAGGTCAATATCTGTTTCCTATAAATAAGGCAACGAAAAGAGCAGCTGTGATCACAGGTGAGGCTTATTTTATTTCAATTGATTACGTAATAAAATTACTTACTCAACTAATACTAATACAACATGTTATGTAATTTATATAGGCAGGTCAGAGCGCCTAATTAAGAAAATCAGGAGAGAGAGAGTCTGTGCAGGAGATGAAAAGCTAGAATCACCAGGGAGCCTTTAATTTTTGTAGATGATATGGACCGATGCATATTAAGAAGAAAGATACAAGAATTTTATACAGCGCAGAAAGAAGTTCCGACAATAAAGAAATTACTGAAGGTTGCGACAGAAGGAATAATTTCCAAGGTTTGGAGAGAAACACTACGAAAAGTGATTGGAGACATGGGATTTAGGTTTAAAAAATGTAGAAATACAAGATGTATTTTGATTGAAAGAAACTATATTTTAGCATGGATGACCAATTATTTATGACACCGATTGACGGAAGTCTGGCAACATCCCTACTCGACAAGGTTCCATGACCAACAGGAATAGAAGGAAGACGGTTGCCATTGTGAAGTAATACAGCTTTCAAACTAAGCTTGGAGGACTCTATGAATAGCGTCCATTCAGTTGGACCATAGTTCAAATTCAAACATTTCATCAAGCCATTAATTTCGCAGCAAACAAGATTGTTTTTCTTCTAAAAAAAAAAAAGGGGAAGCAGATCCCTGTGATGTTGTCTGTACTGTGAGACCCTGACATCACGTTCGAGAAGATTCCATTGCTGTAGTCTAGACCCTAGAATTTCAGCCTTCTCCTTTGACAGGTCAAGGTCTCTAATGAGAACACTGAATTCCGCTTGACTCAGTCTGTGCGGTTTATCATCTTTTTTCCTCAAAATCAGGGTCAAGGGATGTGGAAGGCTTGTTGGGTTCCTCTTCTATTTCCACACTGTCTTCATTTTATACTTCAAACACACAATTTTCGTGGCAGTTTTACAAATTTTACACTTTAAAAACACTTCCAAACCAGAAATTCTGCATTAATTACAACAGAAACAAAATGAAATTCACAGTCACAGCAACAATATCTATGTTTGTAATTCACACACAGCTGAAGAATATTTCTGTTTTGTTATTTGACAGGTGTGCCAACTCCCAAAACAAAATATCCCCCAAACTGAAAATTTGACTCTAAAAAATTAAATGTCACTTTATCGCCAAAGCAAGAGCTAATCTGTCATTTTTATGGTGATTTTCGAATTCAGCAGGTGAAAATGCATAAGAATTAGCTATTTTTGAGCCCGAAACATTTTCATTGTTGACCAGTGTTATTTATGACATCTTTTAATGGATGTCTGGCAACATCCCTATTCGACAAGGTTCGTGGCCTGCTCTTTGACGTGGTGGGAGGAAAGCGGATGGAATGGAGTACAGGTGTTAACTTTTTCAAGAACGACGACAGGGCTGAAGGGGCACAGTTCCGATGGTTTGACAATATCTGTGTGGACCCGTACAAGTTTATTTAAACGTCTGAATTGTGAGAAACACTTTCCACATATATGGCATTTCAATGGGCTTTCCCCTGTGTTTGCGTGCAAGTATAATGTAAATTACACCTTCCTGAGAAACATTTTCAATACACTTCGAATTTTAATGGTCTTTAACCTGTGTGAAAACGTACGTTTCCTTACGTCTCGCCAATCTGGGAAACACTTTCCACACAGATGGAATATAAGCGGTATTTGCTGTGTTTGCGTACATATGTTCAAATTAGACGTTGAAAATCACTTTGGATACATATCGCATTAGAATGGGCTTCGCCATTGCAAATTCGTGCATGTCTGGTTAAGTTATACAATGATGAGAAACATTTACCACACACCTCGCATTTGAATGGCTTTTCGCCCGTGTGTACGCGTACATGTTGCTTAAGAACTCCAGACTGCGTGAAACATTTTCCACACATATCACATTTGAACGGCCTTTCGCCTGTGTGTTTGCGTGCATGGCTGTTTAAGTGATGCACTGATGTGAAATATTTTCCACATGCTTCGCATTTGAAAGGCTTATCGCCCGTGTGAACGCGCACATGTTTATTAAGATCTCCTAATTGCACGAAACACTTTCCACACATACTGCATTTGAATGGCCTTTCTTCTGAGTGTCTGCGAGCGTGTATTTTTAAATTAGACGCTTGTGCGAAAGATTTTCCACACACCTCGCATTTGAATTGTTTTTCTCCTGTGTGCATTTGTCCATGTCTCTTCAGAGCACCAAATCGTGAAAAACATTTCGAACACAACTCGCATCTAAATGGCTTTTCGCCAGTGTGAATGCGAGCATGTGTGTTTAACTGAGACGATGATAAGAAACACTTTCCACACACATCGCATTTGAATGGCTTTTCACCTGTGTGAATGAGAGAATGTGTCTTTAAATGAGACGAAGATAAGAAAAACTTTCCACAAACATTGCAATTGAATGGTGTTTCACCTGAGTGAAGACGATTATGTGTACTTAAATTTGAAGATGCTGAGAAACACTTTCCACACACCTCGCATTTGAATGGCTTTTCGTGTGTGTGAATGCGAGCATGTGCTTTTAAATGTGATGATGATGACAAACATTTTCCACAAACCTTGCATTGGAATGGTCTTTCACCTGTGTGACTGCGAGAATGTGATTTTAAATTTGACGATGATAAGAAAAACTTTCCACACACATTGCAATTGAATGGTCTATCACCTGTGTGAATACGAGAATGTGTTTTTAAATTTGACGACTCCGAGAAACACTTTCCACACAGCTCACATTTGAATGGCTTTTCGTCTGTGTGAATGCGAGCATGTGTGTTTAAATATGACGATGATGAGTAATATTTTCCACATACCTTGCATTGAAATGCTCTTTCACCTGTGTGAATACCAGAATGTCTTTTTAAATTTGACGATTTTGAGAAACACTTTCCACAGACATTGCATGTGAATGACTTCTTTATTGAGTGCTTATCATGATGAATTTTCAGTGCTTGCGATGTAGAAAATACTTCGTTGCATATATTACATTTGATAGAACTATGGCTTATTTCGCCAACGTTTGAACAGTGTGGTACATAACTACCACAATGTGTCAAATTGTATTCTTCACGATCAATGTCTTGTAACTCACTATACTCACTTTGATCCACAGTGCTGAAATGAATATAGAAACTAATCAGTCTGCAGTATAATCAATGTGATGAGATGGAAATATATTAGTCATTACATGACACAGTTATCAATGGTAAGGACAAGGCATCTGCAACTAAACTTAACAATATGGCTATTCAAGGATTCCAAGAAATTGGAGTGTACATTAATATGTGCAAGTCAACATGCATAAACATTGTGAAAGGAAAGCTCCAACGAAGGGAAATGCATACATTCAACGGAGATATTAAAGCACTTTCACCAGGTGCTATCCAACGAACAGATCTTATTTTAGTAGGTTATTTTACGACGCTTTATCAACAGCTTAGGTTCACCGCTGAAAATTAAGCGGCTGAATAAGTCATCGTCGTCTGCTACGAGTTTTCTTGCTAGCTACAACAACAGGCAGCAAAGGTGTATGTTGGATAGGAAGTGCTGGAGTCAGGGACAGATGTTTCGTGACATGGTCACCAAGGTCAACCGATATGACTGCATGTGACTTTTTTCTATGGTGCTATCTAAAGGACCGTGTGTTTGTACCGCCTTTGCCACGTAATTTAGAGGAACTAAAAACCAGAATTCGAGAAGCTGCCGCCACGGTCACAGAGGATATGTTGAAAAGGGTATGGGAAGAGTTTGATTATCGTTTGGACATCTGCCGAGTCACTCGTGGTTCACACATTGAATGTCTGTAAGGTGTAAAACGATCTTTGAGAGTTTGACTTTAAACTGACGTGTGTTTGAAAGTGATATCATCAGTAGTTTTTGTGTAATAAAATATTGAAAGTGTTACCGGACTTCTGATATGCCCTGTATATCAAAACACAATGTCTCAAAGTTTGTTGGACAATATAATTTCTCTTCATTCGAAAGTTCAATTTACTGAAGAAGATGAAATAGATAATAAATAAAACAGATTGCTCTTGACTGCCACAGGCTACAAAATAAAATAAATAAAATAATCTTGTTGAAATTCTAAAGCAAGTCCTATGAAATAGACGTTGTAATTTCGAAACAGATCTCAAAGACGACTGGAAATTCACAATATTCTGTGGTTTTATTCAGTTCAAGACGAAGACCCATCCGTTTTTGTCACTTAAGACACTGTTCTCTGTTTCATAATCAAAAAAGCCATGTCAGATAAATTTACCTGCACTTCATAATATGAAAATCTGCAGTGAAGTATGAGCACAGACACAAAAAGCTGCAGCTAGTTGCTGCTGAAAAAAGTAACTCAACCTTTAAGTACAGAAGTACAGACTGGCAAAACTTGTCACGGCTTTCGCAGCAGTCGAATTGTGCAGCACGAAAAACAGACGACTAGCAAAATGCACAGCGATTGCAGCCGCAGTATAAATGTTGCCAGTCAAAGTAGTGACGTAATTGTACCCCAAAAGAGATCATAGTTCTCGAATGACAGCAGAATAATAAAGCAGCAGATATAGTACGAGTTGTACTGTGTTGCTTTTATGGTAATGATAATTTTAGTGGATCTTATTTCCGTACCAAGACATATTGAAGCGTTAATAAGGTTAACCACAAAAATATAGTAGATAAAAATAGTATCACATATGACAAAATTTATTTCATACGTCTTCATTAAGGTATATGTACACCTTTACATAGAAAAAATTTTCTTTTATATAATTTTGCTCTGTAAAATTTTGATACAATTGAGAATGGTACCAGGAAGAGAAAGTGAACAGATCCCTTGAAATTGTCTAAATTGTTTTTAAAAATTATTTTGTTTATAATTTTGACATGCAGTTTATAAGATAGAGCCACAGTTTTTCACTGTTTTATAGCTAAAACCATTCTTTAGTGCCTGACATAAAGCTATATTTCATTCTTATTTACATTAATTAAATATTACCATTTATGTAACTTGCAATAATAATTTATGTTGCATAAATCATGTAAAAAAATCCATAGATAATTATTATTTATATTAATGTTATTTTACTCATTGTAAGGCACTGGGGGACATTTCAAGCTTCAAAATGACACCAATATCTTCTAGGTATCATCATATTTGACTGAGATATCATGTTTGAAACAATTAAATATTCTAACATCACTATATACAGGAAATGAGCCACAAACTTTCAGAGCCTAGAAGACTACTGATCATATGTCACCCTTTAAGCAGCTTCATGTCGGTCCAGTTTCAGCTTCTTTCTGCCTCTCAAATACCTCCGCCTTGTTTTAACTTCAGGTGTTGAATGTTTTTTTTTGGCATTTTTTTGTCCCTATTTCCATTGATGCAACAAATCCTGCGATGGTGTATGTACCAGGGTTTATGCCCATCCTCCTCAGAATTATAATTTCTACATCTGAACTCTTAATAAAATGACATACAACATCATTGGCACACAAATTTAGAGTTTTATGACTAACAGTAAAAGATTATAAATTATTTCATTGTGTAAAGTTTTTTTTTTCAATCTAATGATCATACCCAAATATCTATGCATCTATTTCGGGACTAGAAAGAAGTTTATTTTACAAGCAATGCTGGACGAGGGGATTGACTGCTATGAAGATCACTCCAAAGGTAAGTGACCGTGGCTGATGACGCAGCATTTTGGAAAATGGGACTTATCTGAAAAACCATAAGGCATAAATCGAAGATTCTTATATCAAAGTAAAGAGGAGAACATTCTATATTAAAATAGTTATAATTTGAAAATTCTAATTTTTCATCATTTTTTGCGTTTTCTGGTTGTACCTTAAATGAAGTACAGAAACAATGGAAGAAGCAAAAGAAACACAATGTACCTACCTGTCAGTCAAAGCTTCATTCTCTTCTGAAGATAAGTCTTCTAACTGTGCCTGGTGAACTGCGTCCTCATCCAAAAAATCTTCCTGAAAAAGTGAGTAAATAATGAAGAGAGATTTAACAGACCATATCAGTCACTGATTTCCTATATCATACACCTCACTATTTAAATCCAGTGAATCCAATCTAACTTTTCGATAAGGCTATATTGACTTTCACACAAAATCCAATTGCTTGCCTCGATCTCCATTGATTTACGGCCTTCATATACCCTTGTTTAAATTCAGGATATTTGCTTTTATTGCAACCCGTGGAAACCAAGTTTTAACATCGAAAATATGTGCTTATCATGTATAAATAGTCTGCAAAAAAGTAACGAGAAATTGCAACAACATTTGAAGTAAAGAACCAGTAAAGAGGTTATATATTGGAACATTAATATCGTCGTTGTTCCTGCAATAACTGCTATGTGCAAAATATATAATTTTTCAGTAGGAAGAAAAAACACATTTATTCATCCTATGGCAGCCGTACATAGGAGACTGTGAATTCTTACATTATCGAAACAAAGAAATATAATTACATACAGGAGATTTTTATTATTTGCAGTATCATTATTTAAGATATTTAAAAGAGCAAAAACCTGAAAATCGATAAATATGTCACATAGGAGTTATTGCAGGAACAAAGACGATATATTTCGCTGTTGAAAATTTTATTTTCTCGAAATGCAGGCTCTCTAACAGAACATAAGAGCAGAAAGTAAAGGTATTGCCACCAAACTTGCAAAATTAACTTCTAGTTCTGATTGTTCACGTGTATTCAGAAGATTTATAACGTGGAATTTGTCATTGTGCAAGCTTGTAAAACAATTGATCAGGCCAGTTTCGTCACAAACAACCAAGGTCATGGGCTTCACGGTCATTTTTCCCTAGGAAGTTTTCACTGGACATAATTTCCCGGATCTTCCTTCCTAAAACCACTTTACACAATTGTTTTGCCATATAAATATTTTCCTCGTTATGTCGAAACCCAATAAAAATTACGGTACTGTACTTTACTTTCACTAAAATTTATTAACAAACATAAAAAGTTTTAATATTCTTCATAGTATGAAATTACTCAGCGTCCTTAAATATTCTAAAATCCTGTCTTCCTCCTCATAAGTATTATAATCAGAAAGAATAGAACGTATTCTTTGCTGTACTTGTAGCCACTTCCTTTTCCGTTTTCCTGTTACTAGCTCTGCACTATATATTGACTACATCCCAACTCAAGCTACTAGCAACAGGCAATTATAATGAACTAAGTAACTAAAAGAAACATACTGGCTTTTAAGGAACCCGGAGGTTCATCGCCGCCCCCACATAAGCCCGCCACTGGTCCCTATCCTGAGCAAGATTAATCCATTCTCTATCATCATATCCCCCATTAACTTACTTTATGTCATATTTAACTTATTTTATATTTTTGTTTTCATATTTTCCGATAATGGTATATCTATTATGTGATAAGTTGAGCTATATATAATCATAATTTTCCTTACTGTGTGTTCTTAAAAATATTGTATTCATTGTACGCTTTGTGTTGCACTATTTTATTCCTACTACTATTAGTATTATTACTATTATTATTATTATTATTATTATTATTACTATTCTTATTTTTCATCATTACTATTATTATTATTATTATTATCATTAATTGTATTATTTTTTTATACTTTGTACATACGTCTCATTTATTTTGATCTACTGTTCACATTTTATTATGCTTTTTTTCTTTATTTCCGTATCTTATATATTATGCATGATTTCTACTTATTTTGTTTACATTTTATTATTATTATCTTATTCAGTTTTGTGAGTAAAATTGTAGTGTACTTTGTAAATTTGTAGCGTTTTTTGTAACGTTTTTACTCCTGGTTGAGTGTTAGAGAAGGCCGTATGGCCTTAACTCTGCCAGGTAAAATAAATCATTATTATTATTATTATTATATCCCACCTCCTTCAAATCCATTTTAATATTATGTTCCCATCTACATCTCGGTCTCCCTAAAGGTCTTTTTCCCTTCGGGTTCCCAACTAACAATTTATATGCATTTCTGGATTCGCCCATACGTGCTACATGCCCTGCCCATCTCAAACGTCTGGATTTAATGTTCCTAATTATATCAGATGAATACAATGCGTGCAGTTCTGTTTTGTGTAACTTTCTTCATTCACCTGTAACTTCATCCCTCATAGCCCCAAATATTTTCCTAACCACCTTATTCTCAAACACCCTTAAGCTATGTTCCTCTCTCAAAGTGAGAGTCCAAGTTTCACAACCTTAAAGAACAACCGGTAATATAACTGTTTTATAAATTCTAACTTTCAGATTTTACGACAGCATTAACATTCCAATCTCAAAACCTTATTCCTTTGCTGTGGTCGTGCCAGAGAATCAGTCCTATCCCGAGGCTTATTTGAAGGATCCCTAACAAGCTGTGTTTTACGGTGATGGGTTGTTAGACTTTCGCCCAACCCCCAAGCTGGAGGAACACCCCTCATCGGCTGTCCGCGACTGCTTATTTAATATATTCACAGCTACCCTCCATATCTGGAGGCCGTCTCCTCGATCCGCAACCTGAGGACGCGCCACGCCGATTTATATTGAACACCGATCAAAATATCCCTCATTTTTCATGAAAAATAAGAACTGAATAGATTACAGTGGACTTTATGTTGTCAGCAAACAGCTGGATACGTTAAGAAGATTGATTGATAACTGTTAGTCCAAGAGATAGTTTGGTTAACAACTGTTTATGTGTGGCTTTGTTCTTTTTGAATCTCTGCGAGAGCTACATATAAGGAAGGGTGATGCTTGCCCACAACTGTTTGTGTCATGATTCAGAAACGTGATTCGTGCGATGTTGACCATGAATTGTTGCATGATAACAATTCCACTGTTCTGGAGAGTATCTCGGTTGGACATGACGTCTTCTTCCTCTTCTTGGGTACCGAAGATGTATGGGCTATTCTATATGAAATCGATCAGTAAAAAACCTCGCATTTTTTTTATACTCTAACTTTTTCCCTATTTATACAAGGTGCTGAGGGGATTGCATTTTCAAAAATATACTATCGAAAGTCAAACGGTTTTCCTATTGTAGAGCGACAAATTTAGCGTATTATAAAAACAAGCCTCTTTCAGCGCTCAGAACTCTGGAACCATTTACTGCAAAACATTGAACGAGAGCTTATTTTGAAGCTGACATTTGGTAGGTTATGTTAAGAAGTAATCCTTATTTTTATTGTACACAGAGAGTCAAATAATCTGATTTTACTTATATATTATTTTAATGTACCGAAGTACATATGATATTTCCATGCAGATATTCTGCGTCATCATACGATGAAAGAGTAATGGAATGGAGAAAAATTCTCTCCGGCACCGGGATTTGAACCCGGGTTTTCAGCTCTACGTGCTGAAGCTTTATCCACTAAGCCACACCAGATACCCACCCCAGAGTCGGACAGAATCGTCTCAGATTAAGTTCCAACTCTTGGGATCTCTCTAGTGGCCGCCCTCTGCACTACGTCATAGATGTCTATGAACGTAGGACTGAAGTCCATAGGCTTTTTGGTCATTTGTAAAAATGTAAAAAAGTATTGAGAAAAAACCTTGCATTATAAAGAGGGATTCGGCATTGTTTGCTTAGTGGCTGGGCAATAAGTTTCGAGGGTATTAAATAAATTATTTTCACACGCCTAGACTTGAACGGCGCAGTACCGCAGAGAGCTGAAGATAAGCGAGCGTTGGGCGTCATTTTACTCCTGTGTTTATGAAAACTTGTGATAATGCTAGCCCAGCCATGGCTGCTAGACGACACATCACATGTTTGTCTCCTGGCCTTGCTTGTCTCGGCTAAGCCCCCTTCTCACAGTCAGCTGGTTACTTCACGCGCGTACTATTTATTTTCTTTATTTGATATTTTCAATTCTTTCTTATCAACATACCATCAGTAAAAAATATGTGTTTATTTGCACTTCCAATGTGGAATCTAACTATGTATTTTTTAAATATTTTTTCCTAGCCTAAGGCGTCTTAATGAAGAAAAATCTAAATTTCTCCATTTCATAAAAAGTAAGAAAAACTGTTTACAAGTCAATATAAACTTTAATTTCTCAGAATCAAAATAAACCATGATTTTGATCATTGGGTGAAAGGGTTTCGGAGCTACAACAGTTTAAAGTTGTCAATTTTATGAAAATACGATAAATTTAAATATTTTTTAATTTAAACACTATGAAGTTCTGATGCCTCAAACTTTGCACAAAGCACTGTATCACAGTTCTCTACGTACAAAAAAGTTTCATTGTATTTAGAAATTGTAAGGTCAATTTTCTCTATATTTCGGTCGATTTGAGATGGAATAGCTCGTATGTAGTTTTGAAGTACGCTGCAATTTCATTAAGTTCTTCAGGTAATTACTCAATTATTTGAAGCATCTAAAACATCTTCAATCGGTATGAACATTGAATGCATTCTATTCTTAATGATCTGTCATTAGGCATTGTAAATGGCTTGTAATCGTTCGCTTTGTATTTTAAGGAACACTCACTGGCATAAGTGGAAAAAGCAGCAATAGATTTGGTATTGGAAAAAACTGTAAGTGCGGAGTTTATAATGGCAAAATCAAAATCAAACATAATTCTAGTTGGGGAGAGGGTAAACTGCATTCCAAACCTTTCAACTACACGTCTTACTGCCTGGAAAACCTTTAAATATGCAATTTGATTTTTTTACGACAGAAGAGAGTAAATAAACGGGAAAGAAATTGTAAGATTGTCATTCCTTGTGGATACAATCCCTAAAATACTGAAAATTTGTGTAAATATGTTTGGAACGGTTTTAAACGTATGTCAAGGAATAAAGTCCCCGATTTGAAGAAGAATCTCCACACTTCTTCTTGTTTTTTTTAGTAGGTTATTTTACGACGCTTTATCAACATCTAGGTTATTTAGCGTCTGAATGAGATTAAGGTGATAGTGCTGGTGAAATGAGTTCGGGGTCCAACAGCGAAAGTTACCCAGCATTTGCTCATATTGGGTTGAGGGAAACCCCCGGAATAAACCTCAACCAGGTAACTTGACCCAACCGGGAATCGAACCCGGACCACCTGGTTTCGCGGGTAGAAACACTAGCCGTTACTCCATAGGTGTGGATTTCTTGTTCCAAATACCAAAACCCGCTGATTGTCAGGTTCAAAATCTTCATCTTCAAAGGAATTATAGTTCTATATTAAAAAAGTATCTCCGTTCAATGTTTTCTTATATCTTTCGAGTAATTCCCTTAAATCACTCTATGTTTTTGGTTCAGGTACTTGATCCCTCCTACGCTCTAAGAGTCCTTTTTAAGTTTTCACTTCCAGGTAAATGACATAAAACGCCACATGCAACTCTCGGTGATTCTATCGAGTCAATTGTGATGGAGTTACCTCGGGATATTCCTTAGCTGTACCCTTTAAACGATGGCAAGTTCTCCCTGAACTTTCTCATGATCACGTGCAAAGGCATGATTTCCCTCTTTAAGTGTAATAATTGCATTCCCAGAGCTATTGGTTACGTTAATTATTGTTTTACATTTCGGTTTCTTGTAACATGTCCAATACTCATTCACCTCTCTAGAATCTCTCCTGTGATATACAGTACGCCCCCACCCCAATATGAGGTTATAATTTGAGAAACGTTAGGCATTTTATTTCATAATTTATAAGAGCGTTTGATATTCCACTTGAAAAGTTTTCACTGCTTACAACTGTTTCCATGGAGAGAAATGTAAATGTTATAAAATTGTATGAATTAGTTGAGGGGATAAACGGTATAAGGGACAAAAGGTTTTTGCGGGAAAAAAAAAAACTGCAAGAAAAAGAAAGTATTAGGGAATAATTGTTGTAGGGGAAAATGATATAGGGAGAAAACATTTTAGGGAAAAACTCCTTGAAAAAAAATGACCGGGAACGATGTTATGGAGATCCAATTTCGTAGGAATCGATATGAATGCCGATTTTGTAACTGCAAGTTCAGAACATTATAAAATATCTGGATATGTAACATGCGCTGTGAAACAAGTTGAGATATTATTATTATTATTATTATTATTATTATTATTATTATCATTATTATTATTTCCCTATTTGTAACAAAGTTAGAGGACTTCCAAATCTTTTGCGAGTTTTGTATAAGCCTTTACATTTGTTTGAACCCATCATTCAATGTATGGCATAGTAATTGCTAGATCTAAAAGAAAAAAATATATAAATAAAACTCATAAACTTAAAATGAAATCTGTTTTTAGGCAGAGGTATTTCCAGTGCATTCGAGATA
Organism: Periplaneta americana; assembly: GCF_040183065.1. Taxonomy (NCBI): domain Eukaryota; kingdom Metazoa; phylum Arthropoda; class Insecta; order Blattodea; family Blattidae; genus Periplaneta; species Periplaneta americana. The sequence continues at coordinate 460,185 of NC_091133.1, read as the reverse complement.
ATTCTCTGTTCCCTGCCAGAAATACAGAGTGTTTCCGAGGTGGTGTTACAAACTTTCAGGGATGAAGGGCACATGTATCAATTGGAGATAAGGAACCATGGTCCGGAAATGACTGAGTCGAAAAGTATAAGCAAAAATAGTTGTGTGGAAATGGAATTGTAATTTGGCACCACGTGCCCTCCTTCCCTTAACCTTTGGAACAGTCGTGGAAAGATGGTATGGGCCGGTTGTCTCCTACGTGGGTACTTGCCCGATACAATCTGTGAGCTTGTCTACTGTTCCCATTGGCTCATCCGTATTCGAAAATCAGGACTGCTTATTCCGCTCTCGTGTACTCCTTCATTTCACTAGGACTGATCGACTGGACACTGCAACTTGTACACATACACTGCTGTCTACAGACGTGCATATCAGGACCGACCATGTCCATTACACATTAACCCATCTGCATTCCTTTACTGTAATTTCCTGTCTCCACCCCTCAGACAGCGCACTGAATGGAATACTGTAAGTAGACAACGTAAACAACGTCACATGAATGCAGTATGTGTAAGATGTACAGATAAATACACATAAATAAGGTGTACAGAGGAATAAAATTATTTAATTTCCACACATCTATTTTTGCTTGTAACTTTCGACTCGGTTATTTCCGGACCAGGGATCCTTACCTCAAATTGATACGCGAGTCCTTAGCCATCATCCCTGAAAGTTTGTAACACCAAGTCGGAAACACCCTGTATAACTGCGAATTATTATTATTATTATTATTATTATTATTATTATTATTTTATTGCAAATCTAAAATGAAAACTGGCCAATTTGTGAACGTAATTGTTAATGGAAAACAGTTAAAACAATTCGACACTATTAAACAGTCTAATATATAATAAAATGTACACTGCCAGTGAACCACTTACATCAACTTCAGATTTCACCGCATGAAAGGTAAAAGGGAGTGGTGTGGTGTCTTCAACCTTTATCTCTGATTTGATAAAGTAACTCTCATCCACGCATTCTGGCTTCATGCTGGATACTTCTAGATGCGATAAATGCTGGGCCTACAGGACAAAAATACATAATGAATAATCTATTAGTTATTTTATGCTCGACCATGCCGAAATGTACTAATTATACACCTGGCAGCAGCCCTTTAATGGAACTCATTAAAGTACACCTAATCATTAAAGTTCAGGTGTTCCACCAATCAGAAAATACCATTGTAGCAATATGAAAGCGCAAGTATCGATTATTCTCGGATATGCAATCGAAAGACAACTAGCGCGAGATTAGACAAAGTAAAAATGGCGGACACTAGTGATAACGAGCTGCAACTAACACCGCCGGAAATTTCGGCAAAAGCACTCGATGTGACTAATAGCTTATTAACTTATGGTCAAGTATAAAAAGTCGTATGAAACTTGACTATAATGGTAATTAAGACGCTCCTACGAAAATTATGAAACTCGCATGCGCTCGTTTCATAAACATACTCGCGTCTTAATTATTACCATTATAGGCTCGTTCATAATGTACTATTAAAGATGACGTTACGTGAAACAGTCGCCAATCTGCTTCTGCATGGTAATCATTGACTAACAAATGCACGTCACTAACAGATGCAGATTTAAAAACAATGTACGTTAAGCTTTTCCACATATTTAATAAAAGTCACAGTTTTACTAGTCAATAAGTCGTAGCATGTACTCCACAAATACTAATCAAGTGAGTGAGAAAATGTTACAGTTGTAGGACATCGGAAAGCTCCTGCCCTGAATACAATTATGTCTTACAAATTATAATTCAGAATAAAATGTTGGCAATTTCCTAGAAGATGGGCAAAATCCAACATGGCTGACGAAATATACCAAAAACGTTCTGCCAACTATGAAGTTCACATACCACCAAACATAATAAAATCAGAGACGGAAAATCAAACATATTTATATTTTTAAAGAAGAATAAGCCCTTAATTTTCCAACTTCGATTTTTTTGGTGTTTAGTGGCATTCGAATTTCATAGTTGGCAGTACTTTTCTGGCAGTTTTCGTCCGCACTTTACTCCCACAAATCACTAAAACACACACACACACACAAAAAACATAATAATTCATCACCTTTTCAAACAAAATTCACACTTTACTCCAAAATATCACTAAAATATATAACAAAACATAATAATTTATCATCTTATGAAACAAAATTCAATCCTCATTGACGTCTTCAACGACAACCACTTCACTTCCAGTATATGACATAGGCTTCAAGGCAATCTAAACTTAAAAAATGCAGGCAGAAAAGAACTAAACCAACACTTTGTCGTACAGTCAAGTTCGCGTAATTAAACCATGTATTTACACAAAATGAAATTTTCTTCGAACACTTATTAGGTCTTAACTTACATGGAAAGTTCAGTAAATAATGCCTTGAAACCACAGAAACACAGTTTCCTCCTCATCAATCGTCACAATTCTTATTCACCAGCGAAAGAACTGAACCAAAATCGACACAAATATAATATTCTGTTTATGTTCACACATCTGTCACGAAGATTATAAAATGACAAACTTTCAAAAGCTTCAGTATCAGACACAATACAACACCATTCACGTCAAACAACCAAGAACAACTGACAAAGTCATTACCTATTCAAAATTACGAAAATTCTAAAACAAATGACAACTATGATTAATCACATCGAAAGTAAATCACAAAAATCATAAAATGACAAATTTTCAATACTTTTAGCCATCAGACACAACACAGGCTAACACCACTCACGTCAAACAACCAAGAACAACTGATAACGTCATTACCATTCAAAATTACGAAAATTCTAAGTTAAATGACAATTATAAACAATCAAATCGAAAAAAAAATCACGACGAAACCTAGTATAAAAACTAGACCTAACATAAAAGTCACTAAAAAATCACTACTAACATTTAATTCTAAAATAAAAAAGTTGGTAATACTTACTGCATACAACCAGATGCTCGTCTTCTATGAAATTATCGAAATTTTATAGGTACAGAGTAAAATCTCTCTCACATAATATTCAAGGTTAATCTAAGTTTCATATGAAGATACCGAAAAGAAAGCTAGTTGAGCTGTGCAATATAGTTTTGGGAGCGGATAGAATTAATAACTGTGGCTCTGGATTACTCACTCAAGATGCAAGGTGAGCAGAGGTCAAACAGACTAGCTGAATTTCGTGTGAACATTTCTTCCCATTGGGAGAATAGAACCAATGCCAGACCAATACATGACGCTGTATACCACGAAACAATAACAAGGAATATTAATTTATTGTAATAAATATAAAGCGTGAAATAAATGCTTTTCTCCACTGTTCGACAAGCACACGAAGAAATATATAGTAATACTTTTATGTTTACCTGTGATGAAGCCCTATTCTCTTCTATTTTGTGTGCTTTATCGTGCGGATCATCCTCAGGTTCCATCTTGGTTAAATGCAGCACAACTGAAAGAAGAGGTTATTTATTTATTTATTTATTTATTTATTTATTTATTTATTTATTTATTTATTTAGGCTATTCTGGTAGAGTCAAGGCCATGAGGCCTTCTCTTCCACACTACCATAAGTAAAATTCATATTGAAACAATGACAAAAATAGGAAAGTCATACTTAAATATAATAGTATATTATACAACGAGCTTATAATGGTAGTAATTAGGACGAGCGCAAGCGAGTTTCATAATTTTCATACGAGCATCTTAATTACCATTACAGTCAAGTTTCATACGACTTTTTATGCTCGACCATATTCCTAACTTCAAATTATTCATAAGTATTCATGTTATTCTTATCAGACTGAGGAGCGGTACTGACCTTGTGCAATACCTCGTAAATTGTGAGATGTGCGCAGACGCGAAAGTATTGATTTTTCCGAGAAACAAATGTCGACATTGACCTTGATATAATCTAGAGAGTTGTCTTTCGATTGCATATCCGAGAATAATCGATACTTGCGCTTTCATATTGATACAATGGTATTTTCTGAGTGGTGGAACACCTGTACTTTAATGAATAGGTGTACTTTAATGAGGTCCATTAAAGGGCTGGTACCAGGTGTATAATTACTACATTTCGGCATGGTCGAGCATAAAAATAATTTTCATGCACATTAACAAACTTACATGGGCTATAATGAAATATTAACTAAACATGATACATAATTAAGTTATTTACAATTCATATCCTAATTCTACTTTATGATAGGCCTAAATGACACTTTATATACACACAGAATAACCTATAAAAATCGGCTAACAGTGACAAATAAAGTTCACGTAAAAGTATGTAATTCTTAATATAAATTGATTAACTGTTCGGCAATCCCTGACTTCACGAGGTAAGGAGTTCCATAGGCGACAAATTGACAATGTGAAAGAGTATTAATAGCAAGAGGTACGATGACGAGGAATGGATAATAAGTGTTCGTGTAGGCTTCCGTGGCTGGTGTACATGGTCTGTGGATAAGCTTCGGGGCTTCTACCGCGTTGTCTTGATGTTGGTGGCCTTTATAGTGATAATTGCGTTTATATTGTACAATAAAAATTGAAATGTGTCGCAGCTGGGATAAAAATGTTCTAAATAGATTTTCAGCGCCACAATCCCAGTGATAAACGTGTGAATATTCGTTAGGAGTCGGTTGGAAGTGGCAGTAGAGTAATAAAACATGACCAGTAACTTTAAGAACTATAACTCTCTTCACTACATACGAGTACTCTACATGTCTCTACTTATTATTACTATTTGGGAGAAGCAATCCTCCCATATGAACGAAGAGGGATATAGCGGAAAATTCCACCCGCTAGTAGGCTATACCCACTATTAACAAATCAATGTAGAACATCAGTTTAAATATCGGATGATACCGTTGTTTGTTGTTGTTTAGTCAATTGTCAGAAGACAGGTTGGAATTTCATAAATTACATAAATAACGCATCAATCATTAGGCAACTAAGTAAAGAGATAAACGGGTGGGTTGGCCAGTTCGTTTACCCCTCGTTTAATATTAGTGTTCCACAAACTAAAACGTACCACCAGAGATAATAGTGAAACAGATGTAATTAAAACAGAAGTATGGTTATATTCGAGACAGAAGTTTATGTTGACTTATACGTACATGTTAGAGGTAAAAGTTGGAAGTTACCTCTTTCACAATTGCAAAACCAGATAAACAAATATGGAACTATCCACCGAAAGACTACACTTTACAATCTCTGCCTGGCCTGGACTGTCAGAATTCAGAAAGAATGAAAATCAATGATGCTGTGAAATGGGCCGACAAAACGGATCTCACTGCTCCAGAGACGCACTGTCGTCGTGTTAGCCAAAAAGCTTTCAAGAAAAGAGTTTGTAATATATAACCATGGCCGACTTGATGTTACCTTCGCGAAGCCATTAATCCTAATTGGAAGATACCAATAGCTTACTTTTCAATAAATGACTTAGCTTCAGACATAAAAGTAAATTAAATTAATGAAAATATTGTAAGAGAAGCGAATCAAGTCGGCCGTGCTATAATTAGAGATACCAACGGCGCTAGTTTCGCGTACAAAATTGAACCGTTGTTTGGCCGCCATTAAAGGGAGTTGTTGCTTAGCCGGGAGTGCGATCAGTTCGTTTTTGTTGAGGAAGTTGAATAAATATATAAGTACACTTGAAAGGAAATAACAAGGACATGGTGAAGTACTGTGCCGCAATTAATTGTTTTAACAAATTCGAGAAAGGAGTTGCCATACATTTCTTCAAGTAAGTAGGCAATCATTAATTTATAGCACGTGCTGGTGGTGTTAATATAAATTCGTCGTAATCGTGTGTTATTTTTTAGTTTCCTTAACAAATAAGCGCAATATAGTTATCTACCTTTTATTCCAGATTTCCATTAAAAAAACCAGATTTGTTGAAAGAATGGTTGAGGGAACTTAAACGCGACACGTTTAAACCAACAGCAAACCATTACGTTTGCTCCGAGCATTTCGAGGAGACATGTTTCTTAGCCAACACAGCAAACAGAAGACACCTTAAAGACGATGCAGTGCCAACTAAATTCAATTTTCCTGCCCATCTTATCAAGGTATGTACAGTACTGTACTTGACGGTAATTTCCTAGAAGACTGGCAAAATCCAACATATCTGACGAAAACTACCAAAACGTTCTGGCAACTATGAAGTTCAAATGTCACCAAACATCACAAAATCAAAGATGGAAAATCAAACAGATATTCATATTTTTAAGGAAGAAAGAGCCCTTCAAGAAATGAAAATATGTTTAATTTTTCATCTTTGATTTTTATGGTGTTTGGTGGCATTCGAATTTCATAATTGGTAGTACTTTTCTGGCAGTTTTTGTCCGCACTTTACCCCCACAAATCACTAAAACACAAAACAAAACAATAATTTATCACCTAATCAAACAAAATTCAATCCTCACTGACGTCTTCAAAGACAACCACGTCACTTGCATTATGACACAGGCTTCAAGGCAATCTAAACTTAAGCCATGCAGCCAACAAAGAACTAAACCAACACTTTGTCGTACAGCCAACTTCACATAACTAAACAATGTGTTTCCACAAAATGAAATTCTCTTTGAACTCTTATTACACCTTAACTTGTACGGAAAATTCAGTAAACAATTCCGTGGAATCACAGGAACAGTTTTCTCGTCAACAATCGACACAATTCTTATTCACCAGCGAAAGAACTGAACCAAAATCGACATAAAATTTAATACTCTGTTCTATGTTCACACGTCTTTCACAGATATCATAAAATGACAAACTTTCAATAGGTTTACCCATCAGACACGTCAAACAACCAAGAACAACTTACTGACGTTATTACCCATTCAAAATTAACGAAAATTCTAGAACAAATGACAACTATAACCAATCAAATTGAAACATCATCAATGCGACACCTCGTATAAAAACCTAGAACTAACATATAACAGTCACTAAAAATCACTAACATTTAACTCTAAAGTAAAAAAGTTGGTGATACTTAGTACATCCTACCAGGTGCCCGTCTTCTATGAAATTACCTACCTGACATATTACTATAAAGATAAATGGATGTTTATCATTATACAGCTCAGTAAAAGTGATTTGTGACCACCAATTTCTTTTAGGTCTAGCTACATTTTGTTATTTTCTTTACTTGTAGAAAACAAAAACACGCCATAAGGTTCGATGTGTTGTTAGTAACAGCACTCTGAGGGATGCAGAGGACAATTCTTCAACATCAGCTGCAAGTAAAAATTCCAAGTGCATTAGAAATACTGCACCAGCTACAAGTGAAAATTGTAAGTGCATTAGAAATACTGCACCAGCCACAAGTGAAAATTCTAAGTGCATTAGAAATACTGCAGGTACCAGTATTGTGAAAGATCATATTTACTCGTGTGTAAACCCTCGTACAGGTTCCCCCACTGAAGCTATCAACAAGATGAGGGAGACTTTAAAACGAAAGGAGAGACAATACGAAGACGTTCGAAAGGAACTCGTGTTATTAAAAAGAAAATGTGAACGAAAAGACTTAAAAATTAATGAATTAAAACAGCTGATCCTAGCTCTAAAACAAAGAAATCTTGTAAGTGAAGAGGCTGCTTGAATTTTAAAAGAGAATTTTTCAGATGAAAGTTTAGAAATCTTTTGGAGGGTGGCTGTTCCTGTAAATGCAGAGTTTAGTGATACATTGAAGGCATTTGCAGTTACCCTTCACTTTCATTCACCAGCAGGCTATAATTTTGTAAGGGAATCATTAAATCTTTGTTTGCCACATGTAAATACTCTTAGAAACATTTGTAATTCTGTAAATTCTTACCGTGCTTCACTTCAGAAGCATTTCACGCTATCAAGAGTAGAGCAGAAAATTCCTGACACACTATGCACATAGCTCTTGCTTTTGATGAAATGGCAATTAGGAAAAGAGTCGACTGGAATGGTAAATGTTTTGTGGGTGCTGATGTTATGGTTGATTCTGAAGTGGAAGCTCGGGAAGTCTCGGTAAAAATGGCTGTCGCCATTAATGCTAATTGGAAGATTCGAAAAGCTTATTTTTTAATAAATGGCTCAGCTTCAGACATAAAAGTAAATTAAATTAATGAAAGTATTGTAAGACTGCATGACGCTGGAGTGAAAGTCATATCCATAACATGTGATGGACTCCAAAGTAATTTTGCCACATTGTCTAAATTAGGAGCTTCCATAGCAGCAAATGGGACTCTTAACCCATATTTTGTACACCGATAAAAAAATGTACACATTTTTCTATGCATTACACATGTTAAAATTAATCGGAAATGTATTTGGGAACCAGAAAATACTAATTGGTAATTAAGATCGGGTTATAAAATGGGAATATGCTTCCACCGTATATAGTCCATTCTACAGAACGTCCATATGATAAAACCGCCATAAGGTCAAAATGTTCATACGACAGAAAGCCCATCTGATAAAACGTTCGTAAGGTGAAAATGTCCATTGCCAAACGTCCATAATGTCCAAGTTCAAAGGAAAAAATTCTGCTTGAATAGAAGACAAATTTTATTCTATAACTCGTACAAATAAGTTACTAATCATCGGGAACCAGAGCCCCACTTTTAAGATAGCAACCAATACTTTTAAGGTAGCTATATGAGAATTTCTCCATTTTATTTGTACCTGTTGTAGTTTCCCACAATCTGTAGAATTTTGAGGATCGTTTTTGCAAAACTTGCTAACTGAAAAAAAAAAAACTAAATTTTACAGGAGACACAAAAAACTGAATGGAGACAAATAGGTTATAGGTGCAACCATCACACTTTGACACACTATTATGAAGAGAAATAATCCAATTTTACTAAGATAACTTTAACATCATGCTTTATGTTAACGAATCCACCTAAATCTTAATTTTGCAGTTAGCAAGTTTTGCAAAAACGGTCCTGAATTCGTCAAATACGTTTTATTCACCATCGCTTCAATTTATTTATGCCCCCCCCCCTCTTTCTTGCAATATTTGTCTCCAAACTTTATTTCCTTCGCGCTTTAGGCACTGTATAGATCGCCAAATGGATGGATCATGTACAGCCAACACTCTTTCTCTTATCTTAACACGGTTCATGATGCACTTTACTTCTATACCTGCTTCATCGGCACTATGTAAATGCTTATCTGCGCCATCCCGCAAAACCCGAATGTTATCCAGGTTGCTGTTAGTAATCATTGCAGCATTAAAATTTTTCTTTCCCTGCATTGCCAATATATTTTTGTCCTATCTCTATTAAAGTCATGATGTTGGTACAGGTACCCACGGAAAGAAAGAAGTGGCTTACTTTTCTGTAATGGCACTAACTGAGAATTTCGTTCCATCTTCAAAACTATCAGTTCTGGTTAGTACTGTACTTGAAAATTATTACATAGATTACTATAACTACCTTGAACAATGGATATAGTGTACATTATAGAGCTATGGACATTATGACTCTGGACTATTTAACATGGACATTTTCAACGTGCACATTATTCTATGGACATTTTGACTCTGGACGATTTAACATGGACATTTTCAACGTGCACATTATTCTATGGACATTTTGACTCTGGACGATTTAACATGGACATTTTCAACTTGCACATTATTCTATGGACATTTTGACTCTGGACGATTTAACATGGACATTTACAACGTGCACATTATACTATGGACATTTTGACGTATGGACATTATAATCCTGGACTTTATGTCTGGTAACCGGGAATATATTTAAAAATTACCTGAGCTTCAGGATACTGAAATGTTGACTCTAGCATATAAACTGAGGAGAAATCATTTAGATTTTACTGGGCAACAAATGAAAGTAAAATTAGCTACCCAGTTACTTAGTTCATCTGTTGGCAAGGCTCTAATTTTCCTGCTGCTGATTTAAAGCTTCCTTATTTCATACGCGCAGATTTTTGTTTTTTTGTTTGATAGACTTTTTATCTCTGCAATTCAAAGTACTGTCTAGGAAAAGGCTACAAAGCAGCAATGTCAAAGCGAATGGGAACCATTCTTAAGTATGGCAGAAGGATATTTATCAGGCCTTAAAAGCTGTAACAATAGGTTGTTGCTGCAAACTGGAAAAAATACTACTGTTCTTGGGTTCCTTTGCACCATCAAATGTTTACAGGAAATTTTTAATGATCTTGTACATACTAATATGCTTAAGTATCTCATCACGTACAAACTCAGCCAAGACCACACAGAATTGTTTTCTTTTTGTATGGTTCGCAGCAGACTGGGGTGGAACAAGAACCCTTCTGCTATTCAATTCAAGAGTCCATATAAACATTTACTTGTCAGAAATGAAGTTAAATGCAAGAGTTCTGGTAATGCAGTTGCACAAACAGATGTCCCTTTATTGTCATAGCAACGTGAAGAAAATCTGAGAGCTCGTGGAGTACAAACCGATCGTCTAGTTCAAAAGTGCGACAACTAAAAAAAAAATTAAGTTTTGAGATATCTTCAGTTGAAAGTTTCAAATAGAGACCTGGACAAATTATTAGCAAAATTGAGCATTTGTAATATATATTTTTACAAAATATGATTCTTCAATTCAGACTACAGTTGACATTTTTGCGTATTTCCAAATTATTAGCAAAATTGAAGATTTGTATTGTATATTTTTAGAAAATTTGACTCTTCAATTTGGACTACATTTGATATTTTTGCATATTTACAAATTATTAGCAAAACTGAAGATTTTTACTATATATTTTTACCAACTTTGACTCTTCAATTTGGACTACAGTTCACATTTTGGATATTTACAAATTATTAGCAAAACTGAAGATTTTTATTTTATATTTTTACAAAATTTGACTCTTCGATTTAGACTGCAGTTGACATTTTTGCATATTTACAAATTTTTAGCAAAATTAAAGATTTTTATTATAAATTTATACAAAATTTGGCTCTTCAGTGTAAACTACAGTTGACATTTTTTAATATTTCTGTCTACTACAGTGATAGAAATATGCAAAATCATCAACTGTAGTGTAAATTGTAAAGTCAAATTTTGTAAATAGAATTATCATATAAAATCGTCAATTTTGTTAATAATTTGTCCACGTCTGTAAATCACTTAGAAAGGAACAGAGTTCTGGTTCATAATCACGACAATTAGAAATGAGTCAGTATTCAGGACGAGTTTATCACAATCTTCCAGTTCATTATTAATACATTTCGAAATGTACTGATAATGAATTAATGAAATCCATAGTTATAATTATTTCTAAACCAGTTTATTTAGTTTTTTTCTTTTTGGTTGTAAATATGAGTTATCTCAATACTGAATCGGAAAGACCTCCGAAAGGGGCTTTCAGTAGTATAAATAACTGAAAAATGGCAATGTTTGAGTTGTCGCACTTTTGAACTGGACGATCGAAATGGATCCTAAATTTTTTTGTAGTGACCGCCAACTTGATGTCTTAAATGTCCAGGATAATGTGTTAGTTACAGATCATGATTATGTCGCAATACCTTCTAACCTTTCTGAATATTCATTTAACATTGTATTTTATATAGCTCGATTTGTAGCTAAAAGAATTGGTTCACTAGTAAAATATGACATTTGTGACACAGCACTTGTGATTAAGGGGAAAAATTATTGTTCTCATGTAGATTTTTTCCTTCGAAAAAATAATAGTGGTCTTGTTATTCCATCGAAAGATGTGGTAACTGTGTGTAAGGACACTGAAAGACAGATTAGACAAGTACAACATACTATTGTAGGTTGCCCAGGAAAACATGCATTCCTTAAGATTCGGAACAATGTTCTAAATGCAGTTTCTCATTTGAACGTGTTTACAGAATTGTCAGATCATTTCTTGGATAATGTACAGAATTGTCAGATCATTTCTTGGATAATGTTTTCGCAGTAAACCATTTCATCAGGCGTATACGGTTGATTTCAACAATGTATGTAAGGGTTAAAGTGCCATCATATTGCAGTGGATTACAATAGTAAAGTGCATCAGAAATTAGACAGCATCTGTATAAGACAGTTTTATTTCAGAATCAGTGAATGGATCATGTAATTTCTGTTTTCTACAGTAATTTTGGTTTTTGGTTGCAATAAATGAAAACACATTGGTGAAAATATAATTGATGGCCACTAATTTACTAGTACTGCTACTACTATGCCTACTATTATCAGTACCACTAGGTCTATTACCACTACTAGTATTATCACTAAACTTACCATTATCATTGCCACTAGGCCTACCATTACCATAGGCCTATTATTACTACTACTGTTACTACATTAAGGGGCGATTGTATAAACCATTTAATCTTAGATCAGAGGTTAAATCGATCTTCGTTCTAGCTGAACTTGAAATTTTGTGTTGTATAAAGTCTAATCTGAGATTAATTTGTCTTAAACTAAAGTCAAATTTGACTGAAGAAATTTCTCAGATTAAGTTAGATGATCCAAGTTCAGTTATTTCTTTTCTGTTTGAAATATACGAGTGGCAGATTGTGCAAATAGAAAAAAAAAACACGCACGCACGCACACACACACACACACATACATTCAATTTCTTGCCTTAAAATATACAAACATTCTAATATTTTATAAGGCTTTATCGTGTTCAGCAGTAACAAATAACAAAACCTATAATTATATTATGTTTATAACAACCATTAATTATTAATGGATATGATAAGTACATTCATAAATTTTCAGTTAACTGTATTACTAAACGAAATTGTCGTTTTATAAAGCAAAAACCTCGCGCGAGTTTCTCGCTGGAATCGGTAGCTCAGCAAATTTTCTTGACACATTTATCAAGGATGTTTGACATTTATACTCTTTATGACGATTGAATGTAGAAAAAGATATCACAGGTGGCGATGAATTGTATTGTTTTTATTTGAAAATGGGGAAAGATGGCTGATAATTGCAGTCAGAAATTTATCGAAGTTGTACGATGTCACCCATAGACGTATTTATATGATACACGAGATGAAAACTATAAAAAAAGGAAACTTAAAGAAGAAATCTGGAGACAAATATCAGATTATCTGAAAATAAATAGGGCTATATTTTAGTTTGATGAGATTTAATAGTATTAATTAAACATTTGAAATAATGTATCTATATGTCTTAACAGTTTACCGGTACATAATTTTAATCTCAACATAGCAAAGAATCCTCTGTCATATCATGAATGGCAAAAAACTGTGGTCCATTCAACCTGAAATAACGCCTAAACGTAGCATTCAAATCGAAACCAGTGACCAAAACGCGCCCTTATTTTCGTGAGATACAATGTGATTTTCGGATATTTCTGGCTTTAATTTTAGGCCTACTTCTTCTTTCCATTAACAAAATATGTTCATGTAACTACATTTCCTCATCATCTGAATACTCAGATTCAACATAGCGTTCCTACGTAATTTGTAAAGTCCGACAATATACTTACAGGTTATATATTTAAGTACGACAATATACGTAAATACATAATCTATAATATTTCCCCCAACTAGTGATTACTATAATCAGATATATGCTTTCAGCATGAAGGCAGCGCATAGATGATCATAGCGAGGTGTGATCTGTGATAGCGAGAACTCGCCAAGTGCGTGGAGGAAGGCTCTTCGCCTCTTTCTTGCAACACATTTCTCCCTGGCGAAAACTCTGCAAATGTGTTACGGGCCTAAAGCTATTGTGAATAACTTTTTCCACAGCACTCGCATTTGAATGGCCATTCGCCTCTGTGAAGGAGTTATTCTTCCCTTATATGTCCAATTCTAAGAAACATTTTTCACACACCTCAAATTTCAATCACTTTTTTCTCCTGTGTATTCGCGAATGTTTGCTTAAAAACCCTGATGCTTCGAAACAAATTCCATTCACTTCTCATTTCAATGGCTTTCGCCTATATGTAAACGTGCATGTCTCCTTAAAGCTGACGATTGTGAAAAACTTTTTCCACACCCCTCGCATTTGAATGGCTTTTCGCCAGTGTGTATGCGTGAATGTCTGTTTAAATCTCCCGAAGCTAAGAAACATTTTCCACACAACTCGCATTTGAACGGCCTCTCGCCTGTGTGAATGCGTAAATGTTCCCTTATATGTCCCAATTCTAAGAAAGACTTTCCACACACCTCGCATTTTAATGGCCTTTCGCCTGTATGAATCCGTACGTGACGCGTTAAATGTCCTAAATGTGGAAAGCACTTTCCACATACATCGCACTTGAATTTCCTTTCTCCCGTGTGCATGCGTACATGTTGCGTTAAGTGTCCTAATTGTGAGAAACACTTTCCACAAACTTCGCATTTGAATGGCCTTTCGCCTGTGTGAATGCGTGTATGTTGCGTTAGATTTCCGAATTGTGAGAAACACTTTCCACACACCTCGCATTTGAATGATCTTTCGCCTGTGTGAACGCGTATATGCCGCTTTAACTCTGACAATCGTGGAAAACACTTTTTACACTCATTGCACTTGAATAACTTTTTTATTGTGTGTATTTGATGATCAAGTTCCGGCGATTTCGGTGTTCCAAAAAGGTCGTTATATTTCTTACACTTCATAGAATTACGGATGACGTCGCCGATTTTTGCAGAGTCCGGTCTTCTGCTATCACACTGTATGAAATTATCTTCTTCACGATCAATGCTGGTATGTTCTCGAGACACACTATTCTTGACATTATGTACAATGCTGAAATTAATATTAAAAAATATCAGTCACCGCAAGAAATGGGGAAATAATATGTACATAACAGTTCTTTGTTTAGAAATACAAAATGTATCAGCACCTTGAATAATTTGTTGGTATAAGTGTGACTTCTTTAGTTATTACTTCAATGAATAGATAGCGAAGATAATAGTGTTGCCAATCGTACGTAAATATACCCGCATTATTGAATTCAATTTTTCATTCCCCTCTACTGATTCTAAAACACGACTGGATTTAGGTGGAAATCGATGATATTGTCAATTATGAGAATAATTTGTGCTTAATTAACATAATCATTTTCCCTGTGACTTTTTTAACCGCCACAATAATGGTGCCACTTATTGAGAACAAGTGGAACTCTTTTAGAGTTTGTCAGTTTTTATATCTTTGGTTCTGACATATCACGTGGTTGGAAAGTTAGTTTGCAGGATCATAAATTCGTAAATCAAATATCTTTAAACTTCAGTGTACAAAATACTAGCTGTTACACAATACTCTTTTCACTTTGGTACTACTTTACGACAACACCTATTACAAAGATCTAAATAGCGTTGGCACTATTGTAAGCAGTAGTGGTAATTTTTTTACACAAATAAAGAAATTTTAGAAACTGAAGTAAACGATAACAGTATAACTTGGAAGTTGGCTAAGAGGTAGAGACTAAGTAATTTCCAGCACCTGCACTTTCATTGTTATCTGCAAGTGATCCATCTGTGTAAAAATGAATCCAATCTATTTTAGGTTATATTGTTTGAATAGTCTCTGAAGGTATTGTTTTTCACCTAGTTTGCATGGCATATTTTGTGTAGATTCAAATTTAATTCTGACTGTAAAATTGATAGTAGATGACTTGGAAGTAGTAGTTTTTCTAATTTATTTGAAAGTTCTAAATCATGTTTCTTTTATATATTTTTAACCATTTTGGAAAGAATGTTCTTAGGATTCCAGATAACGTTTAAAATGTCTTTTTATCCCGATACAAACTCAAGTATTGCTTGAAAGTGTCTTTAGTTACCCAGTGTGGTAAATTCTTTTTTAATTTTCATATAACGGGGATGTTTTGGGCAAGTATCTGCTCGGCTCTCACTGGAGTAGATATAATACCACCTGTTATTAATCTTATAGATTAGTTTTGAAATATGTCTGATTCTTGTGAATGTTATTATAGCATAGCAGTTCGTTTTTTCTTTTTTAGAATCCTAACCTTGGCTGGAAAAATGCTTTGTTCACAGTTAATGGAAACAGAATTGGTCTCGAATGTTATTATTGGTTTGCAACGATATTCTCCCAAAAGTACATGTTTCATATATGTGATGGCACATTAATAGAACCATAATTCCCAAAGGACACTAGAACAATAACACAGCAGGTATAATAAGAATTGTAATATCTTACAAATCATGGTAATGATAATTTTGGTGAATCATATCAACTTAGTACAAAAATATGTGACCAGTGGCAGGAAATGGAACCTAAAGTAAGATTTTTCATTTTTTTTGTTTTTTGTGGTTTGAAAAAGAGGGTGAAATACTGAACATTAAAAAAATGCATGGTTTTAGGTGCTAGAGTTTATCATATATTACTTACTGAATGTTGACATTACATTATGTACTTTTCGAGAAAAACTTGGGTAATTAAAGTTTTCACTTGTTTACTTAGCAACTATAAGAAATAATCAGGTATTTAAGAAGCAGTATGTAAAATTATGTCTTTAGTTTGGTATGTAAAGAAAGTCTACAGATAGCGCAAGATGTCAAAATATAGAAATGCAGTTTTTACACCTCAAACTCGTTATTTTTCCTCTCCTGTAAAATTTCCTTTCAAGACTTTAGGTTCCTTTTCTCGCAACGGGTAACATATATTGAGCGACAATAAAATTAACCACATATAAATGGTAGATACAACATATCTAAAACTAAATATTTAAATAACACAAAACATAGAGCAACAAAAGATCTTAAAATAGAAAATATTACTTAAGAAGAAGTAAATTCGTTTAAATATTTAGGTTCCATTATAAACCAAAATAATAGTATAGAAGAAAAAATAAATGAGAGAATAAATTGCCCTGGCAATAAAGCATATTTTGCGAACAAAATGATGTTCAAAAGTAAATTAATATCTAAGTCAGCAAAATTCAAACTATATAAAACAATTATAAGACCAAATGTGACAAATGCATGTGAAACCTGGGTGGCGAAGGAAAGAATAAAACAAAAGCTTTTGATTTTTGAAAGGAAAATTTTGCGTAGGATAATGGGACCAATCAAAGAAAAAGATGGTACATGGAGGATCCAAACCAACATGGAATTAAATAAGACAATTAAAAATAAAAATATAATAAATTTTATTAAAGCTCAAAGACTAGGATGGTTTGGACATGTAAACCGAATGCAAAATGATAGACTGGTGAATAAGGTCTACCAGTGGCAACCTCTAACGACAAGAGCAAAAGGAAGGCCAAAAAATAGATGGAGGGATGACGTACTGGAAGATATAACATTATTGAGGATTCAGAATTGGCCCAAAATTGTCCAAGATAGAGAGAAATGGAAAGAGATCATTGAGAAGGTCAAAACATCAAGGAAGTTGTAGTGCTTTAAGAAGAAGAAGAAGATGAAGAAGAAGAGAAGATACAACATATAAATTATAAAAGACATGAAGAAGAAGAAGAAGAAGAAGAAGAAGAAGGGAAAATACAACACATAAATTATAAAAGACATGAAGAAGAAGACGAAGCAGAAGAAGAAGAAGAAGAAGAAAAGAAGAAGAAGAGAAGATACAACATATAAATTATAAAAGACATGAAGAAGGAGACGAAGGAAGATGGAACATATAAATTATAAAACACATAAAGAAGGAGACAAAGGAAGATAGAACATATAAATTATAAAAGACATGAAGAAGGAGACGAAGGAAGATACAACATATAAATTATAAAATTTATGTCCATCATCATTAAACGAAGGTGAGAAAGACTGCAACGAAAACTAAACTAGCACAGTACACTCACCTCTCTGGGATCACTTCATCCTCCTCTGAAGATATTTCCACTTTCTGTGCCTGGTTAACTCTGTCCACATCGAACACATTTTCCTGAAAAAAGTTACTAAATATTGAAAAGAACTTTAATTGAGCACTGTTCACCCTTGAAAACATGTGCATGCGACATTATTTCCTCAAAATTTACAATCTCTAATACGACATGTTATTTTCACGTAAGATAGAAGAATATCAAGGTTTTGCCTCCACTTAGGCAAACTGGCCTTAGTATTACTATAAAATAATATATAATACAGATTGTTAATGAGCAATGAAAAGATTCATAACTGGAAATGCATTCAGTTATGGAATCTGAAATATATCGTCAGTGTGAGCCGTGCACGACGTCTCAATCAACGAAGTTGCTCTCAGTCATCAGCACCATCTTGTAACTCGGGAGTCCCGAAAGTTCCATAACTCAAAGCAGTGAGGAACTGTGGGTAGACGAGAGAGGGAGAAATGGACACGCGGATCATCATACATAGTCATTCGAAAATTTGTTCGCGCCTACTATGGGCGAGAGTCTTGCAAACTTGCTCTGGCATAGTATAGACAAGACACGTGGAGATCGCTGCCACTGAGATATAGAAAAAAGTTTCGATATCGCGGCAGATATATGCTAGGAAAGATGTATAATACGCTTATTAGGCTTATTCGCCTGGTGGTAAAGTATTGGCTTCGTATTTAGTAAAGTCTTGGAAACATTCCTCCTCTCGTCTGTCTACCATATCTTTCAAGTTATGCATTATTGTAGAGATGTGTGTGCATTTCCTTTTAATAAGCCGAGTTAACAATTATATCTTTGTCCCATTTGCTGTGGAGACCTTCGGTCCTTGGAGTCATGACGCTAAAGTTTTGGTATCTCAAATCGGCCAAATTTTTATCTCCATTACTGGTGATCGCCGTTGCACTACTAATTTGCGTCAACACTTAAGTATTGCTATTCAACGCGGAAATGCTATGAGCGTTTTGGGTACTCTTCCAGAGTCCAGCCCTTTGGATGAACTCTTTTTCTTGTAAAATTTATTTAAATAAATAAATAAATAAATAAATAACAGGTAAATAAATGAGTAAGTGAATAAATAAATAAATAAGTACAAGGAAATAAATGAAAAAGTAAATAAATAAATTGTAAGTAAATAAATAAGTAACAAATAATGAGCAAATAAATAAGTGACGAGTAAATAAATAAATACATAAATAATAAGTAAATAAATGGGTAAGTAATAAGTAAATAAATAGATAGATGAATGAAAAATAATAAATAAATAAGTACAAGGAAATAAAAGAAAAAGTAAATAAATAAATAAATAATAAGTAAATAAATGAGTAAGTAATAAGTAAATAAATAAATAAATAAATAACTAAGTACAAGGAAATAAAAGAAAAAGTTAACTTTTTCTCCTGTGAATTTTTTTATCTCTATGTATTAAAAAAAAAAAGTTAACTTGAAATATTCTATTATTAATGTAATTCAGAATAGTGCCCTGACTATCGGCCTTCTATTGTCATACTTAATCACTTTTATATTTTTCACATTGTTATACTTTTCTCATCATCATTACTATTTATTATTACTTCAGTTAATTAGATATTATGTATTCGTATTCTTTTATTTATTTATATTTAATTACATATATTGTTCAATATTCAGTCTTTGCTTATTTCTTTGCGTCCACGGCGCTATCTTGATCAAATTCAACTCACCTTTCATATCTGACCTAGTAGTCGTAACCAATATGCTGTGAAGCGTTTCATATGGTGTTGAGAATTAGTTTTGAATAGATGGAACATAACGTTTCAAGTGTGAAACTTGTAAAATTTTTGAGGAGATAAATTCTACGGCAGATAAAAAATATTATTACGGATTAAAGTGCTAAGTAACCAGTGTAAATACTGATTTTATGATTGTAGTCCAGTATAAAGAAATCGGAATATTGGAACTGCACGATGCAGTGTGAATCGAGTTACGAGAGGACAGCAGTCAACAGTGGCGTCTTTTTAGGATTTGTTTGCAACAAAATAAATCAAACTATTATAAACACAGATGTATTATTATTATTATTATTATTATTTGTTTTTCTATAAATTTACTTCTTAAAGCAGTGAAAGAACTTCCAAATCTCTTGTGACTTTTGGAAAGACCTAAATAGCAGTTTGAACCTATCGATGAATGTCTACATAGTAATTGATGGATCAGCACAAAAAATAAGATTTTGTAAAGTTAAATGAAATCCTGTCCCTAGGCACAAGAACTCTGTCAATATATTTCAGATAGTTCTCTGTTAACTATTAGAAATACATATTCACGAATCAGTATTCTATTTCAAATATAATAATGAAATCCATCCAAGTTTAGAAACAATTATTAATATTGAACACGGTTAATGGTTTTGACATAAATAAAAATGCATACCTGTACATTTGTATAATGACAATGAACTTACATCAACTTCACATCTCATGAATACAAAGCTCGTAGGTACTGGAGTGTCTTCAACCTTTATCTCTGATTTGATATCGTAACTCTGGTCAACGCATTCTGTCTTCATGCCTGTCACTTCCAGTTGCGATAAATTCCCTTCCTACAGAACAAAAATAAATCACCAATGATATTATTTAGTTTTTTCATCAATTGACTTCACTTGTAACAACCGACAATATAGTCCTGTATGACCGTTACTGGTTAACTCTTTCAACACAGGTTAAAAGTTAGATAAGACAACTGAAGACAAAAACGAAACAAGATCTTAGGAAGACAAGTGTTCTTTGTGCAAATAATTTATATAATGTGATTTATATTCTATGTCATGAGTGCAAATGCTTTTTCGAGTATGATATTTTATTAATCATTACCGGTACCCAGAACAATAACAAATATATCCTGCTCTGTCACTTTTAGACAAACAAATAAAAAACAGGGAGACGTTTCAATTTACCTTTGATGAAGACTTATTTTCTTCCAATTTGTATATGTTATCATGTGCCTGTAAGTCCAACGGATCAACCTCAGATTCCATCTTAATTAAATCCATCACAACTGAAAGAAGACGTTATGTAACTGGCACCCAAAATATATACTTGATACACAATTACAGTTCAATACCCATATATTATTTGACATCATAATACATGACACACAAACAACCACCCCCACCATAAGAGCAACATATCCCCACTCTTACAATATCAACGAAAACCTCAATCAGAGGTGCCGCCTGCTATATATATATATATATATATATATATATATATATATATATATACATTGTTAACAGCTATTTTGTGATCCCTTAAATGTTGTAGTTTTGTTGAAGATTAGGAATGCCTGGTATACGTCAGAACTACCGGTACCTATTTATATGTAGATGCACACAGTCGATCTGTTGGTTTTCAAGATTTGTTTATTATTATTATTATTATTATTACTACTACTACTATTATTATTTTGCAATTAGTTATAAACATCTTTCTTTTCACTTCGTCTTTACAGGATTTACAGTTCAATGAGTTTAGGCTACTTGGCACATACTATCCAGATAATTATGAGTTTTGTTACATATTATTTTAAAGACGTGTTCCTGCGTTTTTCATAATCTTTATACTTGGTCTATCTTTATTTATACCCTCATACTTTATTATAGTATGTCCATAGTTTCCATTGTTTATATTTTCATTTTACTTTGCATAGTTTACATTCTTAACTTGTTTTCTGTAGTTACTATGTTTATTTAAAATTATTAATCACATTGGTATAAATATGAGTATCAGGCCAACCAACAATATTTTATATAACAGTAAGAATCATACTGTAAGCCTACTTTTTCAGTCATCATGAATGCTGATATTTATCCATTTCTATTGTATTTTACTCCAGGAGAAAATTGTGTTTCAAAATACATGCTATTAAAATTCTATCACTTTTCAGTTCTCGAGAAATTTCACTTCAATGTGGTGGAAACATTTTCAGCATTCTACAATAAGTGCGATACTTTTATATTAGGCCTACCAGTTTGACAACTGAAAGACAAACCCTACAAATGAAGTAAGATGCAAAATAATGAATGAGACAGTGCTCGCTAGGTTACCCATTATCGTACATTTACTTATAACATATTCACTTATATCTTAAATGTAAGAAATTGAACCTACCACTTCAAGAACGAACTTACACTTCTGCAAACGACACTTCTATTTAACCAGATGATTGTTGCCGAAGACAAAGGCCAAGCGTAAGGATCAAAAGGGCCATGACAGAGAGAGCTATGACGCTAGTATCGTCAATTCAGCGGTTTTCTCTCTAAATCTGGCGTTTGTTAGTGTTACATCAGCTTTTTCGGGTAAAATTTATTAAATTTGTACTGCTTACATAGGGATTTAGCGGGTACGTTTAGCACTTACGGAGGAAAAATAATCCCATTTCACATTGAGACTATAGCAATTTAGCAGTTTCTACTTTCTGCACTGTTTCATAGCAGGTTTTTAAGAATCGAGTTGGCTACCCTGTTGAAGCTGGTGTATTCCCATGTCACTAGTGATGAGATAAAACGTGATTTTTCACTCACCGGTGGAGCAGTGACAGGTCATTTTCGATCATGATGATTTTGCGGCCTTGTATCAGCTGATTACTAGAGAAGTGATCTAGTGAGTGGGGGCGATTGGCAAAATGAAATGATTTCTCACTACGAAATGCGAGCAATCAACTGTTTTGAATTAATATTGGAGGATGTGATCTTATGGGTCCATTGAGAATGCAGAGGAAAAAACAGAACTCAGAAAAACACATTATTATGAAATCAAAACAGATTAGTTGAGATTATTTGCGAAATTTAAAAATAAAAATATTTAACTTAGGTATTACTCAAATATTATGTAATTTTCATTTGGCAGCATATTTGGTGGTATTTGTAGGCCTGCATTGTTACATTAACCATAATAATTCTAACCTCACCTTCCATTTAATTCACACGTTCCACAGTTATTTAGTATGGTTCAACGACTATAATATAGGTAAATATTAGTGGTAATTCTCCCGGAAAGCTACATCTAAGAACGCAAAATTGTCTTTAGCTTATGTGGCTTTTGTGACAAGTATATAATGATAAACACGTGGCTTTAGTTTGCAGGTACAAATACTCTCAAAATAAAAATCTTTTGATGCTTGCCAGTATATTCTAATTCGCTGCCGTAGCCCCCTTTCTTCTGGTTATTTAACGACGCTGTATCAACTACTTGGTTATATAGTGTCGATGGAATTGGTGATGACATGGTATTTGCCGAGATGAGATCGAAGATTCGCCATAAGCTACCTAACATTCGCCTTACAGTTGAAAAAACCTGGGAAAAACCCAAACCAGGTAATCAGCCCAAGCGGGAATCGAAGCCACGCCTGAACGCAACTCCGGAACAGCAGGCAAACATGGTACCGCCTGAGCTACGGCGGTGGCTCCCTTCTTGTTACTAGGCATAATTAATTTTTACTTGAATGAACAAAATTCCGACTTTTTAATTGCGCTTCTGCAATTCCACCATCCTGACTAGTGAAATTTTTGTCTCGCTGGTGAGCTACCATATCATATTTAAGGCCCCGTTAATCTGCTAATTCCAACATAATCTGCGAGAGGTCTAGGATGAAAGAATAGACAAATGGTGGTTTCCCTAGCATTGCTTTCATGGATCTCTAGAGTGTTACATTTGAAACAAGGGCAGAAGGGCTACAACAGTGCATTAGAATGTAGCTATCTAAGTATCGAACGATTTTTACTTTGAAAGTGTTTCCGACTGCAATGTAAAACCACTGTTTATGAATATATTCATCTCACAAGAGTCATAAATTGGCAATTCTTCATAAAAGCTATAAAGTTATGGCACATCACTAAGTTGTTCAACTTAGCACTGAAATTTCAATATTTTCCTTCATCAGAAATCTCACAAAACAGGAAAAAAAAAAAAAATCCATGTAATATCAAGCAGTTCAAAAATTACTCAACAGGTGGCTGAAGACTGCAAGTAAGACATTGTTGAACCAGGTAACTTTCCCCGACCGGGAATCGAACCCGGGCCACCTGGTTTCGCGGCCAGACGCGCTGGCCGTTACTCTACAGATGTGGACTCCAACTTCTTAAAATGTTAGGTACCAACGAGAGCAATCTCCAATTCAAATTACTAAATAACCAAAGCAACTATCATTTTTGATATATTACGTTTCTCTGTCAGCAAAATGGTTTTAAGGTTTGCAACTAACAACGGAAATAGTTAACAATAACTTATACATTAATTAACATTTATTCATCCAAAATTTCAATAATCGATGGAAGTAAACGAAGGGTAATATAAATAAATAATTGTACTACATGAACATGCCCCATGTACCAACAAATTTGAGAAACTGCGCATCTTAGTGGTTACCTACTGCAATAATTCTGAATAAGATAATACTTTTTATTTTGCACTTTCCTACAACATACAAATTAGCGAGTTTAAATTAATATTAGTATTCAATTTCAGTTCCATGTTACAGAAGTAAGAACTGTGCTGTACTGTCATACCATAAAATGAAGACAAATATTTGTACGTTATTTTCTTTTCATTTTATTTTTTTATTATGTCATTTTATAGATAATTTTTTAATATATTTTTAGGTTATAAAAATTTGGGCTCTGGTTATGATTACAGTACCCACTATTATAATCATTATTCTTTCATCATTACCTACGTTATTATTTCATTTTTAGTATCATCTTCATCTTCGTTAACTTCATTATCATTATTTTATCATTAGTATTATTAGTATTTAATACGAGAAAAATTCGTACCGGCACCGGGAATCGAACCGAGGACTTCTCAGCTGATGTTGAATATGTCCATAAAGTCATTTAAATATGCGATCCTGCATATATGACGTGTATCGTCTTTGATGCAGGTAGTAAGGCCGTAAGAACATTACGAGAGGGGTTCGGCCGGCGCCATGGATCGTGTCCCGGCAGAGCTCAGTTGGAAAGAGCGCTTAGAGCGCAGAGCTGAGAGGTCCTGGGTTCGATTCCCGGTGCCGGTAAGAATTTTATTCGTATTAAATAGTAATAATACATATTGGCTACTTCATAGTAGTCGTGTAATATTCAATGAGGTGGGCGAGATCTCATACATATGAATATGTGATGTATTATATTAATATCATTAGTATTTTTATCAGTCATTATTATTAACATTGTCGTAATCACTATTATTGTTTTTTTTATTATATCATTTTATAGGTAATTTTTTTCTGATATTTTTAGGTCATAAAAGTCCGGGACCTGGTTATAATGATTATAATACCAATTATTATAATCATTATTATTTCATGATTACCTACGTTATTATATCGTCATTAGTATCATCTTCATCCTCGTTAACTTCATTATCATTATTTTATCATTATCACAATTAATAACATTATTACCATTTTTATCGCCATCATTATTAATAACATTGTCTTAATCACTGTGACTCTTATTGTTGTAAGTGATTTCTCCTGTGCACTGATGATCACTTCCTTTTTTTTATTTTTACATATTCCCGTAAATTAAAAAAGGAACTAATAATGCCATATACTCCCTAGTGCTCCGCTAAACAAGTTGAAATCTTACGCAGAACCCCACGGAACTCGTATGGCATCTGTCTTCAACATTATTACAATCCCTTCACGGTTCAGCAATCTGCATTGCTGTTCATCGCTCTACATTGACTTGGCTTCAAATTAACAGCGAAGATCGTTCATTTAGAAAGCAAACAATGATGATAATACAATATGCCAGTAAAAAGATGTATTGAAAATATCTCACAAATAAATGATGGAACTGCAAATAATTGTATTTTCAATCATCATGCTTTGTAATTACACGATTAAATAAGTTAGTCTTATCAGAATCACTTTTGACAGCAATTATATTTAGAAGGCTACTGAACATCGAAAAACACTTCCCACAAACTTTCCATTTGAAAGGTGTCTCATATTTATGTAGACGTTCATGGTTTTTAACGTTACTCGTCGCCGAGAAACACCACGAAAATCGAACTGAAAGTTTCTGGAATTTCTGTGCAGGTGTTCATTTTCTATTTGACTAGTCGATTGCGAGAAATATATAATCACAAAATAACATTCCAAAGTTTTCTCGCGTGTGTGCTCGAGAGCTTGTATTCTTAGGCCACTAGAATTCGAGATACACTTGCCAAAAAGGCTTCATTTTAAAGGCATTTCAATTGCGTTCCGGCATTCTTGAAGATTTAGGTTACTAGATTTCAAGACAGATCACAATTGAATTCGACTGTGTGCACGTGTTCATAGCTCTCAGGGACACTCGAAAATGATAAAACGATTTCCAAGAAAAATCACGTTTAAAAGGCTTTCCGCTTGATAGCAGCGTTCATGTAATTTTAGGAAACTTGAATCCGAGTAACAGCACAAATATCGCATTTGAACTGCTTCTCACCAATGTGCAAAAGTTCATAACTTTTGAGGTTCATCGAAAACTACACACTGTTCCCGCAGTCACTGCATTTGAAAGGTTTGTCGCTTGTGTCTCAAGCGTTCATGTCTTTTCATGTGACCTGAATCCGAGAAGCACTTACCACAAACAGCACATCTGAAAGGTTTCTCGCCTGTGTGCAAACGTTTATGTTTTTTAAGTGAACTTGAAATCGAGAAGCACTTCCCACAAACACCGCACTGGAAACGTTTCTCACCTGTGTGGACGACTTCATGGCTTTTTAGATTACTTGAACACGAGAAAGTCTTCCCACAATCACTGCATCTGAAAAGTTTCCCACCTGTGTGCACGCGTTCATGACGTTTTAGAGAAACTGAATAAGAGAAACATTCACCACATACATCGCATCTGAAAGGCTTCTCCCCTGTGTGCACGAGTTCATGGCATTTTAGATAATTCGAACGCGAGAAACACTTGCCACAACTATTGCATTTGAAGGGTTTCGCGCTGGTGTGCCGGTGTTCATGTCTTTTTAGCGAAATTGAATCCGATAAACATAAACCACAAACATCACATCTGAAAGGTTTCTCATCTGTGTGCAGGCGTTGATGCTGGCTTAGAGTAGTTGACTCAGAGAAACACTTACCACAAACACCACATTTGAAAGAATTCTCACTTAAGTGCACAGGTTCATGTCTTTTAAGGGAACTGGAACGCGAGAAGCACTTCCCACAATGATTGCATTTGAAAAGTTTGTCGCCAGTGTGAACGGGTTCATGTCTTTTTAGGCAACTCGAAGTAGTAAAACACTTACCACAAATATCACACCTGAAAGGTTTCTTGCCTGTATGCCTGTGTTCGTGCTGACTCAGATTACTCGAATCCGAGTAACACTTACCACAAATACCGCATTGGAAAGGTTTTTCACCTGTGTGAAGTCGTTCATGTCTTTTTAGGCAAGTGGAAGTCGAAAAACATTTACCACAAATACCACATTTGAAAGGTGTCTCATCTGAATGCAAGCGTTCATGCTGGTTTAGATTACCAATCAGCGAGTAACGCTTACCACAAACACCACATTGGAAAGGTTTCTCGCCTGTGTGAAGCCGTTCATGGCTTTTTAGGTTACTCGAACGCGAGAAACATTTCCCACATTGATCGCATTTGAAAGGTGTCTCGCCTGTGTGCACGGGTTCATGTCTTTTTAGGGAATACGAATCCGAGAAACACTTAACACAAACATCACATTTGTAAGGTTTGTTGTTTACATTTTTGCGTAAATGCCCGTTTAGTTTTGCCGAAATGGAGAAACAGTTTCTACCGATTTCGGATTCCAATTGCTTCTCATCTTCATGAGTCCAAGCAGGTCTTTCTGAGAAACCTGAATTCTTGGAAATCTGATAAACAGGTTCGTTCTCTTCATATGCAATACCATCAAATTTCGATGATACTATCCTGTCGCTAGTAGCTGCAATCCTGACGAAAATATATACTGAGTCAATAAAATAGTCGCAATAAATATCCAGTGAATAATGAAAATTCAAGCCTAAACAATGTCACCAGAAAGTACATTACCATGACAGAAACATTGTTGTAATAAATCATGAGTTGTGTTAGAAGTATTAGAATTGTCTTATCATTTTGTTTTTCATCTCTACAACAAATTCTATGTGGAAAATGTCATGTTTAATAACATTAGTTGGCTTTTTTTCTTAAGAAATCTCTCTATCTAAAGTGACCCTGGTTCTGGTGACTTTGGAGAATATTATTATTTTAAAAACAGTGTGTATATATGCACACAAGTATAATCGTTTAAAATTTACACCTCAAATATTTCTGAAATGGAAGATGATAATGATTTGCTGTTTTCATAGAGATGAATTGTAACCACGGGCTCATAATTGTAACATATTTTAATAATTACACTGGTCACCAAAATTAAACACATTTTTTGTTAAAACGTCTATTTTGCAAACAAAAGAACACTCGTAATCTCTTTTAACTTTTGCAGTAAAAGTCAGTTGTGTGCCTTCAAAGTTAATTAACCACAAACGTAACAAAATTGTCTGTGATTTACACAGTATTTCGACGTATATCTGACTTTATAAGAATATACTTTTACCACATTTAAAACAAAACATGAGTTATGACACTTGTTTCATGATTGTAAGTTCCAACTCAACTGAATTAATTCTAACTTTCGCAGTCTTGTGGGGAATAAAATTTTTTTATGAATTCTGACTTCATAGGCAACAGTGATCTAAAGTTATATGTCAATTGTTAAAGCAATAAAATATTTGATATATTTTCTTTGCATTAGCCTTTTAAACACTGTAAATTGCGCAAGCCCCTACAGTCCCGGCTGCGCAGAACGAGGAAACCGGGGAATGCTGAACGCTGCGCTTGCCGTCATGATATTGGAGAGCAGACGCATAATAGCAGTACGTAAACCAGATTATGTCCATTTTCGATGTTTAACGTAAAATTAGGACGAAATAAATATATTGAAAGTTTCATTGATATGGGTCTGAGCATTAAAGGAAAGAAAATACGTACGCAGCAATTGATACAAAACATGCTCATTCATCCATAAATAGGCCTACAGAATACACATTAATCGAAAATTATATTAACATACATTACTCTTAGATCACAAGACGTAAATACATGCACCTTGATTACGCAAGTTCTTATATCAAATTCTTAACTCAAATAAATATGTGATAATCAGGGAAAGGATTTATATGTAAATACATATTTACTTATAAAGCTAATATAATTTATATTTTGCATTATCTTTATGTTTCACAATGTGTAGGGTTGAAAAATCCTACTTTTATTTTCCATATTTTTCCATATTTTAGAGTTTAGTACATATTTTCGTTAATTTCCATATATTTTCCATATTTCATATAAAACAGTCCATATTATATTAGGTTTAACAATAAAACAAAACAAAATTCCATTAACTTTTAAAAATACATTTCAACAATAGAGATTTAAACACATGTTCAGTAATCCCTTTAACATCAGAGTTATTTGAAAATTAGCAGTCCTATCAACAATGGGAAAGTAAGTTACAAAACTGTATTAATTTAATTTAAAATTTTTAACAGACTTCAGTTGTGCAGCTCAACAGTTAAATGCCAGTCAGAGTACACATAGGTTCAGTTTTGTAAATCATACTATAAAGACGGTAAATATGCCAAAAGTACGTCATTCAGTCAATTTAAAATCAAAACTAACAAGTTACATTTCAGAATTTAAAGAAGATGGTTTATCAACTGACAATAAAATATTATTTTGTAATTTGTGTCAGTGTGCAGTATCATCTACACAAAAGTTCCTGGTGCAACAACACATTACAACTAGTAAACATCAGGCCAACAAACAACTAAATTCCAAGCAGAGACAATTGTTTTTAACACAACCAACAACATCGAATGTAAGATCTGAGTTTAACATCGACCTGTGCCGTTCTCTCATCTCTGCTGATATTCCTCTCTACAAACTAAAGAATAAGGTCTTCAGGGAATTCCTTGAAAAATATACTCAACATACAATCCCGGATGAGTCAACACTTAGGAAGACGTATGCTCCATCCATCTACGATGAGACAATACAGAAGATAAGAGATGAAATTAAAGATAGTTCAATTTGGGTTTCCATTGATGAGACTCCCGACAAAGAAGGTAGACTTGTTGGTAATGTAGTTATCGGTTTGTTAAGTGAACAATATTCTGAACGAATTCTTTTACATTGTGATGTTCTAGAAAAGTGCAATAACAAAACTATAGTTAAACTGTTCAACGAAGCTATGGGTATCCTGTGGCCAAAGGGTATTATGTACGATAATGTGTTATTCTTTATTAGCGATGCTGCCCCTTATATGGTCAAAGCTGGACAAGCATTATCTGTTGTATATCCTAAATTGACTCATTTTACTTGTGTGGCGCATGCATTTCATCGTGTGGCAGAAGTGGTCAGAGACAATTTCCCTAAAGTAGATTTGTTGATTTCATCAGTGAAAAAAGTATTTCTCAAAGCTCCCAGTAGAGTTAACGTGTTGAAAGAAATGTACCCTGAAATTCCATTGCCACCAAAGCCAATTTTAACTAGATGGGGTACATGGCTAGAAGCAGTTGAATATTATGCCGAACATATAGACTCTATTAACAATGTTCTCCTTGCATTGGACTCTGAAGATGCAGTCTCAATTGATACTGCGAAAACAGTTACCTGTGACATAAGTGTGAAGAATGACTTAGCTCACATTCAGCATACATTTCCATGCATCATAAAAACGCTCAAAAGTCTCCAAAATAGGCACCTTTCACTATCTGAAAGTTTTGAAATTATAAATAGTACTGTGGAACAACTGAATCGTGGTAGAGGTAAAGTTGCAGATGCAGTAAGAGCTAAGGTGGACACTGTACTTTCAAAAAACCCTGGATATGAAGAACTACAAAAGGTTGTTGCTGTGATGAGTGGTGAATCAACAGTGAAGATTAACTTGGACTTATCCCCAGCAGACATTGTGAAATCGAATTATGTACCAGTTACTTCTTGTGACGTCGAACGCTCTTTTAGTCAGTATAAATCTATCCTCAGAGACAATAGAAGAAGATTCACTTTTCAGCACTTGAAAGAAATGTTTGTAACCTATTGTTATGGTAACAGACAATAAAAATTGTGTTTTGTTGAAACTACATTGGAAGATAAGGTACGTCCATTATATTTTTTGTTTAGTTTGATTAAAATGTACCAATATTTAACGTACATAGTCATTTTTTTATAATTTTAAGTCCATATTTAATTCCATATTTTGGTAAAAATCCATATTTAATTCCATATTTTGGTAAAAATAACTACATATATATTTACATATTTCATATATTTTTAGTCCATATAAATCCGTTCCCTGGTGATAATCAGTATAGACCTGTTGCTAAGTATTAGAGAATCGAAAATTATATCACCGGTACTTTTAGACCACAGGACATAACTAACCACGAAAAATATAATGCGCAAAGGTAGCAAAATTACATTGCATTTATAAGTCATTCGTCAATAATAAAGGGAATGCTATCAATTATGAAAAGGAGCCTATCGGTATCAGTCGACCTGGTTGGCGAATCGGCATAGCACTGGCCTTCTATGCCCAAGGTTGCGGGTTCGATCCCGGGCCAGGTCGATGGCATTTAAGTGTGCTTAAATGCGACAGGCTCATGTCAGTAGATTTACTGGCATGTAAAAGAACTCCTGCGGGACAAAATTCCGGCACATCCGGCGACGCTGATATAACCTCTGCAGTTGCGAGCGTCGTTAAATAAAACATAACATTTAACCTATCGGTATCTAATAAATAAATAATAGGTAGCATGTTCTCCAACAAGACCAACCCACGGCTGGCTAATTTATTAGTCTAGTTAGGCCTATACATATTGATCATGAACCCTGAATCATAAGTTTGTTTGTTTATTTATTTATTTATCCACATATAGATGTTGCAGTACACTGTCACAATCCATTACTGCACTGTTGAAATTACAAATAAGTAGTGGTGACCGTTAATAGTACATTATGCAACGAGCCTATAATGGTAGTAATTAAGACGCGAGTATGTTAATGAAATGAGCGCAAGCTCATTGCATAATTTTCATACAAGCGTCTTAATTACCATTATAGTCAAGTTTCATACGACTTTATATGATCGACCATATTTCTAACTTGAAATTATACATAAGTATTCATGTTATTCTCATCTGACAGAGGAGCGGAATTGACCTTGTGCAATATCTCGTAATCTGTGACATGTGCGCAGACGCGAAAGCATTGACATTTTCCGAGAAACAAATGTCGAAATTGACCTTGACATTGATAAACGAGACGACAAATTGAATTTATTTGAATGTTATTTACAATTAACGCTAATTATTTATAGTAACAAAACTGACTTTATTTCAAATATAGGTGATTTATTGATTTACTGTTGTCTTTGGATTGCATATCCGAGAATAATCGATACTTGCGCTTTCATATTGCTACAATGGTATTTTCTGATTGGTGGAACACTTGAACTTTAATGAATAGGTGTACTTTAATAATACCGTTAAAGGGCTGCTACCAGGTGTATAATTACTACATTTCGGCATGGTCGAGCATAAAAGAAGTACAAGTAGCGGTGAAAAAAAAAACAAGAGGCTAGTGCTCAGTGTTACCATACATCAAAACAAAAATTCTCTATGATCAACATGTTACCGTACATTAAAACAGAATTTCTCTAGAACCAGCGTTGTCATACACTGGAGACAAATTTTATCACGTGCTACATGTCATTTCTAAGCATAGGGAAAACTGACCAGTGTGCTTAACTGATGTCTCCCCAAAACTGATTCAACGCTCAACTGATGTATACACAAAACTGACTCCGGGCTTAACTGATGAATTTTTAATCCTTTCGCGCTCAAATGACGTACACCCAACGTGATCGTACAGCAAAAGAGATCATGGTTCTCGAAGTACAACAGAATGATAAAGCAGCAGATATAGTAGGAATTGTATTGTATTTCTTGTCATAATAATGATAATTTTAGTAGCCTATAGTAGATAAAAACACTATCATTCGTCATTAAATGAAATTAAGAAGAAAGGAAGAAGCAAAACCAGCACAGTACACTCACCTCTCAGTCAACACTTCATCCTCTTCTGAAGATACTTCCACCTTCTGTTCCTGCTTAACTCTGTCCA
This sequence comes from Periplaneta americana, assembly GCF_040183065.1. Lineage (NCBI taxonomy): Eukaryota > Metazoa > Arthropoda > Insecta > Blattodea > Blattidae > Periplaneta > Periplaneta americana. The sequence goes on along the minus strand of NC_091133.1, from coordinate 427,176 downwards.
CATCGAACATATCTTCCTGGAAAAGTGAGTAAATAATGAAGAGAACATTAACTGGCAATAAAGTTCATTGGTTTCCTATGTCACAAACCTCACTATTCAAACCTAGTGAATCTAATCTAATCTAATCTTTCTGCAAGATTGTAATGTCTTTTACACAAAATACAATTAGATGCTCCGAAATGCATTCACTTACTTTCTTGAGACATCTTTAAGATTATTTGCTTGTATTATATCGCATTCAAATCAAGTTCCAAGCCTGTAAATATGTGCATGTCATGTATACATGATCTGCAGAAAACGTAATGAGAATTTGCAAGAAAATTGAAGTAAATAAACGTTAATATATTACACTGTTGAAAGTTTCAATAAGTCAAAATATACACTCCTTAACACGATTTCATATTTTGACATAACATAGCAGAAAATAAAGGTTTTGCCACACATTTACAAATTAATTTATAATACAGAGTCTTCCTGCGGGTTCAGACGATTTATAACGAAAAATGAATTGAAACAAGAATTTGTCGTCATTGTGAAATTTAGTAAAACAATTGAAGAGACTGCTTTCGTGGCACACAGAGATAATTGAGGACCGCTTTTGCAAAACTTGCTAACTGAAAAAAATAAATTTTACAGGAGAGACAAAACACTATAGTGAGCAAGTTTTCCTGTAACTCTCGCCTATAGCAGAAAGCAAGTTTTGAAAAAACGATCACACTTTGACACACTACAATGAAGAGAAATAACCCAATTTTACTAAGACGCTTTGAACATCATGTAGAGGTCTGCCTTATGCTAACGAATCCATCAAAATCTCAATTTTGCAAATTTTGCAGTTAGCAAGTTTTGCAAAAACGGTCCTCAATTATGGCATATCGAACTCCGTAGAATACGGTGTAAATGTGGATTTTATAAGATTACAGAATAAATCTGAATATATAATAAACAATGTGCAAGTTGGCAGGGGAAGCAGATGTGTCACTTAACAGTGTGGCATATATTTACAGTTTGTATATAACAAAATGCACGCACCTCTTTAATAATAATAATAATAATAATAATAATAATAATAATAATAATAATAATAATAGTAGTAATAACAATAATTATAACAGCAATGAAAATAGTAATGGTAATAGCAATAATAATAATAATAATAATAATAATAATAATAATAATAATAACAACATTCCTATAGTATTTGAGGAAAGTGTCCTTTTCCAGGCAACCGGTTGAGAGGGTGCAAGTTAATAATAGGAATGTAGAAAGATGTAGCCAAACATAATGCAATATTCATACGCAGTGACGTAACACTTCTCTTTCAATCAGCATTATCAAAAGTGATACCTACCAGGAAACTGGAGAAAAACGTGCGAAAGTGTAGGAAAGGAGAAAAGGTTTAGTTGAGGGAAAGATGGTTTCACTGACAGAGTCCATGATCGGTTTGTAATCGACATAGGAGAGACAGAAAGCGAGGAGGCGAAGAATGTGAACACTCTAGAGAGGAGGAGGTTACCACGGACATGATGGAAGGGATAGCACCAATGACAACAGCAGCTGTGCGAGACACAAGATAAATACATATGCTGTCTCTGTTCAAAATTTTGTCTCAACTTGTTCCTCAAATACTGTAGGCACAATTTTCTCCGTCTATTCGAGATAGGTACCAATTATTATATATCAAATCTAAAATGAAAACTGCCTACATAGGTTGGATAAAAAGTAATGGCAACACTGCTGTCACGTGACGTTGGTGCGTTCGAGAGTTGCCAGCAGTATGGACATGAACAAGGACTGTTAGATGAGTTAGTGTAGCCAGCGGCGACAGTACTCTGTCAATCTACTGCAGTGTGTAGAACGTTGACTTTGATAGGGATAGTGCGAGCGCCCTAAGATCATGTTCACAAAACTAGAGCAACGTTCCTGGATCAAAATTGAAATGGCACGAGGTCGTAGCGCACAAGAATGTTTTCAGGGACTGCATGAAGAATGTGGCGATGCAGCGTTGCCATATCGCACAGTGGCACGAAGGGTTGAAGCGTTTCGGGAAGGCCTTGTTGGAAGTGCTGTTCATTGTGGCGTATGACATTGATGGGGTTAATACTGCACCACGCTGTACCTCCAAGGCAGGCGGTAAACTTGGACTACTACTGCAGGTTCCTGCAGCACCACCTTCGTCCAGCCCTCAGTAGAAAACGACGACACTTGGGGGTGCAGAACCCCATCATTCTTCATGATAATGCAAAGAGTCACACCGCTGCTGCTGTCAAGGACCTCTTGCGTCGCTGGCAATGGGAGATTCTGGAACATCCTCCGTACTCACCCGATATGATCCATGTGATTACGATCTCTTCGCCAAAGTGAAAGAACCACTGCGAGGGAAACGGTACAATACCAGAGATGAACTTATCCGTGCTATAGGGCGGTCAATATAGAACATCAACAAAGATGGACGCGCTGATGATGTACGACACCTTCCAAACATTTGACGAAATGTGATAAATAAGGGAGGCGACTATATTTAAGGTACGTACATGTTGTACCCTTGTGAGTAAAGCCATATCAGAAATATCGAACTGTTGCCATTACTTTTTATCCAACCCATGTATTTGTGAACGTTATGGAAAAAGGGAAAAACGTCAATAAAAATCGAGACTGTTAACAGGTCTGACATACTTAAATCACTACTGGTATATAAAAATATTGACACAAAACCACTTACCTCAACTTCAGATTTCACCATATGAAAGCCAATAGTCTCTGGACTGTCGTCTTCAACCTTTATCTCTGATTTGATATCATAACTCTGGTCCACGCTTTCTGTCTTCATGGCCGTCATCTCCAGATGCGATAAATTCCTTTCCTATGGAACAAAAATACATCATGAATAATATTGTCAGCTATTTCAAAGACGTCTTCATGTGTACCAGCCACCAATCTCGTTTTGCATGTCAGTCAATGGCTAACTTTGAACACTGGGGCAAATTAGAGAAAACAATTGAAGGCAGAACAGGAAGACGATCTTAAACAACACCGGCAGTAACTAATAACAGTCCAGGTGTTATTTATGAAAATAACTTACGTAGTGCAAGATGTGTAAAAATAATCTGCTTTATATTCTAGGAAATGCGAGTAAATGTATTTTCGAATATTGTATTTTATTACTCAGGATAATAATAATAATTTTACTTCTAACTATAGATCCATAAATCGAGGGGTACGACAAGGTTGCCCATTGTCACCAAGTCTCTTCAATATATACATGGATGAAATAATACGCCTTTGGTGTGAGGAGTACAAATTAGGAATTCAAATTTCTAGTTCCATCAGACTAAACACAGTTCTTTTCGCGAAGCGAACGACCAAGTATTTGTTCCAAACTCCGAAGACAATTTACAGATGGGTATATTTAAACTAAATAAAATCATAGAAGAACATAGCATGAAGATTTCACCAGAGAAAAACCAAAATAATGACATTTCAAGGTACAAACACAATTCGAAGAATCATTGTTGTTGAAAATGTGATTTTAGAACAGATAAATTCCTTTTCACACGTAGGATGTAATATATCATACGAAGGAGAGAATGATGTAAGCAGAAAAATTAACAAATTTTTACAAATATTAGGACTGCTAAACCATACCCTAAAACCAAGTTCAGTACAGAAACATTCCAGAATAAAGCTATATAAAACCCTTGCACTACCAACTCTCCTCTATGGAAGCGAAATTTGGGTTCTGAAACAAAGAGATATCGACAGATTAAGAGCAGCTGAAATGAAATATCTGCGACGAACTGCAGGATACACACTTCTGGACCACGAGAGGAACGAGGATATACTGCAGGAACTCAACACGCAACTATTAGAAGAAAAAATTACAGAATACAGAAACAGATGGCTTGAACACATATCTCGTATGGAAGCTGGCCGGACACCCCAAGAAATGCTAAAATACCACCCTCAAGGACGACACGACCTGGACGTCCACAGAAACGTCTATTGGATCCTGTATAGCTGGAACCGAAAAAGGCCAACAATGGCCTAATTTCATGCCTGGAATATGATGATGATTACTCAGGACAATACCAAAGTAGGATTGTACAAAACATTAATAGATCAAAACAATGAAAATATATAACCTCATCATAAAATGTACAACTTTTTTTGCCTTCAGGAAGCTCGCGACAATATTATGATTTATCTCAAATTCATCATTACAAGCTCCTTAACCCTCAAAATTTACAAAGTCAATTCATTAAAAATGTCAATGGAATAATATCTCCTGTAACAGAAATATATACAATACAACAGCATAGTACAAAATCATTAATCCTCTATATTAAAGGGAATCCCTTAATGAATTGGAATACACTTATAAATAATTGTCTTTATTGTGCAATGTTGTTATACAGTACCTATGATAGTGTCAACAATTTCAAGTAATTTGCATGGTATGTATTGTCAATTTCTTTATACCAGTATCTCAAATGATTTAATTGTTTATGCCTTAAATTGAATCAATTTACTTGCTATGTATTATATTTTATAGTCCAACTGATGAATAATCGTTTGAGTTTGTAAATTCAATAATCTGACTGGCTGTGTACTAAATATTTTTAGTAGAGCCATCAATGTAGCTCAGTCAGCAGACTCGCTGGCCTCCAGATCCGGAGCTGCGCTTGGGCTTGGGTTGGATCCCCATTTGGTCTCATTGATTGGTTTCTTCCAAAGTTTTCCACAGCCATGGGACTGATGTCGTATAATCTATGGCGAGTTCTCTGCCTCATTTCACATCACCCCCGTTTGGTCTGATTTCCTGATTGGGTTTTCTCCGGGGTTTTCCCCAACTATAAGGCAAATGCCAGGTAATCTTTTGGTGAATCCTCGGCCTAACATCATCTCACTACTTTTCGCCATAAAGTTAAAAAAAAAAATAGTAGAAAATTGCAAAATTTGTAAAAACATTAAAACTTATAACAAATTTGTAAAATTGTAATTGAATTCTTGTAACATTTTGACTTGTTTCATATATTAAAGATTCAATGCTAATGTACGATCTATGGAATATAATAATAATGATAATAATAATAATAGTAATAATAATAATCTGTGGCGCTACAGCCCGTGAAGGGCGTAGACCGACTGGCCAGCTGCTGGCCACACGCCCACATGCCGAAGCAGAGGTGGACGATCATCCAACCAGAATGGAGATATCGTGTGGTTAGCACGATGATCCCCTCAGTCGTTATAGCTGGTATTCGCAACCCGATTTCGCTACCTATCATAGCTCTCCAAGTGCATCACGATGCTGGGTGGGCACCGGTCCCATACACTGGCCGAAATTTCATGAGAAAATTTCTTCCCCCATCAGGACTCGAACCAGCGCGCATTCCGTAACGCGAGTCCTAGGCGGGATGCCTTAGACCGCGACGCCACGGCGTGGGACTATGAAATATAATAAATGAAATAAAAAAAAATGAAAATTCCTAACAAATAATTTCTCTATACAGCCATTAACAATGTCAGTAGAAAATGCATTTTATAACTTATGTTCTTTCTTTTATATTTTCAACTGTATCAATGTTGTAACACACGAAGAAATAATTTCGGTGATGTTTGCTTACCCTTTAACTTTGTCCTTATTTCATATCTACATTTATCCTGCTCGGATATTTTGTGATGCTACAACATATTTAATAATTTCCTAATTGATTTAAGCTTTCAAACATCCCTCTCGAGTAGAACTGCGAGCTAATGTGTATCATAATGTGCACGTCAATAACAGAAGCAGATCTCAAATCAATGTGCTTGTAAGATTTCCACATAATTTAATTTAACTAAGGTCACAGTTTTACTTATCAAGAAGTAATAGCATGTGCTCTATAAATACTGATCAAGTGACTGAAAGAAGTTTACTGTTGTAGGACATGAGGAAGCACCCAGGCTGAATATAATAATGTCTTAGAAATTATTATACAGAACAAAATGTTATGGGGTACAGAGCAAAATCTCTCTCACACAAAATCCAAGATTCATCTAAGTTTCATACGGGCTATTCCATCTCAAATCGACCGAAATATAGAGAAAATTGACCTTATAATTTTTAACTACAATGAAACTTTTTTTGTCCGTACACAACTAAAATACAATGCTTTGTGCAAAGTTTGAGGCATCAGAACTTCATAGTGTTTAAATTTAAAATATTTTAATCTATTGTATTTTCATAAAATTAGCAAATTTAAACTGTTGTGGCTCCGAAACCCTTTCACCCAATGATCAAAATCATAGTTTGTTTTGATGCTGAGAAGTTAAAGTTTATATTGACAAGTAAACAGTTTTTCTTACTTTTTATGAAAATGGCGAAATTTAGATTTTTCTTATCTGTCTCTCTGTATACAATAAAAATAAGGATTACTTCTTATCATAACCTACCAAATGTAGCTTCAGAATGAGCTCCCGTTCAATGTTCTGCAGTAAATGGTTCCAGAGTTTTGAGCGCTGAAAGAGGCTTGTTTTTCTAAAATACGCTAAATTTGTCGGTCAGCAACATGAAAACCGTTTGACTTTCGATCATATATTTCTGCAAATGCACTCTCCTCAGCACTTTGTATAAATAGGGAAAAAATTAGAGTATAAAAAAATGCGAGGTTTTTTACAGATCGATTTCATATGGAATAGCCGGTACAGAGGTACCAAACAGAACCACAGTGGAGCCGTGGACGGATTACATTCACAACTGTGACTCTGCATTACTTGATCGTTATGCAGGGTGAGTAGTGGTAACATTAACTAGCTTATGTTCCTGTCAAAATTTCTTCTCACGAGGAGAGTAGAACCAACGCACACTTCATAATGTCAGACCAATTCATGACGCCACATACCAAACAGCAACTGCATTGGATTCTAAATTAGTCTACTGGATATAAAGTGTGAAATGTTGAAATGAGAGCTTTTCTGGCACTGGTAGACAAATAAACAAAATATATAGTAAGACCTATGAGTTACCTGTGATAAAAGATCATTTTCATCCATTTCGTATATGCTATCATGTATTTGTAAGTCGAGAGGATCAACTGCAGGTTCCATTTTGATCACATCCATCACAACTGAAATAAAAGGTTATGTAACTGACAGTGATTACAGAAACTGTCCTGTTGAGAAACAGGTATTACAAGTTGCTACGATGCATTGGCATCGCATTCATTAACTCGTACTCAATCTTCTACCACAAATCCCTGCTAAGACCCGTAGAAATAGAAAATTTAGGCCTAGGTTTTATTTAACGACGCTCGCAACTGCCGAGGTTATATCAGCGTCGCCGATGTGCTGGAATTTCGTCCCGCAGGAGTTGTATTACATCCCAGTAAATGTACTGACATGAGCCTGTCGCATTTAAGCACACTTAAATACGTTCGACAAGGACCGGGATCGAACCCGCAACCTCGGGCGTAGAACGCCAGCGCTATACCAACTGCGTCAATCAGGCTGACAAGACTTCTAGATTCTCTAACTGCTAACATAAGGGACCATCCAAATAATATTCAATTTAAACTCAAACTTACTTATCAGAACTTGGCCAATATTTAAGACAGGCTCAGATATGACTTCTCGTAAAGAATTGTCTTATTCTAGCATAAAATACTTCAATCTACAGTGATTTCATGCCTATACAATTATTCTGAGTTTAATTTCTAATTCAGGGACTAATTCCTTGTTTGTTCTTAATTTCCACAAGAAACTGTCTAGTGTCTATTTAATGAGTCAGTTTTTTTAATATTTAGATACTATTGTAAGTGTAATTTTAATTGTATTCGTGAAATTGTGGTTGTAATGTCTTGGTAGAGAGGAAAAGAAGGTCTAGTGGTCTTCCTCTACAAGGTGAAAGAGGTAAATACTAAACATTTTATCTTAAATTTCTCAACACGTCTGAAACCAGTAATGTGTTGCAGAAGAACAAGGAACATTTTTAGTACAGATATGAATACTAGGTATTTTATTGAAAGATACACTAAACTGAGTTTCTCTACACACAATAGATATTAGGCACATACATAGTGCATTTGCAAGTTGGGATCTGGCGTCTTCTCAGCCCATTTCAGTTGTGTGGATATAAAGGGAAGAATTGTGACGGTGTCATGTATGATGCCTGGGGTAGCTCAGTCGTTAGAGCATTCGTGCCCTAAGCGAAGGATCGACTCCTATAATCTAACGGTTATAACTGATAATTAATCACTTTCGTGATATTTTGTTCGAAATTATTTTCTGCAAAGCGTTTATTTGTTGCAATGTTATTAACTGCATTTCATTCATTCCTAGTTTTCTTGTCCAAGGGCAGGACTATCACTGCAAACCAGCATTCTCCAGTCTTTTCTATTTTCAGTCTTACTCTTTGTTTCCGGATATGATCCATATATATTATTTTTATTATTATTATTATTATTATTACTACATATAATATAATCACAAGTCTGATAATGTTTTTTGTAGTTCCAATCTTCTGTATATACTGTTTGATTTACTAAATAATTTATGCACTGCCAGAGAACTTTACATTTTCAAAGAACTGTGGGTGTATATTAACTTACGTATATGTACTTTCCAGGCAGTAACAATATTTGTCCAGTTAACTTATATTTTTAATTACAAACTGACTAGTTAACGACGAGCCTACAGCAGTTTGTAATAACTTGGTTACCTGTAGTTCTCTCACTTATGTATGATCCAGTTCGCATTTTAACACGATTAAGTCAATGCATGGTAGTATTAATTTAAATAATTAAACTTAAAATAAAATTATTTGTTGCAAGTTCATCATGCTATTATGATTTTACTATTGTTCACTTCTCGTGACATGTTGCTTCAGTGTGGAAGATATATTTGCAGCAATCCTACCGTTGCTTATGAGATTATATAATCCTACGTAAGGAGGATATCACCAGTATATGACTACTTTGAAAACATAGCTCCTACAAATGAACTGAGTTCCAAAATAGCGAATAAATCAGTGCCTGTTATGATAGCAAATATCGAAATTAAATAAACTTTGTATCTAAATATCTTTATGCTCGACCACGCCGAAATGTAGCAATTATACACCTGGTAGCAGTCCTTTAATGCATGTCATTAAAGTACACCTATTCATTAAAGTTCAGGTATTCAGCCAATGACAAGTCAGCTTTGTACCGTTATAAGACCGCAAGTATCGATTACTCTCGGATATGCAATCGAAAGACAATTAGCGAAAAGTCACGGAGGCTGGAAATCCAATACTGTCGCAGAAGGTTATGTTCTGTTACTATAATAATTAGCATTAATTGTAAAATAATATTGAAATAAATTGAATTTGTCATCTCGTTTTTCAATTCTAAATCAATTTCCAGGTTATATCAGACTAATGTTCATCTTATTCTCTGTCAAGGTCAATGACATACGGCCTCGGAAAAAATCAATATTTTCGCGTCTGCGCACATCACAATTCAGGTCAGTTCGTACATAACCATAAGAAGACCTAATTTTGAATATGGTCGAGCATAAAAAGTCGTATGAAACTAGCATATAATGGTAATTAAGACGCTCGTATGAAAGCATACGTGCGTCTTAATTACTACCATTATAGGCTCGTTGCATACTGTACTATTAAAACTCGCTTTGATATTATAGTTCAAGCTAAAACTTCTTAACGGATAACAATAACAATAAAATAACGATAGACCCAACAAAATTGATGTACACATATAACTGTAATGTATCCATAATGGGCAAAGGATAATATATTCGAGACTAAAGCCTATATATACTTGCAATATATACCTATATTCTTAATATACATATCTTTACAAAATTGGAACACGCTTCTTCAACAATATAAAACTTCTACCAAACAAAACGCATACCTTCAAATTTATGAACTATTAACGAATAACCAAAACTTAATTATCATAGTCAAACTCAAAGCTCTGCTATCTAAATGGCCGTGGGCTTTGACCAAAGCGCCGTTTACATCATCCATCCATCGTAACCTGGGTCTGCCGATTTTTCTCTTGCCATCTAGTTAAGCATTTAATATTATTTTGGGCAAATGTGTACCGTTCATTCTACAGAGGGTCATACTGGAAGTCATGAGCAACCATCTGTTACAATTCCATTTTCAACAATGTAACAAAAACGACTGCTTGGTTGTAATCAACAGACTTTACACCACCAACGAGTTAGAAACTTTCTAACTCGTACACTACGTGTTGAAATGTTGTAACGTTGGTAGCTTCTAACACGTGATCACAGCAGTGCTGCCAACTGGACGGAAATTCCGTGAAAACTGACGGAACTTAAATGTAGCGGACGGAAAAAAAATGGCTTTGACGCGTGACGGATTTTGTAGCGGATATTACGATTTACAACTTTTATTTATTTCATTTATTTATTTACTTTTTTATTTATTTCAATTTAAATATACAGAATAAACAATATAATTACAAACAAGAGAAACAGAAATGAAATAATACAATCAATATAAAAAGAAGACACAGTAGTATCACAGTCTACTATATACAGTCGCGAAGCTCAATATGTAGTAAAAATGCAAACATGGGTAGTTGCCCACCACTAGGATCGCTACTATCGCCTCATCATCGCATATCTCTCTCCTAGCAGCTGACAAAATATGTTACACTTTCGTTGTCGTGTTCTTTTGTAAAAATTAAAACCTTCCTTCCATTATTGAAATATTAAATGCATAAAGTTAATTTATTATTTTAATGAAGTATATTAAATTCCACCATAAACTCGAAGATACGTGCAAGAAATAAGTTAATATAATTTTTGTTTGTGCAAAACGAACTGAAATTTACTATAATAGCTTCACTCATTCAAGATTATAGCGATAATTAACTATGAAACCAATAAATATTAATTTTCATTTCCCTTTACAACAATAATAATGGAAATATGAATTAATGTGTACGTGTACCGGTACTTGTAGTGTAGGCTTACCTAGTTAACAAAGTGGGATGAGGTTAAGCAATAATAATCACACCTGAATTGGAAATAAAACGTGATCAATAAATTTTATTGTAACAGACTTTTTCTACGTCTCTAGTAAAGCAACAAATAAAAATAACAACAAGATTAACAGCTATAATTAAAAACATATCCTTTGAAGAAAAAAGTAGGCCTAAGCAATAAGAATCCCACCAGAATTGAAAATAAAACGTGATCAATAAATTTAATTAAAACAAACTTAATTTTTCTACGTCTTTAGTAAAATAACACATAAAAAATAATAACAAAATTAATAGCTACAATTAAAAATATATCCTCTGAAAAAAAAGTAGACCTAACCTTTATTTCTCTGGAAATTTAGCAGCCTAAGTGACAGAACTTTAACCGGTATCTAATGTCCCTTCGGTTTGACTGAAACATTTCATTGTGAAATTTAAGGATATAATGTATTCTAAGTCACAAAGAACTTCAAAATTAAGAGTTTTGTTTCTGCACAGCATTCTTGTGGAAACCCAGGAACCTTTCTGAATCTTTCGGAAATCGGAAAACTCTGGCCTCTTTCTCTTACTGTTGCTACAATTTATAGCACTACAAACGTCTCCTCCTTGTCTCATATTATTATTCCAATTATTATATTTTAGCCATTAACATTTTTTTTACAACCAATAACGAACATTTCACAAGCATCAATGTGAAATACGCAACGAGCTAGCACTCGATAGAAATACGACACAGTCCAAAGTCGACCATGGACAGGCTATTGTTTATAGTTGCTAACCGCTTGGAGCGCTTTATCACGAGAGTTGCAAAAAAACACCTCAAACTTCGCGACTGTATATAGTAGACTGTGGTAGTATTAACAAAATTTGAGACCGAATGAGCATCACCTTTTGATTTTTTTAGCTGCTGTCGTTTTTAATTGTTTAACTTTTTCTTTATACAGCCCTGCCCGTGCCGTACTATGCTAAGGAATCTCCTGTTTCAGACATCCTCGTAACCAAATCACAGATTGAATAATCATTTTAATCAAGATTGATAAGGAAGTTGTGATAAAATTTACTTTTTACTTATATATAGGTATATTAAGTGGGTCTTATTTACTTCTTTTTTTTATTTTGACGGATTCTAACGGATTTCCAGGTGTTAGACGACGGGGATACTATTTATATTTTGGCAACACTGGATCATAGGCAGTTTGCAAATTGGTCTACAACAATGATTCGCTTCGACAGCACACTGTCATTGAATTCCTTATTAAAGAGAAAAAATCTTCTGGTGAAATTCACCTCAGGCTTCAGCATGCATACGGAGATGTGTGCAAGGACGCCAGCAGTGTTAGGAGATGGGTGAAACATTTCAAATACTGGAACGAGATTTCAAATTACAAATTTCAAATGTATCGAAAGATGCTATAACATGGTCAAGTACAAATTTATATAATAATCCAGAACAGAACATATTGTTGTTGTTAGTCAAATGTCCGAAGATAGGTCTGAAGCTCATAAGTGATACCAAGAAGACACCACTTATGAGGCAACTAGACCATGAGATAACGGACTAGGGTGGCCAGTTCCTTTCCTCTTCTATTGCATACATCGCCGACTAGCTACACAATACACTAGTCAGACTTCAGATGCATACAAAAAATTATTCTTCCTCTGAAACATATCAAGACAAGTGAGATGTACTGCCTGATAATAGATGTAGGCTACATATCAGCCAGAACCTCAAATAGATGGTAACAGAACATATGATACAGAATAATACATCAGACTACAGAATATAATTAAAACAGTAGAAATAGAAATAAAATAATACAATCAATGTAAAAAGACGATACAATAAAATTTTTAAAAATTTGAGAACCGAAGAGCAGCACAATGAGTATAAATAAGAAAGAACATGATAAATATGTAAAATTATTGCTACTTTAATAAAATTTTAATGACTACAAAACTGCTACCAATAATACATAATACAATGTCAATAATATCGTCTGCGATGCAACGAACGTTTCTGTTGATTTTCGAGTTCAATCTTTTCCTGATTATTATATACTTATTTAAGTTGTGTTAAGTCTAGCTAAGTGGTTTCATATTTTAATTTATCCGTCCTAGTATTTATTTTATTATTGTAAATATTTTTGTTTCATTACTATTATTATATATTATTATTATTATTATTATTATTATTATTATTATTATTAAATTAATTTGTATTATTATCTTCGTATCATCTCCGTCACGGTTATTCTATTATTATTATTATTATTATTATTATTATTATTATTATATTCTATCACCAACATTATAACTGATCTCTGTTAAATTTATGTAGACTACTGGACTGTACCCGAGCACGAGCGTATGCTCATTTCCGGTATCTATTTCATATGTATAATTTCAAATCTTAAATTCTGAATAAATTTGAAATTTTATTTATGATTCACAATAAACCATAAACGTAAACGACAATGTGCATTATTGAACAATGCCGTTCTTTCATGAGAACAAGCCAATTAACATAAGCACAGGTTCATTCATTCAATGTTCCGGAGAAAGGGCAGGTCTTTCGTTGCAAATCCAGCTCTCTCCAATCTTATCTATTTAGTGCCTTCCTCTTTGTCTCCTCATATGATCCATATATCTTAATGTCGTCTATCATCTGATACCTTCTTCTGCCTCGAACTCTTCTCCCTGGTTGAGTGTAAGAGAAGGCCTCACGGTCTTAACTCTGCCAGGTTAAATAAAGCCATTATTATTATTATTATTATTATTATTATTATTATTATTATTATTATTATAAACAATTCCTCCCAGTACATTCTTCAGTAGGCAGTTTCTCCTCAGCCAGTGACCCAATCAATTCTTTTTCCTGATCAATTTCAGCATCACTCTTTTTTTACCCACTCTTTCGAACACAGATTCATTTCCTACTCAGCCTGTCCACTTCACACGTTCCATTCTTCTCCATATTCACATTTAAATGCTTCTATTAGCTTCACTTCACTTCGTCGATTGTCCATGCGTCTTCCCCATACAATGCCACTCATCATAGAAAAGCACATTAGTAGTCTCCTTCTTAGTTATTTTTCCAGACATCCACAGAAGATGCTCTTTTTTTATTAAAAGGTTCCTTGGCATTCCTATCCTCCTTTTGACTTCGTGGCAGCAGCTCATGTAACTGCTTATAGTAGACCCCAAGCATTTGAATCTCTGCACATGTTCAACTGCCTCATTAAGAATTCGTCAATTTTATCTTGTTTATTTTTCTACCTAAAACCATCCTCTTTGCCTTATTTGTATTTACCTTCATCCTATACTGCTCACAGCTGTCCCCTATCTCCAGGAGCATATCCCTTAGTATCATCTCGTCTTCTTCAATCGCCATATCATCAGCAAATCTCATGTACAGTATAGGAGGCAAGATCTGTTCTGTGACCTTACTCTGTACCATGGCTATATCACCAATGGATAAGGAGAAGGAAAAGAGGTTTAAGGTATGAGATGATGATCTTCCATGTCTGTAGATTGGATTATTAAACATCATTAAATGAATTTTCTTTCTGATAGGTCAATCCTTTCCTTCGCAGACAGCTCACATGTCAGGTATCGCCACATCTATAGTTCAATCTTTTTCCTTTCACTATCACTCCTCCCATGATCAAACACAGGTAAACATACTAACAAATTTATGACATAGAATATTTTAATAACTCAATTCACTCAGTAATTTGGTCACATATTATGTAGGTTATTACTTCACGTGATTCTATTGAATTTCTGAATTAAGACACGATGGATGAAGAAAATGTCATTTGAAGGCCTCCTTGCTACAAAATATACGACAAGGAAATAGCTTTTATGATGACAACAGAGTGAATCAACTTTCACTTCCCCTACAAATTTCCCGTTCACTTTTCAATGTATGTATTAGTATTTAACTTCTAGTTGTATTTTTCCTTCCCGGTTTATTGTGGACCAGACGTAATAGCTTTAGCTTACAGAACTGACAAACACATTCCACAATCATGGCATTACCAAATCTTTCCGTCAGTATGTTTGAAAACATATATGAAATATTCTTGCAAAGGAAATACTTTTCAGGCTTCTTGCCTATAGGTGTTAACGTCCTTCCCCGCTACACCACTGCGAAAAAGACCACAAAATAAGCATTATAAAAATTTGTTACCAACAGGCAAGAGTACTTGAATATTTAGCTACACCTACTAGCGAAACACATTTGACGCCCGGCACATTTAGGTTTCCCGTTCCTGTACAAAAGTTCATGGCTTAAAGGCCACTAGAGAGAGAATCACTGTAAACGAACATTGTATTTTTAGATTTCTGGTCTGTGCCCGTGTCCATGGGCTGTTTCGGTTATCTTATTTCGAATAACAATTACCACAAGCATTACATTTGAAAGGTAACTCGCAAATGTGAAAGCGATCACGGTCTTTTAGGTTACCCTAATGAGAGTAACAATTACCAGAAACACTACATTGGTATGGTTTCTAACCAGTGTGAATCCGCTTATGTATTTTTAAGTTACTCCTATCCGAGAAAAATTTATGACAAACATCACATTTAAAAGGCTTCTCGGCTGTATGTCGGCGCTCATGTCTTTTTAGGCTAGCAAAAGTCGTGAAATCTTTACCACATACATGGCATATGAAAGGTTTATCGCCTGTGTGCCCGCGTTTATGGACTGTTAAGCTACCAGCCTGCGAGTAACACTTACCGCAAACATCACATTTGAAAGGTATCTCGCC
The DNA here is from genome assembly GCF_040183065.1 of Periplaneta americana. Classification (NCBI taxonomy): domain Eukaryota; kingdom Metazoa; phylum Arthropoda; class Insecta; order Blattodea; family Blattidae; genus Periplaneta; species Periplaneta americana. The sequence goes on along the minus strand of NC_091133.1, from coordinate 411,404 downwards.
AGTGTGCACGAATTCATGGATCTTCAGATTATCTGATTTCCTGTAACACTTACCACAAACATCACATTTAAAAGGTTTCTCGCCAGTGTGCACGACTTCATGGGCCTTCAGTTTATAGTTTTTCCAGAAACACTTACCACAAACATCACATTTGAAAGGTTTTTCCCCTGAGTGTCGAAGGACATGGCTCTTTAAAGTACTGAAATGCGAGAAAGACTTACCACAATCGAAACATTTAAAGGGTTTCTCGCCAGTGTGTAAACGTTCATGGTTCTTCAGTATATATGAACGGGAGAAGCATTTACCACAAACATCACATTTGAAACGTTTGTTGCCAGAGTGCAGACGTGCATGCGACTTCAGTTTATCTGATTTCAAGAAACGCTTATCACAAACATCACATTTGAAAGCAGTGTGAAGCCGTTTATGTCTTGTTAGTTTGCTGCACTCCGAGAAACACTTACCACAAAATTCACATTTAAAAGGTTTCTCGCCTGTATGAATGCGCTCATGTCTTTTTAGGCAAGCCAACGTTGTGAAGTCTTTACCACAAACATAGCATATAAAAGGTTTATCGCCAGTATGACCGCGTTTATGAACTCTTAAACAATCAGCCCGTGTGTAATATTTACCACAAACATCACATTTGAAAGGTGTCTTACCAGTGTGTAGGCGCTTATGGGCCTTCAAATTATCCGATTTCGAGTAACACTTACCACAAACATCACATTTGAAAGGTTTCTCGCCAGTGTGCACGACTTCATGGGCCTTCAGTTTATCCGATTTCCAGAAACACTTACCACAAGTATCGCATTGGAAACGTTTCTCCCCTGTGTGTCGAAGGATATGGCTCTTTAGAGTACTGAAATGCGAGAAAGACTTACCACAATCGGCACAATTGAAGGGCTTCTCGCCAGTGTGTATACGTTCATGGTTCTTCAGTACATATGACCGGGAGTAACATTTACCACAAATTTCACAGTTGAAAGGTTTCTCGGCACTGTGCAGGGGTGCATGTGCCTTTAGCTTATCGGATTTCAAGTGACGCTTACCATAAACATTACATTTGACAGCAGTGTGAAGCCGGTTATGTCTTGTTAGATTGCTCCACTCCGAGAAACACTTACCACAAGTTTTACATTTAAAAGGTTTCTCGCCAGTATGAACGCGCTCATGTCTTTTTAGGCAAGCGAATGTTGTGAAATCTTTACCACAGACATTGCATATAAAAGGTTTATAGTTTGTGTGCCCGCGTTTATGGACTATTAAGCTACCAGCCTGCGTGTAACATTTACCACAAACATCACATTTGAAACGTTTCTTGCCTACGTCGATGGGTAAATGCTTGTTCAGTTTTTCCGTAGTTGAGAAACATATTTCAGACAATTCTAATTCCGATTGTTTCTCATCTTCACGAGTCCGTACAGGTTTTCCTAAGGAACTTGAATTCTTCGGAATCTCGCACACAGTCTCGTCCTCTTCAAGAGCAAGACTGTCAAATTCTGTGGATACAGTCCCCTCATTCGTAGCTGCAATCCTGAAGTAAATATAATATCAGTGTATAAAATAGTCGCAACAAGTACACATTCAATTATTGAATATTCAAATCAACACAAACCTATTTCATGAGGTGCTATTTTATGCGATTGTTTAGAAGTTACCGATTACAAATATGCTTCAAATTATTATCTTATTCTTGTGATATACAGAGTGATTACGAAGCTTATTTTCGAAGACATTCAGAGCAAAAATGTCATATAAACCTGTATGCTAATATGAATATTTTCAGAGTACACGAATCTGAAGTTCATAGTGAAGTACGGTTTTTCTTTAGTTGTAAGGGTAAAAGAATATTACAAATAGAAAATGAACTACAAGTATTCAAGAATCTCATTTCTTTACTTGGCTAGTGTTCTAAAGCTAAAAATGTGTTGTCAATTGCTTTGTATAGATTTTGATTTTCAATTTTTAATTAAGAATTACATTATTATTATGGAATTACCATAAAAAATGTTACAAATCATCTGAGATAGGAAGTTGATTCTTTACACTTTAATTATGCATTCTAATGTACAGCCTTGAAGAATTTACCAAAGTGTTGTGATTTGTAACAATTGTGATAAATGCGTAATAAAAATGTAATTTTGTAATTAAAAATAGAAAAAAACCTCTACGAAGCAACTATGGAATTCATGACAAATTTTTATCTTCAGAACACTAGCTAATTAAAGAAATGATACTCGTGAATAGTTCAACCTTTATCTGTAATACTATTTTACCTTCAAAACAAAAGAATAATGGTATTTTACGAACAAATTAAAATATTAGTGCAACAGTGAGATTAAGGCACATGTTTATATGAATATGTTGCTCAGAATTTTCTCGGAAATAAGCTTCGTAAGTGAAGGTAAATCCTCGTGAATCATCTCATATAAAATCTTTACACTTTGTTACTTTTGTCACTTCAAAATTAGGAAACTGTTGGAACATTACTGATTCCATTTGGTATTAACGTATTTGGTTGTTTGCTAATGTTAAGCTACTAAGAAAGCTTTCCAACCTCTGCATCAATGTAACATACAATTATAAAAGAATAAAGGCCTACTAATTAATTTTTTTGCTTTGCTTTAATGATGCACTCGTGATGCCACACTTTGACTACTGCGATATGATATTAAGTAACCTAAATGCAAATTTGAGCAGCAGGCTACAACGTGTGCATAATGCGTGCGTCCGTTACATTTGCAATATTCGTAAGTATGATCATGTTTCCCCGTCTTTCCAAACTCTGTCTTGGCTAAGGCTAAGCGATCGACGAGCCCTGCCTTCTCTTGTTCTCATATTTCAAATTCTGCGCACAGCTACCCCAATCTATTTGGCTTCTCGTTTTCAAAATTTATCCCCATATCATCAGCTAAGTACAAGATCTCATCATAACAATTTACTCATTATACCCTACCACAAGACATCTTTATATTCTTCATCTTATACAGTTTCAGATGCTAGAAATTGGAACTCGCTACCGAGTGATGAAAGGGGTTGTTGGATAATAACTTCATTTATGCACAAATTACATAAATTCTTACTTAACAAATTAATTGCTGATTAATATTTATTACATGTAATGAAACTAACATCTGTCCATTCTTATTATTGTCATTAATTTCTCTAAATAGATTTGCAAAATCTCTAATGATAATTACATTAATATTCTCATTATAGAAAAATATTTTAGATTTAAATACATATATTTTTTTTTTCTCCCTGTAACATAGTTCTAGTAAGCTTATATTAAATTAATTTTCATCATTTTACTAGCTATCTCAAATCTCAAATTAATTATAATTGATTGAATTAAATTAGCTCATAAATTAAGTTACTACTTTACCTTGTAGGTTTATCTAAATTTAAATACATATGTAGTCTACTAGTCGTTAAAACTTAATTGAAGAATATTGCTGGAGAACCTTTTAAGTGCAGTGTAAATATTCGTAATTTAAATATGTATTGTATTGATTAAGGCTGGTTCAGTGGATGAGAAGGCCTTATGGTCTTAACTATACCAGCGAAAATAAAACATCATTATTATTATTATTATTAATTATATGTATACGCCCACTCAACTACATGAAAGCATTCATTGGTTCAATTGAGAGTAAAATTGGAGATGTTTGTAGCAAAATTTAAGACTTGCATAATCTCCTACTAAATGCATTATGGTTGACGAGCAGCTTTCACCTCTACGCGGATGTTATTTCATGTTATTTATCAGAACTAAAAACAGCAAATTTGGTATAAAAGTCTGGACGTGAGGTGATTCAAATACATATCATACTTGTAGCACGTATACACAGGCGGGAAATCGGATGACTCTGCAGATAACAGAGAAGAACAAAGGAATGGGAACTGTCCAAGATGTTACATTAGGTCTCTAAGGTACAGGGGCAAGGGTAACGACAGACATCTTCACAAGCCGTAACTTGACAGAGAACCTTTTAGCTCAAAACCTAGCCCTCACTGGGAGGCAAAAAAAAGTTGACATACGGAATTGTTCAGAAAAGCGAAAAGGAAAGGAGTTCTTTCATCTCTTTTTTGTGGTCACTGCGATTTGACTGACATTCTATAATCAAAAAATAAATAAATAAGACTTGTACTGCTGTCATATGTCTTGTTCAAACGGAGACAACAATTTCAAGCCACAAACGTTCAGAGCAAAGGCTGTGTAAGTCAAAATTGGATAATGAGGTATAAAGGAAAAAATTTTGTAAAATACAGCGCAAAGTAGCAATTAATATGTCGTTTTTGTTATCTACCGACTACTAATAGTGAATATTAATTGCTACTTTGCGCTGTATTTTACAAAATGTTTACTTCAACCATTATTACCCATTCTTGACTAACACCACTTGTGATCTGAATGGCTCAAATAATACTCGACTGTAACAAAACCAAAGTTGCAGTGGACACTAGACAAGATGGCTAGAGTGTACACAACGAGTGAGGTGGTCTGTACGTCTGTTTTGCAACATAAATGACGTCAGTTCTGTGAACACACTCCATACTCCTGAATGAAAAATGAAACAAAACATCATATGCGCCTATTCCTGTTTGAACTACTGTGGGTGACCAGGTGGTACGTACCTGCATCACCTAGAGATCTACCATTGTAGTATTCAGAAAGGCAAAGCGTGTTTGTATGGAAGCACTGGGTACAAACATTACATAGAATGAACGCTGCATTAGCCAATGTATCAGCTGGAAATGGAAGGAAAAGTGGACACTGCCACATGCGCCCAATTTTACCAGACAGGAAATTGAGCTGAAGCTTCTGAAGATAGACGACATTAAGACATATGGGTTGTATGCGGAGACTATGAGAAAGGCGGGAAATAAGAAAGACTGGAGAATACTGAGTTTGCAATGACAGATCTTCCCTTGAGCAGAAGACTATGAATGAATGAACGATTTGGAGTGTTTGTTTAATGTGTGCCTTTTTAGTTTCGGCACGCTATCTTCGTTTCTTTCTTTTCTTTTTCACTTTAGTCTTGTTATATACTTTTTATTATTAGTAACCCTTACTGTTCATAGGTGGCTTCCTTCCCCTCCATTTTTAGTCTTTCTTCCTCCTGTACATAGCTTGCTTTATTTCCGCCATTCTTGGTCTCCCTTTTCTCACGCATAAGGAGCGAATTTAGTTATCACGTGACAGGGACTTTGATTTTCATTGGCCATTTTTGCTTTCATTTTTCTTTAGCGTTTGTTTTCCTGGGGCGAGAATTTCGACACGTTTAGTTTTGGGGAGACTCTCGAAGAGTAAGGTTGGACGAGAGCTGTGGAGAGCTGTGGTTTGGGGACTTAACGACTATCTGCGATGGGATGACAGAGTAGTCGGGATTCGAACGGGGATTGTGATTTATTACGGATAAAGACGTAGCCAAGTTACGGAGTAGTGTGCTGTGATTATGGAAGTATGTGTGTTGAAGAGAGAGCATTGTTGTGTGGGTTCCGAAACTGGTCCACAAAGGATTGTAACAGGTTTTTATAGATCAATAATGTTAAGTTTATTGTGATTAATAGAAGGAGTTTGATTTCATATGGAGTATGAGATTATAAGCTGGCATTCGTCAAGCGGTGTTACATTGGTTGTATTTGGTTCTGGTAATAATGATTTCTGCCATATCAGACAAGTTAGGACTTGTCTAGCTAGCTACTTAGGATTACAATCTGAGAGCACAGATGGCATTACTAGTATGTGTATTGGTGAATGCCAGTTCAGTGACCTTCAGTAACAAGCCAGTGTCGATACGTTGGTGAATTATCAGTGATTGTATTTTTACTGGAGACCTTGGTACATTTCCATTTTTCTATAGTATTATTAATAAATGTGAACAGAGAGAGTTGATGATTTATATGGAGTGTTTTATTTGTACCACCTTACCAAAGAAACAGTCGACCCTATCATACCTTTCGACGGCAGGATAATACTTAATTGTTTAAGTATTGTTTACTTATCATTTTTACCAACTATTCTAAGTAGACAGAGGCCGCCCGTTGCAAATGACTACAGTATATGTTTGGTTCAGTGTCTCTTATGAGCTTCCCATGTTACTCCACTCAAGCACGTGACTAGGCTTGATCTGTTCCTTACACTATTAGCGATAGAAAAGTGGCATTCCAAATTTTATAGAATTTCGAGTCTGAAGTATATGTAGATCGTGGCCATATTTTTGTTAATGGAAAATAAAGAGCTCGGACAAACTAATGAAACCATTCAGAAAAACAATAACTACAGCATAGCACTCTAAAGAATCATACCATAGATCACTAATGATTTTACATTATAGGATGTAAGCTTCGGGGCAAAAAGAGTGGGCCGACTCTTGCCCATTAGAAATTCTAAGTTCTAACGCGCAGTTCACACGAGAAAATGAACTGCACTTGAAGGTATTGCTGTTCTGGTTGTTCATTGGAACTCGTCCGTCTACAATGTAGTCAAACTTAAGAGCTGTCTGTGACGTAGGGATAAGATGTCCGCTTTTCGTACCATGGGTTGTCATTTGGTCTCGTAAAAGGGTAAAATTAGTCTTCATTTTAGTTTTAATGTATTTATTTTAAACGTTAAACAGCGTTTGTTAATAAACTTGCGCTAAGCTTGTCTTGTAAAATATTACTGCCAACACGTGTAGAGTATTAAACTGGTTTTTATATATAAAACAAAAATTTTATTTCATTCACTTCCTACAGGAACGAGAAACTCATCACATATAAATCAACAAAAACAAATATATCAGCAAAAACGTCTGTGTATTTAATAACAATCCCATTTGCTTTTAAATGTGGTACAGATCTACTATCAACAGTGCTATCTACAAACACTTGAACAAAATTGGAATTATTTCTTCACCATTTTGTCCAGTGTGCAGTTTTTAGGAAGAAATAGATCAGTATCATTTACAACAAATTTCAGCTCCTTGCTTTATTTTAACAAGCGACGACATCAAGTTCTCTTAAGTGCTGTTCTTCAATTTCGTTCCAGGACACCACGTGTTCAAACCTTACCTCCCCTCATATTCTTCTCCTACCTGCAGTCTTATGCTAGACGTCATAGGGAAGTACAAATTTAATACAAAGCATGACTCCACCACATGCTAAAGAGTAAAGAGCATTGATGTTTTCATCACAATATTCAGAATTATTTCAATTTTTAAGTTTTATCTTAGATAAAACAAATTTCCTTCAGAAATAATATCAATGTTCGGCAGTACGTATAAGTTGTCATCGTTTTTTTTTGTGAAGGAAACTTAATAAATTTATTTATATTATTTTAATGTACCAAAGTACATATGATATTTCCATGCAGATATTCTGCGTCATCATACGATGTACTTCGGTACATTAAAATAATATATATAAGCGTAAATCACTTCGTTATTTAAGACGGCGCTTATTCCGTCGGATCCCGGCCAACTAGTCACTCATAACGAGTGCACCTCAGCACATGTGTGGATTTTGGTCCTACGTTCATAGACATCTATGACGTAGTGCAGAAGGGCCACTAGAGGGAACCCAAGAGTTGGAGCTTAATCTGAGACGATTCTGTCCGACGCCGGGGTGGTATCTGGTGTAGCTTAGTGGATAAAGCATCAGCACGTAGAGCTGAAAACCCAGGTTCAAATCCCAGCACCGGAGAGAATTTTTCTCCATTCCATTACTCTTTCATCGTTAATAAATTTAGGTTAAGGAGTGGACTAACAGACAATAATTTATTATGTTTAGTTTTAAGCACTGCAGCTGCTAACGTAATATTACGTGATATAGAGAATGTTATATCTAAAAATAAACGTTAAACAACAAGCGTCTGCAGCAGGTTCTTAAAACGAGAAAAATGAACTCTAGTAATATAAGAAAATGTGTTTCGCCATTGTAAGTACACATTGCAATTGCAACAAATAAGCAATCAAGTAAAAGATTAGGAAAGAACTAAATTTCTTTGTTGTTCACTTTGTACACGGACTTTGAAAGTATCTGCTTACCATTATATGATCATTAAGCGAACTTCTTACGTGTGGGATAAGTCAGAAGCAAAGATACTAGTACATTATGCAACGAGCCTATGATAGTAATTAAGACACAAGTATATTTGTTTATGAAACGAGCGCAAGTGAGTTTCATAATTTTCATACGAGCGTCTTAATTACCATTATAGGCAAGTTTCATACGACTTTTTATGCTCGACCATATTTCTAACTTGAAATTATTCAGAAGTATTCATTTTATTTGTATCTGACAGAAGATCGGAAGTGACCTTGTTCATAGCTCGTTAATTGTGAGATGTGCGCAGACGCGAAAGTATTAATTTTTTCCGAGGAACAATAATGTCATTGACCTTGATGTAATGTAACATGAACAAATTTTGATATAACCTGGGAATTGATTTAGAATTGAAAAACGAGATGACAAATTGAATTTACTTGAGTATTATATACAATTAACGCTAATTGTTATAGTAACAGAACATAACCTTCTGCGAGAGTATTGGATTTCCAGCCTCCATGACGTTTCCCTCGTTGTCTTTCGATTGCATATCCGAGAATAATCGAAAACCTGAATTTTAATGAATAGGTGTACTTTAATGACATGAATTAAACGACTGCTACCAGGTGTATAATTACTACATTTCGGCATGGTCGAGCATAAAAAAATTAACAATCTCTGAACCAGTATCACTCGTTCCCAATAGATTACACCAATATTGGAGCGCTTAAAAGAGTGTCGGGGAAAATGATGACGTACGTTAAATATAAATTATTCTCATAACTGACAATATCAGCGATTTTCCACTAAAACCAATGTGGTTTAGAATCAGCAGAGGGTGATGAAATATTGATTTGCAACATTGACTATTATCTTCGCCATTTTATTCATAGAAATAATAACCACAGAAACCACGCTTAGAACAACTATCATTCACTATAGATTAGTAGGGTCAGGTATCTTTGAACATGTATTCAGTATATGGTCCATTCTCCCAATCTTTGGTGACACAATATAATTCAAGTACAATACATTACATTTTCGACTAGAAGAATATGTTATATTATTTAATGTGAAGTACTATTAATTTGTAAGCAAGTAGTTAGAATGTTGATGTCTTATTTCCTTGTCTTTTGTAGACGTTGTTACATAAATTCATTACACTTACTTTACTGCTGATTATTATTGCATATGATTTATTTCAGGCACTAATAACATAAACTGACTCATATATGATTGTGATTTCCAGTAAAACTACAATACATTACTTACAGTAACACATTCTACATCCCTGCCTGAAAGCTGAGAAGTCGCAAACTTACATGCAGATATTTACAGAAACGCACGCGGCTATCTCGTAACTTTACAATCATAGGTTGCTGTGCTGATTTCGTGACAGCACTGCTCTGAACTCACTATGTGTGCGAAATATTGGACAATAAGGGGATTAATGGCTTTACAGCTAAGAACTACGCATTAGTTAATAACAACACCAACATGTTTCTTCTGTGAGTGGGACAATAGAGCTAGGTCTATGTATTACAAGAGGAGACAGTGACCAAACAGAAAGAAATCAGAAATTGTTGAAACAACGTTGATCAAGAACCATTGTAAGTATTATTGTAGTAATATTGCTGGTGGTGTGGCAGTGAAAGACTGATGTCCTTAACTACACCAGAATGCATGAATGAACGAACGAACAGAAAGATAGACAGGATAGACGGACCGACAGACGGACAGAAAGACAGAGGGATAGATAGACAGACACTGACAGAGAGATAGATAGATAGATAAATAAATAAATAAATAAAACAAAAATAAATAAATAAAAAATAAATAAATAATAAGAAAAAAATAAAAAAGTAAAGAAATAAAAAATAAATAAATAAAATAAATAAGTAAATAAAAATAAATACATAAAACCAAAATAAATAAATAAAATAAATAAAGTAATTAAATAAAGCAAAAAGAAATAAATAAATAAAAAATAATAAACAAAAAATAAATAAATAAATAGTTAAAAAAATAAATCAAAAAATAAAAAATAAAAATAAATAAATAAGGTAGATAAATAAATAAATAAATGGATAACTAAATAATAAATTAATTAATTAATTAAAACTCAAGTAAATAAATAAGTAAATAAATATATATAAATAAGTAAGTAAAAATGTAAGTAAACACATAAACAAACAAATAAATAAAACAGAAAAATTAATGTTACACAGTTAGATCACTACCAAATAAATTACCTAAATTACCACAATAAAATAAACCAATAGAGAAAATATAAATAAAAAACATAAAAGAAATATTAGCAACTGAATTATTCATCAAGAATTGCCTAATAAGCATAAAGGGATTAAAAAAATTAAGTATATTCTATCTGTGAACAACGGTTTGCAGAAAAACTCTTGAAATAGATTCAAAATGGTAGTACATAATTTCTCAGGGAATTATAAAGACCTCAATTATAAAGAAACTGTAAAAATTACGTTGTAGAGGGCCTGGACTGCAATATGACTGTAAAGGCCGACTTCTTGCATGTCCATTTACATTATTTTCACGAAAATCTAGGCGCATTTAGAGAAGAACATGAAGAAAAGTACATTATGGAAACCAGATAGCAAGGGAAGTGGAGTGTGAATGTGATGAATGGTTGTTACTGGATGATTCAGACAGACAGTTCTTCTGAAGCTGCTTCTGGACAGTCAAGAAAACAGACACTTCAAACACAATGAACTCTCTACGTGAAGACTCGCACACCACACTCACCTTTCTGTCAAAACCTCGTTGTCCTCTGCCGTTAGTTCCACACTTGGCTCCTCATTCACTGTGTCCAAGTCACTCTCCTCTTCCTAGATATACAGAGCAAATAAAACAGAAAGATAGCACTATTTACATTAAGAGAAGGACATCAATTTTAGATTCCACAGAATTGCATTTAATCGTATTGGGTGTAATAGACCTATAGATAAGATAAGAGAATTCTTGGGGCAGATTTTTCATGGGATAGCTCTTTTCCTTATACATTAGCATTTTCAACCTTTTTCAACATGTCGCACAATAAAAGTGTAATTTAAAATCCTGCCACACACTTAAATACTCTACAGCTGTTGTTTCTAAGCAGGAGGGGAATTTTACGGTTTTAGAAAGGAATGAGTCCTATAAAATACAAATAAATGAGATATAAGTATAATACGCATTAATACAATAAATAAAATAATTTCAATGTTATATAGATTATTTTTGAGTCAACATAATGGGAAATGATAATGAGATGAATGGGGGAAAGGCGCTTGTTGCAAAAACAGTTGAGAAGAGAAACAAAAAACATATGTATTATTCACATACTGAACTATCAAACATTTGTATTTTTATTTAAAGTTTATGTCAGAAATGCAAAATTTAATGACAGAAAATTATTCCAATATTAGTGTGATAATTATGTATGTTTTTTTTTTTCTAATTTGTTATTTAGGAAACTTTAAAACATACATTAACATCACATGTACTAGTAAGGTATTTAAGGCATGAAACATTTTCTTTCATAAATCCAAGTAAAACAGGATATTTTTTCAGGTTAGCACGATATTATAATTTTACTGATCTGGTTACATCTAGATGCGCATGTGCATTCTCTTCTCTGTTGTTCGCATAGCTACTCTGTGTTTACTGAAGCTCAGTTGAGCCACAGTCGATATTAAGCCGCACACCAGCGGATTTTTCGAGTGTGACACTGCAAACTGGTGAAAAATGGCTGTTATAGAATACTGGTGTTACTAATAAAAACTCTATATACAGACGTTTAAGTGTTTTATACTTATACAATGAGTAGCTCGTTTATACGTCGTGTGTAACAGTATAACTGTTACACAGCTACGTCATAGTTTCGCCATTATTTCATCACGAAAGGTAATAGAACATCTGAGGTTCTCTATTGCATCAAGTAGACCGCTCTAGTGTGGCGTGTTAAGTATCGATAGTACAACTGGCTCTGATCGATTACCACACTATATTTTGGTCAAAGAGTACAAGGTACAGCAATATTATTTTGTGCTCTTTGGTTAGTTCTTCTACAATCATAATAAAATGACAGGCGATACGAACAGCTGTTAGAGGGGCGGCCAATTTTTCTCTATATACAACGCTTAAACAAGGGGCTTCGTGTATATAACTACTGCAAAGCAATTCCCATTGTATGGTTACAGACTCCATTCCTTATGCATGGTTTATTAGTAAAGTTTTCGCTCTCAACTCTGCATAAGTCTCATATAAAAACTATAAACTGTTTATTCGTAAGACTGTACATATTTAACTACTGTACAACAGCGGAAATTATCTATGAACGAACAATTCAATTTCTAGTCACGAATTTGGTGGATTTTGTAAGTGATTTATCTTACGACACTTCATCAACTGCAATGGTTATCCAGTTTCTGAATGAAATGTAGGTGATAGAAAATGCCAGCGAAATGAATGCAGGGTCCAGCACTGAAAGTTACCGAGCATTCGATCTCAATGGTTAAAGGGATAAGCCCTGAAAGAATTTCAACAGGGTAACTTGTTCCAACTAGTTTGCTAGTTTCATGATCTAATCATAAGAGGTAAAGGAAATTACATTTATTTCTAGTAATTTTAAAATTGGCAAAATGAAGTTTCTAATTTTACGTTTGTCTACCTGTATTAACATTAAATGCACTTTACTGACAGAATAAAGATCAGCCATGTAATTTGTCGTGCAGTTACATAATATTTTCTCTCTGCAAATATAATATTCTACAAAGCATATATATTGAGACTAAGTAAAAACTTAAAAAGAAAAGGCGAAGAAATGATGTCACAAGACACTGTAGTTCCAACAAAAACAATTAAGGAAATGACCATGATAGCCTTGAAGGCTTCTCTGCAGATTTTACGGTGACACTTGTATTTCAAACCAAATTGAATTTTCTCTTTCTATTTTTTATCTGTATATTTTATTTTACTGCAAATATTCATTATGTGAAATATTATCTACTGTACATTTTAGTTTATTGTAAACAAATTTCTTGTAAGACATTTTTAATGTCACCTTAAATGTCACTGTTTAACATTCTTTGTCTTTGGCAACCTCACCAAGTTGAGGAAGATTGAATATTTATTTATTCATACATCTAAAGCAAAATCAATTATTTGGACACGGTAAAAACTATTAAGAATTTTATACAAAAAAAGTCGTGTCCTTAAGAAAAAATATTTTTTCAAACGCATTATGGGAATGTGTAGTTTGCCAACTATTAAGAGTAAGCATAACAAGCAAATCAGAGATAAAAGTTCAACATTATTAGAGTTCTTTGTAACATGACATAACTTGTAATAGTAAATAGTAATAAGTGTTTCTCCTCTCTATCATAGAGTAAAAGGCACTGCAAGTACCATTGTAAAAAGTAGTGTCTGTGACAATGAAAATACAAGATAAACACTGGGAGAAGAATACACTGTGTATTACTTGTGCTCCACTCACCTCTGGTTCACGTTTGATCATAGGGAACGAAATTGGCACTGGATCTCCCTCAAATTTTATCTCAGATAAGAGATCAGAGGTCTGGTCCTCATATTCCTCTTTTGTACCAGTCACATGATGATCCAAGAAATTCCGTTCCTGCAGTACAAAGAGACATCTTAAATTAGCAATTTATTACAGGGTGTGAGAAGACGACTTGTAACTTTACAAGTTGCTCTCTGTGTTTCCGCATGCTATAACGTGATCACAATCCACAACATGTGCTTTACATTAAGATGAATAAAGCCAGGATTTATATGCAAAGTTAACTGTCATTTTTTTAATATTTCAGCCATTACTGCATATAACAAACTACTGTGCAATATAATGTAGCATATCTTGAACATTGTGTTAGATTAACAACAATATTTGAGTAGGCTTGTAAAGAAACTATAAGGCTCTGGACTGTTCTGTTGTCAGCCCACAATATTTTTTGGTTGCCTGTATTCGATGGCTAGAAATTCCTTGTGTATGAAGGAAAACTGTGGAAAAACCACCACTGTCTGCTTTTGTTTCAATGAATTACTGGTATTAGATCTATGCAAAAGATAGTAAATATCAATACCTTAAAAACAATATACTTTGCATACTTCCACTCGGTAATGAGTTTTGGAATAATATTCTGGGGAAATTCCACAGATAGTAACAATGTATTTATATTACAAAAAGGAGTAATTAGAATAATAGGTGCCAAATCTAGGGAATCGCGTAAGACTATTTTGAAAAGACTACAAATAATGGCTATGGCTTGTCAATATATCTTTTCATTAATATTCTTCCTCGTATGTAATCGTGAAAACTTTGTTACTAATTCAACAGTTCATAGCACTAAAACACATAAAAATGACTTTCATACTAACTTCTGGACCACAAGAGGAACGAGGATATACTGCAGGAACTCAACTTGCAACCATTAGAAGAAAAAATTACAGAATACAGAAACAGACGACTGGAACACATTTCTCGTATGGGAGCTGGCCGTACACCCCAGTATATGCTAAAATACCACCCTCAAGGACGACGACGACCTGGACGTCCACAGAAACGTCTATTGGATCCTGTATAGCTGTAACCGAAACAGGCCAACAATGGCCTAATTTCGTGCCTGGAATATGATGACGATGATTACTCAGGACAATACCAAAGTAGGATTGTGCAAAAACATTAATAGAACGAAAATATTTAACCCCATCATAAAATCTACAACTGTTTTGGCCTTCAGGAAACTGGCGACAATATTATGATTTATCTCAAATTCACCATTACAAGCTCCTTCCCTCCCACAATTCACATAGTCATTGTGGTTAAGAATAACAATGGAATAATATCTCTTGTAATAGGAATATATACTGTGACAGACGCGTCGAAAGTCGAACGCGCGTCCGACAGAAGGGAGGGCGCGCAGGGAGGGGAAAGCCAGCGTCGGAGGGCACTGAGCACGGCTTAGAGAGGAGAGGGGGAGACGACGTGACGCTGGGCCGCGGCAGAGAGGGGGAAGAAAAGCAACTGCGACAGAGGGGAGAAATCCGGAGAAGACTCCAGAAGAGCAATGCTGCGACGTTTGTAGAAACTTCCAGGATCGATGGTTCGTGAAATGTGGTTTAACAAATAACAGCGAGCAGCCTTCGAGAGAGCCAGTTTAGTTTAAAACAGACAGTCGGTTTGTAAAGCAGCCGTGAGCGAGCAAGGAAGCCAGCCTTCGAGACCGGAGGACCGCAACTGTGGCAGCGTCCAGGCGGGTGCGGCGTATCCGGAAGTCTTGAGTTCGACTTGAGTGGGTCCGCAACTGGGGAAGCGTCCAGGCGGGTGCGGCGTATCCGGAAGTCTTGAGTTCGACTTGAGTGGGTCCGCAACTGGGGAAGCGTCCAGGCGGGTGCGGCGTATCCGGAAGTCTTGAGTTCGACTTGAGTGGGTCCGCAACCGGAGAAGTGTCCAGGCGGGTGCGGTGATCCGGAAGTCTTGAGTTCGACTTGAATGGGTCCGCAACTGGAGAAGCGTCCAGGCGGGTGCGGCGTATCCGGAAGTCTTGAGTTCGACTTGAGTGGGTCCGCAACCGGAGAAGCGTCCAGGCGGGTGCGGCGTATCCGGAAGTCTTGAGTTCGACTTGAGTGGGTCCGCAACCGGAGAAGCGTCCAGGCGGGTGCGGCGTATCCGGAAGTCTTGAGTTCGACTTGAGTGGGTCCGCAACTGGGGAAGCGTCCAGGCGGGTACGGCGTATCCGGAAGTCTTGAGTTCGACTTGAGTGGGTCCGCAACTGGGGAAGCGTCCAGGCGGGTGCGGCGTATCCGGAAGTCTTGAGTTCGACTTGAGTGGGTCCGCAACTGGGGAAGCGTCCAGGCGGGTGCGGCGTATCCGGAAGTCTTGAGTTCGACTTGAGTGGGTCCGCAACCGGAGAAGTGTCCAGGCGGGTGCGGTGATCCGGAAGTCTTGAGTTCGACTTGAGTGGGTCCGCAACTGGAGAAGCGTCCAGGCGGGTGCGGCGTATCCGGAAGTCTTGAGTTCGACTTGAGTGGGTCCGCAACCGGAGAAGCGTCCAGGCGGGTGCGGCGTATCCGGAAGTCTTGAGTTCGACTTGAGTGGGTCCGCAACCGGAGAAGCGTCCAGGCGGGTGCGGCGTATCCGGAAGTCTTGAGTTCGACTTGAGTGGGTCCGCAACTGGGGAAGCGTCCAGGCGGGTGCGGCGTATCCGGAAGTCTTGAGTTCGACTTGAATGGGTCCGCAACTGGGGAAGCGTCCAGGCGAGTGCGGCGTATCCGGAAGTCTTCAGTTCGACATGAGTGGGTCCGCAACTGGGGAAGCGTCCAGGCGGGTGCGGCGTATCCGGAAGTCTTGACTTCGACTTGAGTGGGTCCGCAACCGGAGAAGCGTCCAGGCGGGTGCGGCGTATCCGGAAGTCTTGAGTTCGACTTGAGTGGGTCCGCAACCGGAGAAGCGTCCAGGCGGGTGCGGCGATCCGGAAGTCTTGAGTTCGTCTTGAGTGGGTCCGCAACTGGAGAAGCGTCCAGGCGGGTGTGGCGTATCCGGAAGTCTTGAGTTCGACGACTTGAGTGGGTCCGCAACCGGAGAAGCGTCCAGGCGGGTGCGGCGATCCGGAAGTCTTGAGTTCGTCTTGAGTGGGTCCGCAACTGGTGAAGCGTCCAGGCGGTTGCGGCGTATCCGGAAGTCTTGGGTTCGACTAGCAGTGAACTTTATCTGAAAGTCTTGAGTTCGAAGTTCAGTGGACTGTCTTTCGAAGTCTTGGGTTCGACATACTGTGAACTTGAGTGAATGAGCTAGAAGAACTAGCCAAGGCAAGCGAACTGTGAACTGACAGTTTTATTTTGTAAATAGTGCTTTGTGAACATTAGTTGAGATTAGGAATACATTGTTGTTCTTAATAATCCTAGTGAATTGTCATTGTTGTCTGTGGAGTGCAAGAACGAGTACTGTGTTGCTGTGTAGAGTGAAATACCCAATAATGACGGGAGTGTTTAAATTCAGGAATAGAAATCTATTGTTGTTGTGAATAAAATCAATATGTTTGTGTTGAATTAAAAGTCACAATACAATACAACAGTATAGTACAAAATAATTAAATCCTCTATAATAAAGGCAATCCGTTAATAAATTCCAACACACTTATAAATAAATCTCTTTATTATGCAATGTTATTATACCGTACCAATGATAGTGCCAACAATTTGAAGTTGTTGTTGTTTTCTAATGCCAGGCATTTGACAATAAAGTAATTTGACCTCTTGTACTCCAATATTTTTCGAAGATATTGTCACGGTTTGCCACTGACGCACAGATTTTGAGATGTTCTGAATCCATTTCTTGATTTGATTTGCACAATGGACAGTTATGAGATTGATATATTCCAATTCTATGCAGATGCTTGGCAAAACAGTCATGGACTGTTGCCAATCTAAATGCAGCTACAGATGATTTGCGTTGTAAATCGGGATTCAACTATGGATTATGATGCAGAGGGTTCCATTTTTTCCCTTGAGATTGTTACCAAATTTTGTTTGTTGATATTTAAGTATGTAGATTTAATAAATCTTTTAACAATTTGAAGTAATTTGCATAATAATATTATCAATTTCTGTATATCTGAACTGATTTAATTGTTTATGCCTTAAACGGAATCAATTTACTTGCTACATATTATATTTTATAGTCCAACTGATGAATAATCGTTGGAGTTTGTAAATTTAATAATCTGACTGGCTGTGTACTGAATATTTTTAGTAGAGCCATCGATGTAGCTCAGTCAGCAGACTCGCTGGCCTCCAGATCCGGAGCTGCGCTTGGGTTTGTGTTGGATCCCCATTTGGTCTGATCGATTGGTTTCTACCAAAATTTTCCCCAGCCATGGGACTGATGTCGGATAATCTATGGCGAGTTCTCAGCCTCACTTCACATCACCCCTGTCTGGTCTGATTTCCTGATTGGGTTTTCTCCGGGGTTTTCCCCAAATATAAGGAAAATGCCAGGTAATCTTTTGGCGAATCCTCGGCCTCACTTCATCTCAGTACTTCTCGCCATAAAATTGTAAAAACATTGTAGAAAATTGTATAATTTGTAAAAAATGTAATCTTGTAAAATTTTGACTTGTTGCACATCTTAAAGCTTCAGTGCTAATGTAACATCTATGGAATATAATAAATGAAATGAAAAAAAAAAAATTAAAATTCTTAACTAATAATTAATAAATAATTGATTAACTGGCGAACTTACAGTGTTAAATATGTAAGCATGTGCGGCTTAGCACTGTTTCGGTGTTACTTGCCACCATCATGAGAGCCTTCTGGGTCTTGGCGGCATTTCGACATCTCTGCCTGTTGAGTGGGTGCGTTCTTGTGGTGAAGGGTTGTGTCAAATAGTGTGTGTGTTCTGAAATTGATCTGTGTGTTGAGAATTTGATTAGGGTATGTTTTGGTGTGCCTATATATTTCATATTGTTCTAGTGTGTTGAGTTTTTGGTATTTGGGTTGTATGTGTAGGATTTCCACGTCTGTGTTTATGTATGGTTGGCATTAGTTATGTGTTCGGCATATGTAGATGTATTGTGTCCTCTGGTTATTGCTTTGATGTGTTCTTTGTATCGAGTTTGAAATGATCTGCCTGTCTGTCCAATGTATAAACTGTCGCAACTATTGCATGTGAGTTTGTATACGCCTGTCTAATTTCTCTATACATCCATTAACAAAGTCAGTAGAAAATGCATTTTATAACGTAAGGCCCATTCACAATGAAAATTCAACATAACCATAACATAAACACAGAAGTTTGCGCCCAGGCTACCAAATGGGATCATTCACAATGATTCACATAAGCATTGACATAAACATTACCGTAAGACGCAAATCTAGTCGTTTATATTCTTAAGTTAACGCTTACGTTATGTTTATTTTTCATTGTGAATTAGCCTTTATGCTCTTTCCTTCATATTTTCAACTGTATCAATGTTGAAACACATGGAGAAAAATTATTTCGGTAAAGCTTGCTTACTCTTTAACTTTGTCCTTATTTCATATCTACATTTATACTGCTAGACTATTTTCTGATGCTACAGCATATTTAATAATTGCCAAATTGATTTAAGCTCTCAAACATCCCTCTCGAGTAGAACTACTGGCTAACCTGTATCGTAATGAGCACGTCAATAACAGAAGCAGATCTCAAATCAATGTGCTTGTAAGTTATCCACATATATAATTCAATTAAGATCACAGTTTTCGTTGTCAATAAGTGGTAGCATGTGCCCCATAAATACTGATCAAGTGAGTGAAAGAAGGTTACTGTTGTAGGACATGAGAAAGCACCTCGGCTGAATAAAATTATGCCTTAGAAATTATAATACAGAACAAAATGTTAAGAGGTACAGAGCAAAATCTCTCTCAAACAAAATCCAAGATTCATCTAAGTTTCTTACAAACGTGCCAAACAGAACCACAGTGGAGCTGTAGACCAGATTAGATTAATAACTGACTCTGCATTACTTGATCGTGATGCAGGGTGAGTAATGGTCACACAGACTAGCTGATCTTCCTGTGAAAATGCCTTCCTATGAGGAGAGTAGAATCAACGCACACTTCATAATGCCAGACCAATTCATGACGCCTTATACCAAACAGCAACAGCATGGGGCTCTGATTTAGTCTACTGGATATAAAGTGTGAAATGAGTGCTTTTCTGGCACTGTTGGATTAACAAATTAACAAAATACATTGTAAGATTTCTGAGTTACCTCTGATAAAGGTTCATTTTCTTCCATTTCGTATATGCTATCATGTATTTGTAAGTCGAGAGGATCAACTGCAGGTTCCATTTTGATCACATCCATCACAACTGAAAGAAAAGGTTATGTAATTGACAGTGATTATAAAAAATATGCTGTTGAGAAACAGTTATTACAAATTACTACGATCTAGTTCACAACCCATTCATTACTTCATACTCAATCTTCTTCCACAATTCCCTGCTAAGGCCCGTAACACTAGAAGAGTTTTCGCTAGCGAGAAATGTGTTGCAAGAAAATTCAAAGATTGATAACATGGATTCAAATAGACGTCCACACACTGGACGAGATTCTTGTTCGAGGCAAAAACCTCGCGCGAGTTTCTCGCTGGAATCGGTAGCTCAGCGAATTTTCTTCACACATTTATTTTATCAAAGATGTTTGACATTTATACTTTTTATGACGACTGAATGTAGAAAACGATATCACAGATGGGGATGAATTGCATTGTTTTTATTTGAAAATGAGGAAAGATGTGTGATTACTGCAGTCAGAAACTTATCGAACTTGTACGATGTCACCCATAGGCCTTTTTATATAATTCATGGGGTGAAAACTATAAAAACACGAAACTGAAAGAAGAAATATGGAGACAAATATCAGATTATCTGAAAATAAATAGGGCTATAGTTTATTTTGATGAGATTGAATAGTATTAAATATAAAGTTTGAAATAACGTATCTATATGCCTCATCAGTTTACGTATTTTTAATCAGAATATAGCAAAGAATTCTCTATCATATCATGAATGGCAAAAAACTGACTCTATTCAACCTGAGATAACGCCTAAACGTACAATATCATCATCCAAATGGAAATCAGTGATCGAAACTCGGCTTTATCTTCGTGAGATACAATGTGATATCCAGATATTTCTGGCTTTAATTTTAGGCCTACTTTTTCTTTTCATTAACAAAATAATATGTTCTTATAACTTCATCTTCTGAATATTCAGATTCAACATAGCGCTCGTACGTAATATGTGAAGTACGACAATATACTTACAGGTTATATATTTAAGTACGACAATATACGTAAATACATAACCTATAATATATCTCCCAACGAGTGAATACTATAATCAGAAAAATGCTTTCTGCATGAAGGCAGTGCATAGATGATCATAGTACAGTCTACTATATATAGTCGCGAAGCTTGAGGTGTTTTTTTGCAACTCTCGTGATAAAGCGCGCAAAGCGGTTAGCAACTAGAAACAATAGACTGTCCATGGTCGACTTTGGACTGTGTCGTATTTCTATCGAGTGCTAGCTCGTTGCGTATTTCACATTGATGCTTGTGAAATGTTCGTTATTGGTTGTAATGAAAAAGTTAATGGCTAAAATATAATAATTGGAATAATAATATGGGACAAGGAGGAGATGTTTGTAGTGCTATAAATTGTAGCAACAGTAAGAGGAAGAGGCCAGAGTTATCCTTTGTCCGATTTCCGAAATATTCAGAAAGGTTCCTGGGTTTCCACAGGAATGCTGTGCAAAAACAAAACTCTTAATTTTGAAGTTGTTTGTGACTGTTAGAATACAATATATCCTTAAACTTCACAATGAAATGTTTCAGTCTAACCGAAAGGACATTAGATACCGGTTAAAGCTCTGTCACTTAGACTGCTAAATTTCCAGAGAAATAAAAGGTTAGGTCTACTTTTTTTTTTTTTCAGAGGATATATTTTTAATTGTAGTTATTAATTTTGTTATTATTTTATGTGTTATTTTACTAAAGACGTAGAAAAATTAAGTTTGTTTTAATGAAATTTATTGATCACGTTATATTTTCAATTCTGGTGGGATTATTATTGCTTAGGCCTACTTTTTTCAAAGGATATGTTTTCAATTACAGCTATTAATTTTGTTGTTATTTTTATTTGTTGCTTTACTAGAGACGTAGAAAAAGTCTATTACAATAAAATTTATTGATCACGTTTTATTTCCAGTTCTGGTGTGATTATTATTGCTTAACCTCATCCCACTTTGTTAATTACGTAAGCCTACACTACAAGTACCGGTACGCGTAAGTTACTCCATTAATTCATATTTCTATTATTATTGTTGTAAAGGGAAATGCAAATTGATATTTATTGGTTTCATAGTTAATTATCGCTATAATCTTGAATGAGTGAAGCTATTATAGTAAATTTCAGTTCGTTTTGCACAAACAAAAATTATATTACTTATTTCTTGCAGGTATCTTCGAGTTTATGGTGGAATTTAATATACTTCATTAAAATAGTAAATTTACTTTATGCATTTAATATTTCAATAATGGAAGGAAGGTGTTAATTTTTCCAAAATAACACGACAACGAAAGTGTAACATATTTTGTCGTCTGCTAGGAGAGAGATCTGCGATGATGAGGCGATAGTAGCGATCCTAGTGGTGGGCAACTACCCATGTTTGCATTTTTACTACATATTGAGCTTCGCGACTGTATATAGTAGACTGTGATCATAGCGAGGTGTGATCTGTGATAGCGAGAACTCGCCAAGTGTGTGGAGGAAGGCACTTCTCCTCATTCTCGCAACACATTTCTCGCTAGCGAAAATTCTGCACGGGTGTTACGGGCCTAAGACCCGTACAAAAAAAAATGTTAGGCCTAGGTTTTATTTAACGACGCTCGCAACTGCCGCGATTATATCAGCGTCTCCAGTGTGCTGGAATTTTGTCCCGCAGGAGTTCTATTACATGCTAGTAAATGTACTGACATTAGTCTGTGTCATTTAAGCACACTTAAATGCGTTCGACCACTTACTAGAACTTGGCCAATATTTAAGACAGGCTCAGACATGGCTTCTCGTAAAGAATTATCTTGTTCTAGCATAAAATACTTCAATCTACAGTGATTTCATGCCTATTTATTATTCTGACTTTCATTTCTAATTCGGGAACTAATTCCTCGTTTGTTCTCAACTTCTACAAAAAAAAAAACTGTCTAATGTCTATTTAATGAGTCAGGTGTTTAGTATTTAGATTCTATTGTAAGTGTAATTTAATTGTATTCGTGAAATTGTGGTTGTAATGTCTTGGTAGAGAGGAAAAGAAGGTCTAGTGGTCTGATCTCCACAAGGTGAAAGAGGTAAATACTAAACACTTATCTTAAATTTCTCAACATGTCTGAAACCAGCAATGTGTTGCAGAAGAACAAGTAACATTTTTAGTAGCGATATGAGTACTAGGTATTTCATTGAACGAACACTAATTTCAGTTTCTCTACACACAATAGATATTTGGCACATACATAGTGCATTTGCAAGTTGGATTCTGGCGTCTTGTCAGCACATTTGAGTTGTGTGGATATAAAGGGAAGAAATGTGACGCTGTCATGTATGATGCCTGAGGTAGCTCAGTCGTTAGAGCATTCGTGCGCTAAGCGAAGGGTCCCGGGATCGACTCCTGTAATCTAACGGTAATAACTGATAATTAATCACTTTCGTGATATTTTGTTCGATAATATATTCTGGAAACCCATTATTTGTTGCAAAGTTATTAACTGAATTTCACTCCTTCATAGTGTTCTCTCCAAGGGCAGGACTTTCACTGCAAACCGAGCATTCTCCAATCTTTCCTATTTTCTTATTTTCAGTCTTCCACTTTGTCTCCGCATAAGATCCATATATCTTATTATATATATATATATATATATATATATATATATATATATATATATATATATGATAATGTTTTTTGTAGTTACAATCTTCTGTATATAGTGTATGTTTTTCTAAATACTTTATGCATTGTCAGAGAACTTTACATTTTCAAAGAAATGTGGATTTATATTAACTTACGTATATGTACTTTCCACGCAGTAATAATATTTGTCCAGTTAACTTATATTTTTAATTACAAACCGACTAGTTAAACGACGAGCCTACAGCATTTTGTAATAACTCGGTTACCTGTAATTCTCTCACTTATGTATGATCCAGTTCGTATATTAACACGAATATGTCAATGCGTGGTAGTGTTAATTTAAATAATTAAACTTAAAATAACATTATTAGTTGCAAGTTCATCAAGCTATTATGATTAGGGAGCGGATTTTTGTGCTAAAAAGTATGAAAATATTTCTTAAAAATAAAAAAATATATATTTCTTTTAAATATGACAAAAGTATCTTACTTAGCTTGGAAAAAAAAATATGTTACTAGGTACTCACGCACCACACTTGAGTGCTAGTAGTTGGCCGAGAATTGCAGTGAACAACAAAGGTCATCTTCAAATTCTCCATCATAAATGCATGCCGATCATCTCTGAACAACGACTGTGCAAACGATCTTTCCACATCACAGGACGTCAGACGTGCATATTTAAAGAGAGGAATGTTATAGACACAAACACCTTCAATTTCACCTACAGACACACCCTCCAATACTTGAGCAACTTTACACTTTTTTATATCCACTGTTTTTCCCAAACATATTATGGAATTTGTCCCTTAGTACTTGTACTTCTGAACCTGGTAGCAAGTCTAGTTTAATTTTCACGGCACGCAGCTCCTCGTTTCAGACAACAGGTTTTTGGATGTTTCGAGTTTTTTCATGGTGTCTCACAAAAAGCTTAGATTTGCTAATAGGAAAGCCAAATCTTTTTTTAAACAACCATCTTTCAGTATATCTTGAAGGATATCGATTGACGAAGCCCGGTAACAGGAAATCACAACAAGACGTATTGCCTCACTTGATGGACATTAGCGAGAGGCGAGAGATTTGTTTAAATTTAAAAAATGTTCATATCCGAGCTCTTATCTGTTGTGTTTCACAAACAAACTGTGGAATGAAATCATCTTCAGCAACAATAAACATTCCTAATTATGTGTTGCAAAATCTCCCTTCCTTGTCCATGTTAATTCATTCTCTAATAATAACACTGATATGCTGCCTAGCAGTTCTCAGAACTTGAGACGAAACTATTACAAAAATGTATCACGGATACACCACACAGAGCTTAGAAACACGAAGCAACTAAGAATTCTTAAAAATATAACGTACTTCTGAGTGACATAATTGATTTAGTTTTAAAATGTTTAAAAGTTGTTGTAAAAAAATTATTTAAGTAAAAAAACTCCAAGATTTATGTGTTTATAATAGATTTCCTGAAAATATGTATTTACATCATTTTTTGTGAAAATTTGTGTTTTTATGTGAAATAAAATTCGGGTTTTAAACTTGGAAACTTCATATTCGGAATTTTTTACTTTATTTGTGTTTTATCACACGCAAAAATAATATTTAATTATATAGGAATCAGCTCCTTAATTATGGTTGTACTATTGTTCAGTTCTCGTGACATGTTGCTTCTAGTGGAAGAAATACTTGCAGCAATCCTACCGTTGGTTACGAGATTATATAATCCTACAGTAAGGAGAATACTATTGAATAACACCAGTATATGACTACTTGGAAAACATAGCCCCTACAAATGAACTGAGTTCCAAAATAGCGAATAAATCAGTGCCTGCTAAGATAGCAAATATCGGAATTAAATAAACTTTGTACCTAAATATCTTTAAAACTCGCTTTGATATTATAGTTCAAGCTAAAACTTCTTAACGGATAACAATAACAATAAAATAACGATAGACCCAACAAAATTGATGTACACATTTACGTATAACTGTAATGAATCTAGAATGCGGAAATGATAATAAATTCGAGACTAAAGGCCATGTATACTTCCAATATATACCTATATTCTTAATATATATCTTTAAAAAATTGGAACATGCCTCTTCAACAATATAAAACTTCCACCAAACGAAACTCGTATCTTCCAATTTATCAACCATTAACGAAAACTTGATTGCTCAAGACAAACGCAAAGCTCTTCGATCTAAGAGGCCGTGAACTTTGAGCAAGGCGCTGCACAGTGGCCCAGAATTCGAATGTAGCAGGAAAAAAATAAAAATTCAACTTACTTTATTCCCCATTTTTTCCCTTTGAATCTGTTAACAGATAATCATAGCTTAAGAAAACCGACCTTAGAGACGAAAAATAAACGGACATGTTTATATATAACAACCGTAATCTGCACTTCCTTGAGGGAGAGTTCCGTCTCGTCGCTAGTTGTGTGTTAGCAGTGAACTTTGTTGGTTGTTAGTTTGGTGCCAGTGCATTATTGTGAATATCTGAAGTATGGAAAAGAAAGCTACAGATATGCACTTGCAAATCAATATAGTTAAAATTCTAATTTTTTCATCTGTAATTTATATTGAAGGTGTAAACAAGCTGATGTAATCAACGAGTGAAATTCTTATTTTCTAAATTTACACAGTAATTTAAAAATGTATCCAAATGTATCCGTTTAAATTTTCATACCAAAATGTACAGAAACTAGTAACGATTGAGGGTAAAGCTTTAGTGTGTGCCCAAATTTGCCCAATTCTTAGAAATATTATTTTATTTGCAGAGGCGCGCGTTTCGTCACGACCTCCCATAACGCATCGTGAGCTATGATAAGTGTTGAGTGATAAAACATAGAGTGAGGATCAGCTGGTGCATTACGTAGAATCTAAACTAAACATAGAGGACTCTTCTTCTTCTTCTTCTTCTTCTTCTTCTTTTTCTTCTTCTGAAGTATTACGTTGTATTAAAATGGCATTGAGTGTTTTCAAATGCAGATTTAAAGAGCGATGGCAAAGAGTAATAGAATGAAATTAGGTTTCTAACAATAAATTCCAATTCGCTAGAAAAAAAAAACATTTTTCTGATGAAGTTTATAAAGCTACATCACAAAATTTTAAAACGGCCAGTTCAGTTCCGTTCACCTCTAAACGTGGAAGGCCTAGAAAACTCTTTGACTAAAGAGGAATGAAAACTAAACAGAAAAGGTTAGAAGCTTTAATTAAAGAGCGATCGCAATAAGAGTTAACAGTGGCTGCTCAAATCTCACCTCGAGCTTCCGATAAAAGGGTCCCAGCAAAAATTATTAAGAACAATACCGAAACTACCCCTCGCAGAGCCACTAGATGCAGAATGGCATACGAGTCATCCCACCCATTATCTATTCCATATTCTCCAGAAGCTTTGTCATTTCTTATAGAAAATAATTTATCTAAACTCCAACATAGTAATATAAGCATGGGAGCTAAACAGAGGCACAGTAATATATACCCACCATACAATACTGTCAGGGAAGCAAAATTAAGAAATTATTCACCAAAAGAAAACGTGAAAGTTACAGAATATTTCGCCGAAATAGATTTACAGTCATTGTTAGATAACATAATTGAACGATTGTGAAGATAAATGCAAACAAGTCGAAGAATGAAGGAAAATAAAGCAGGTAAAAGTTAGAATTCTAAATGAGGCAGTAGAACAAGTGGACAGCTTCAAATACTTGGAGTGTACTGTAAGCAGTAACATGAGCTGCTGCCAGGAAGTCAATATGAGGATAGCAATGGCAAAGGAAGCTTTTAATAGAAAAAGGAGCATCTTCTGCGGACCTTTGGAAAAATACCTAAGGAAGAGACTAGTGAAGTGCTTTATGTGGAGCAGAAACATGGATTACGAAGAAGTGAAGAGAAACGACTAGAAAAGCATTTGAAGTATGAATGGAGCGTGTGAAATGGACAGACAGAATAACAAATGATGAGGAAGAGGAAAAGGAATTGGTTAGGACACTGGCCGAGAAGAAACTGCCTATTGAAGGATGCACTGGAAGGAATGGTAAACGGGAGAAGAGTTATCTTGCCAATTGGAATTTTATCAGAAGAGGCCCTAGAGGCAAGAAATAAGCACTTAACAAAATACAGGGAAAGCCATACCAGAAAGTTTTCTCGTAGGGCTACTATACGGGATGTTTTTAATATCTTGCTCGTAACTTCGGATCCTGTGATTGCTCAGTTGAGTGCAGCATTGAGGAATAAAAACAAGGGATCATTATCCTTAGATGTTCGTTGTTTGCTCATGGAACCAAGAGTAACTAGATCTTCTTATGAAAAGGTAACAACCGAGGTAGCGGTGACGACGAAGACGACGACGATGATGATGATGATGATCATAAAAATGAAGACGACACGGACGAAGGTAGTGATAATTCTATAGATAATAATAATAATAATAATAATAATAATAATAATAATAATAACAGTAATAATAATAATAATAATAATAATAATAATAATATGAGTCGTCTAGAATCAAACTGCACTTTATCCAAAAATCTGATTTTGCAGGAAGAACGAAAAACTAGTGCAGTTAGCCTCCAAACTGTGACTTTTCTTATAAATCTGAGGCATATAGATAGCAGTTCGACTCCAAACGAGCAATTTATCACATTCCCTGCAAAGTTCTGCACTGAAACATGTCTTAAATAGGGTTCCCAGACGTCCCGTTGTCCCTAGAAAAGCTTTCGGGACAGCTTTCAGTCCCGTATTTTAGTGTTCTAAACAGAAATCTAAAGGTTACAATGTATATCCTATACCGGTATTACAAATTAAAAATATCGCACTTCATCTTTGAAGGTGACTGTAGATGGGCTATTATGAAACAATTATTGGCAGTTATTAATTTCTCAAGGCGAGTGATGGCAACACCAAAGGTATAGATGAAGTCTAAGTGGATCGTTTTAAAAGTAATGAAGGAGAACTCTCAAATTTGATAGGAGTAGTGGAGTTCATTATGTGTATCCCTGAAACAAATGAGTTGTCGAAAGACTATTTTCTCACATGAACGCTTTATGAACTGATGAGAAAAATAAGTTGTCTGTGAAAACAATAAAATCAATCCTTGGTGTAAAATCATTCTTCAGTGAAGATTGTGTGGTTTTTCATGACTTGATTCTCCAAAATAAACAATTGTTAAGTGAAATTAATTCTTCAGATGAATATTGCAAAGCCCAGGCGGATTGATTTATAAGAATATTGTTACATGAGTAGTGAATTTTGCAGCTATTTCTGTGATAAATTAGTATAAACAATTTGAAGGCAACCTACATAAAGAAGCTGGGTAACTTTCGGTGTTGGACCCCGGACTCATTTCACCGGCATTATCACATTCATCTCATTCAGACGCTACATAACCTTAGATGTTGATAAAGCGTCGTAAAATAACCTACTAAAATAACTAAAAAAATAAATACATAAAGAAGCATAAACTTAATGCCAATATGGTTCCCTAGCAATTTTGTCTACTTACCCTTAGTTAGTAAATAGTGTTTGTGTAGTAAACTTTACTACACACACAATTTGTAAGATTGGTATACTAAACTTACTCAGTGATTACTGATGTGTCCCCGTGTTTTTTTTTCCCCCCCAATATGTCTGGGAACCCTAGTCCTAAATCCAAATTTCATAATTTGGAGAAAGTGGAGTTTCATTCTAGGCGATTCGTATACATTCTATGAAAATAGTTTATGGTAGTGATATGAAAACTTCATAGTCCTACTCTTAATACCTTGTCAAATGAAAAATATTTTTCATTAAGTATCCTACTTAGTCATTATTGTAACGCGACGAGACTTCCACAGAATTATGTAATATTTTATTTGTAAACTCCAGCAATGCAAAGTTTGGAACTTAACATTCTTTTCCCATCTCACTCTAATTACGAAAAAAATATACACTTTTTTTTCAAACTATTGTCACTTACAGTTCCGCATTATTTCTACGTGCTCTTCTGTGGGTTAGTTTCAGAATTTTCTTTTTTATAAATAAATTATTTCCTGAAATTTTGAGCTCTAACCGCTGAGCTACGCCGAAGTTCAATTCACCGCACCGGATAGAATCCCTCTCCTCAAGTGTTTTTCCCTTTATGGCATGACTCCAAGTCCGACATATGTTGACGTATATTAAGTCAAGTACCTTTATACAAGGAGCCCACTCTATTGAGTGACATGGTGGCCGTAATTCCACAGTAGTGGTCTTAGCTTTCTTAATAATATATTGTACGAAACATTTAGCACCGTCTTACACGGTAAGTAATGTACACACAATCTTGATTACTGTGTAGTGTCGAAGAGACTGCAATTAAGAATGATTTGTCACGTTGGCATTTTTGTGTACAGTGGACTATTTTCTTGTAGATGAAAGAAAAAATCGAAAATTTGAGGCTTGCCTAATATGACAAGACTTGTCAAACAGGATCACTTGAAGAGTTTAAATATATACTAAAATATATTACCGATATGTAATGCGCCAAGTGTCAAAAATATTTATTTCTTCTTTTGCCATAAAGTGTGCTATGAAACAAACGTAATTTTAATAACGAAAGGCGAAATAAAACGGGGCCTGAAAGTAATCCTAAATCGCATACAAAGATGTACCTAGGAACATCATTGTTTCGCGATATAATAAGCTACATATGTGCTGTTACTAAGCAATGCTTTCATTGAATGTCTCATGATTTTTGTTACCTGTAACATTACAGATTCTTTTGTATCATGATACTGTTTTAACAACATTGCTTGTAATGCGATCAAAAAAGAGGAGGAAATGACAAGGTTATAAGCTAGGAAAAAAATTCGTGTCAGTGAAAGAATAAAAACCAAATGATTAATTTCCTTGAAATTTGAACTAAAAAGCGCAAGGTGCTATACCATAATAGTTTCATTTAATATACGAAACTATATGTAGCAGATTTGTCAAATCGTTAATAAAGTTGAAGGTGTGTAATCAAGATGTATAAAAAATACGACATTATTGCTCTCATGGCTTTATTTCATAGCTGAGGAATTTATTGATGAAGATAGATCTCTGTTTCCTTAACATTTCAGAACCCGCGCACTTTTTCATAACGTATGGTATTCAGTCACGTGAGGGACAGCTGCCACCCAAGTTATATTCTTGCTTTAGATAATGAATTTGAACATTCTTTGAATATGATTGGTTACATAAATGTGTTACTAGGGAGTATACACAGCTTATTTATATTAAATTTCAAATATTTCCTAAATTTGCCTACAAAATTAAAACTGGAAGCACGTTTATAATCCTTGCTTTGTTGTGAAAATCTTTGTGTACAATAATACCTAAATAGCTTGTGTTCTATTTTCAAAAGTCTATATTCCTGAATGATTTCTACACATGTTTTTAATAACTAGG
Source organism: Periplaneta americana (assembly GCF_040183065.1). Taxonomy (NCBI): domain Eukaryota; kingdom Metazoa; phylum Arthropoda; class Insecta; order Blattodea; family Blattidae; genus Periplaneta; species Periplaneta americana. Next base: position 380,486 of record NC_091133.1, on the reverse strand, counting down.
TATTTACAAGGAATTTAAACAGATATCCCTCAAATGGTGGGTACATGTTCGTATTGATCATTTCACATACAATATCTAGTCGTTTTGTCTCGATATCTACCAAATTCGTAACAGCGGTACCTGCATGGATTCCTTTGTTCTGGGGCTGGTGTAGCAGATTGTTGAATTCCCAGTCATACTTGAGAACGCCTGCTAATCTCTGAAGGAATTTGATAAACGTAGATCTGCAATCCTTCGAAGTTCAATACAACAGATTATCCCTATACGTAGAGTGTAGGCTATAACTCACAAAAGTAATCACCATTCCTTACCGAAACTTTGCAGAAACCGTAATATAAAAACGTCGCGTGGTTGACAATTTTTTACTCAGAAGAATTAAAAAACATTCATCATCAACATCATTGGTCCGACGGTTCTTTTTAGTTTGAACTTAGCCTCCTTTTCAACAGCCATGAATTCACTTCGGTTTATGGCTCTTGTACCTATCTTTCCTGTCTCTCTGAACATCATCCAACCATCGTAACCTGGGTCTTCCGATTTTCCTATCGCCATCTGGTTTAGCACTCAATATTATTTTGGGCAAACGTGTACCGTTAATTCTACAGAGGGTCACACTGAAAGTCATGAGTAGACCTCGCATTTTAGGTAAAAACCTATTTTGTTCCTCATGACATATACAAAAGAAAAGTTATATATATATACGAATTATGGAAATATATGTTCGAAAATGGTGGTCCTATACAACCTAAAACTACCTACTGTAATTTCACGTTGGCAACTATTTTTACTTAATTTTACATTTTCCAATTTCTACAGTTGGTAATATGGAAACGCTGTGTAATTCTGTATGCCAGTCGTGCCTTGACAACAATAGCAGCATAGTTCCTCTCTTCTATTCATTACAGTGTGAGATTTCAGAGCGAAGACATTGTATTTAGTGGAAAGTAAAACATGAATGTGCTGCTCCCTTGCATTTAATACCAACATTTACATATGCTCTGGTGTCATCAGTTGATGTGGAACGCTCATTTTCGGCAAATAAGATGGTGTTATCTGAGAAGCGATGCAGTTTCTCTATGGAAAACTTAGAAAACGTGTTAGTTGTTTACTCTGGCTCTAATTATGGACATGTACAATGAAATATTGTGAAATGTTTCGGCTAATTTGTAATGGGAAATGAAAAAATTTCATTTTTTGTTCACCTATTTTTGTAATTTTAGAACCTATTTTGATTTGTGATAGAACCTATTTTAGGTACCTAATTTAAGATTTTTACAGTGGCGTATACTGGTTAAAGGGTTTGGGCTACCGCTGACCCTATTATTACAAAAAATATATCTAACAATTACTTTAATTTTAATTACTATGGTAAAACTAATAATACAAAATTATTACATTATGTTATATTGTAAACTTTTTCTTTTGTAACTTCCTTGGGCTACCGCTGGTAGCCCCGGTAGCCCGCAAAATACGCCCCTGGATTTTTAGGACCTAAAAGTCCGAGGTGTAATCATGAGCAAACATTTGTTACAATTCCATTTCCAACAATGTAACAAAAACGACTGCAGACTACAGACTTTACACTACATGTTGACAACACGTGATCACAGGCAATTTGGAAATTGGTTGAGAACGATGATTCCCTTCGACAGCCCACTGTCATTGAATTTCTTATTTAAGAGAAAAATTCATCTGATGAAATTCACCTCAGGCTTCAGCTTGCATACAGAGATGTGTGCATGGGCGCCTGCAGAGTTAGGAGATGAGTGAAACATATCAAATACTGGAACAAGATTTCTGTAATGGGAAACATAGCATACTGTGCCAACCTGCATTTATTTAGAAGTAAATTGATATCTAAACAGTCCAAATTTAAACTATACTGTACTACAATAGGATCTGTAGGAACTTATGCCAGCGAAATATGGGTCCTTAAAAACTCCATAAAACACAGACTTTTAATTTTTGAAAGAGCAGTAGTAAGAAATATTTTTGGTCCAACTAAAATGAATGATGGTAAATGGAGAATTAAATATAACAGTGAACTGAAAGAGCTGATAAAGAATAGGCACAAAATAAATCATATAAAATAGCTAAGATTAGGATGGTTTGGTCATATAAATAGAATAGAGAATAATAGAGTGGTCAAACAAATATACAAATAGAAACCAATAGTTAACAGAAAGCAGGGTAGACGAAGAAATAGACGGGAGGATGATGTCCTGAATGATTTGAAATTGATGCAGGTGGAAATCTGGACAAAGATAGTTGGAAGCCGTAAGGAATGGAAGGAAGTTGTTTAGAAGGCCAAAACATTCACATGAGAGTTGTAGAGCCTGAAGAAGAAGAAGAAGAAGAAGAAGAAGAAGAAGGAATAAGGAATAAGATTTGAAATTTTCAAATGCCTCTAGATTCGTTTATTAAACATCATGAAATAAATTCTATTTAGGAAAACTCAATCTTTCCCTTCTGACACAGCTCACATGTCAGGTATCGCCTCTTCATCTATAGTTTAACCAGCTTACTCTTGCTATCATTTATCCCATGATGTCGGAACAATTCTTCAAACATAGTCTAACCTACTAACAAATTCCTGATAAAGAATTTTTTAATAATTCAATTCACTCGGTAATCTAGGATATACGTAGGATAATACTGAACGTGAATCTACTGCATTTTTGAATTAAGACACGATGGATCTCCATACAACAAAATATACGACTTGGAAATAGCTTTATGATGACAACACAGTGAATCAACTTTCACTTTCCCTACAAATCTCTCGTTCACCTTTTAATGAATGTATTTTAACAGTATTTAACTTCTGGTTGTATTTTTCGTTCCCGGTTTATTGTGGACCAGACCTAAAAACTTTAGATTACACAACTGACAAACACATTCTACAATCGTGGCATTACCAAAAATTTTCTTCGGTATGTTTGAAAAAATATATAAATAGTTTTGCAAACGAAACACATTTCAGGCTCCTCGCCTATTTATGGCAATAGCTTTTCACGATACCCCAGAGTGAAAAAAAAAACTTACAACAAATATAGCATTAGAAATATTTGCTACGATAAGGTGAGTACTTGAAAATTCAGCAATGAATACTAGCGAAACATATTTGACGGTCGACACATTTAGGTTTCTCGATTGTGTGCAAAAGTCCATGGCTTAAAGACTAGGAGAGAGAGAGAATCACTCACAAGGAACATTGTTTTTTTAGGTTTCTGGTGTCTGTGTCGGCATCCATGAGCTGTTAGGTTATCTTATTTCGAGTAACAATTACCACAAACATTACATTTGGAAGGTTACACGCAAATGCGGAAGAGATCTTGGTCTTTTAGGTTACCAGAGTGCAAGTAACAATTACCACAAACACCAAATTGATACGGTTTCTAGGCAGTGTGAGTCCGATTATGTCTTCTTAGGTTAGTCAAATCAGAGAAACACTTACCGCAAATTTCACATTTAAAAGGTTTATCGCCAGTATGTCGGCGCTCATGTACTTTTAGGCTAGCAGACGTAGTAAAAACTTTATCACAAACATCACATTTGAAAGGTTTCTCGCCAATGTGAAGTCGTTCATGCACCTTCAGTTTATCTGATTTCAAGTATCGCTTACCACAAACATCACATTTGAAAGCAGTGTGAAGCCGGTTATGTCTTTTTAGATTACTGCAATCAGAGAAACACTTACCACAAATTTTACATTTAAAAGGCTTCTCTCCCGTATGTCGGCGCTCATGTCTTTTTAAGCTATCCGACGTCGTGAAGCCTTTAATACAAACAACGCATTTGAAAGGTTTATTGCCAGTGTGCCTGCGTTTGTGGACTGTTAAGGCACCCGACTGCAAGAAACATTTACCACAAACACCACACTTGAACGGTTTCTTGCCAGTGTGCAGAAGTTTATGGCCTTTTAGAGATTTCAAATGCGAGAAACATTTATGACAACTGGAACACTTGAAAGGTTTCACGCCAGCGTGCACGCGTTTATGGTTCTTTAGTAAATATGGCATCGAGTAAGATTTACCACACATGTCACAGTTGAAAAGTTTCTCACAGGGGTATAGATGTTCATGCCCCCTCAATTTATTAGATTTCAAGTTATCACATTTGAAAGCAGTGTGACGCAGGTTATGTCTCTTTAGGTTGCTCAATACAGAGAAACACTTACCACAAGTTTTACATTTGAAAGGTTTCTCGCCCGTATGAACGCGCTCATGTCTTTTTAGGCAAGACAACGTAGTGAAATCTTTACCACAAACATTGCATATGTAAGGTTTATCGCCTGTGTGCCCGCGTTTATGGACTGTTAAGCTACCAGGCTGCGAGTAACACTTACCACAAACATCACATTTAAAAGGTTTCTCGCCTGTATGAACGCGCTCATGTCTTTTTAGGCAAAGCAATTGCGTGAAATCTTTACCACAAACATCACATTTGAAACGTTTCTTGCCTACGCCGACGGGTAAATGCTCGTTCTGTTTTTTCGCAGTTGAGAAAGATATTTTAGAGAAATCTAGTTCCAAATGTTTCTCATCTTCATGAGTCCGCACAGGTTTTCCCAAAGAACTTGAATTCTTGGGAATTTCGCACACGGTCTCGTTCTCTTCAAGAGCATGTCTTTCCAATTCTGTTAATACAGTCCTTTGCTTCGTAGCTGCAATCCTGAAGTAAATATAGTATGTCTATAAAATAGTCGTAACAAATTTACATACAATTATTGAATATTCAAATGAACACAAACCTATTTCATGAGGTGATATTTTATGCGCTTGTTTCGAAATTCCAGATTACAAATATGCTACAAATTTTTCTAATTCTTATTCTTGTTATATAAAGGTTGAATCACGAGGATTCTCCGCCATTTACATCCTAATATTAATATTTTCAGTCTTACACTAATCGGAACTGCATAGTAAAGTACGGGTTTTTTTAGTTGTAAGAGTAAAAGAATATTGCTAATAGAAAATGAATTGCAGGTTTTCAACAGTCTCATTATTATCGTACGCTCACATGCAGATATTTACAGAAACGTACACGGCTATCCCGTAACTTCAAAACCATAAGTTGCGGTGCAGATTTCGTGACAGCACTGCTCCAAACTCACTACGTGTGCGAAATATTGGAGAGCAAGAGGATTAACGGCTTTACAGCAAAGATCTCTGCATTAGTTAATAACTACACGAATATGTTTCGTCTGTGAATGGGACAGTAGGGCTAGGTCTATGCAGGGGAACAGGGAACAGGAAACAGTGGTCAAACGGAAACAAATCAGACATTGGTGAAATAATATTGTTCAAGAATCATTGTATGTACTATTGCAGTAGTATTGCTGCTTGTGTGGAAGTGCAAGACTGATGTCCTTAATTACACGAGACTACATGAATGAACGAATGAATAGACAGACAGACACGTTAAATAAATAAATGAATAAATAATTGAATGAATGAATGAATGAATGACTAAATGTATAAACGAATGAATGAATAAACAAAAGAATGAATAAACAAATAAATGAAAGAATAAACAAATAAATAAATGAATAAACAAATAAAGAAATGAATAAACAAATAAATGAATTAAATAAACAAATAAATGAATGAATGAAGAAATAAATGAATGAATAAACAAACAAATGAATAAACAAATAAATGAAAGAATAAATAATTCAATAAATAAACAAATAAAAGAATGCATAAACAAATAAATCAATGAATAAACAAATAAATGAATGAATAAACAAATGAATGAATCAATAAACAAATAAATAAACGAATGAATAAACAATAAATAAATGGATAAAGAATAAATGAATGAATAAACAAATAAATTCATGAATAAACAAACAAATGAATGCATAAACAAATAAATGAATGAATAAACAAATGAATGAATAAACAAATAAATGAATGAATAAACAAATAAATGAATGTATAAACAAATAAATCAATGAATATACAAATAAATGAATGAATGAACAAATAAATGAATGAATAAACAAATAAATGAATGAATAAACAAATGCATGAATGAATGAATAAACAAATAAATAAATGAAAAAAGAAATGAATAAATGAATCAATAATCAAATAAATACATGAATGAATAAACAAATAAATAAATAAATAATAAGTAAAGAAATAAATAAGTAAAAAAGTAACTAAACACATATACAAATAAGGGAATGAATGAACAAATAAATGAATGAATAAACAAATAAATAAATACATAAATAAATGAATGAATGAAGAAATAAATAAATGAATCAATAGACACATAAATAATAAGTAAATAAATAAATAAGTTAATAAAAACAAAAGTAAATACATAGGTAAATAAAAATATAGAAATAAATAAGTGAAAAACTAAGTAAACACATAAACAAACAAACAAATAAATAATTTATCAATAAATAAAACAGAAAAATTAATGTTACACAGTGGCTTTCTATCTGTGAACAACGGTTTGCAGGAAATCTATTGAAATAGATTCAAAATGGTAGTGCATAATTTCTCAGGGAATTATAAAGACCTCAATTATAAAGAAACTGTAGAAATTACGTTGTAGAGGCCCTGGACTGCAATATGAGTGTAAAGGCCCACTTCTTGCATGTCCATTCACTTTATTTTTACGAGTATCTAGGCACTTTTAGAGAGGAACATGAAGACAGGTTTTAACAGTACATTATGGAAACCAGATAGCAAGGGAAGTGGAGTGTGAATGTGATGATTGGGTACTGCAGGATGATTCAGACAGACAGTTCGTCAGAAGCTGCTTCTGGACAGTCAAGCTAACAGACACTTCAAACACAAAGAACTCTACGTGAAGACTCGCACACCACACTCACCTTTCCGTCAAAACCTCGTTGTGCTCTGCTTTAACTTCCTCACTTGGGTCCTCATTCACTGCGTCCGAGTCAGTCTGCTCTTCCTAATACAGAGCAAATAAAAAAAAAAGATAGCACAATTTACATTAAGAAAATCGCATCGAATTTAGATGCCACAGAACTGCTTTTAAATCATATCAGGCCTAGCAGAATTTTAGTTCATAGAATACAATTCTTGGGGGAAATTTTTCGTAGATCTGCGTTCTAGAACCTTTTTCAACACGTGGCACACAAAAGTGTAATATAAAATCCTGCAGGACAGTCATATAATCTAAACCTCTTTCCCGAAGCAGAAGAGGAATTTTGAGAGTTTTAGAAGGGAACAAGTACCGGTACTATAAAATCCAAATGAATGAGATAAATGTATATGCATTAATATATAAAATAAAATATTTTAAAACTTATATGACTTATTTTTACTCAACATACGGAGGAATGATAAAATTCTGAATGGTGAAAAGGCGCAAAAGATGTTGAGAAGAGAAACAAAATACATATTATTCACGAAGTGAACTAAAACACCTTTTTTTTTTTAACTTTATGATAGAAATGCAAAATTTAATGTGAAAAAATTATTCCAATGCAATATCAGTGTCAAACATATAGTATTATGAATGTTTTCTTAACTTCATATTTAGAAGATACGGAGAGATACAATATTATTACATGTTTTGATAAGATATCTAATGCAGGAAACATTACTTTTTATAAAAACAAGTGAAATACGACAGATTTTAAGGTTGGCACTTCACTAATCTGTCCATCCTATATTATGCGAATCTGTCATTCTGTTCTCTGTTGCTTGCAAACCCACACATTGTTCACTGAATGTTGACTTGTGCCATATTTGAGATTCTGTCGCACACCAATGGATCACATGAATACGCACAGCCACGCTGGTGGAAAATGACTGTTACAGAGTAACTATTTAACCACTTATAATAGAAGAAATTTTCTGTGAACGATTAATTCAATAATTTCTAGTTTCGAATTTGGTGGATTTTGTAAGTGGTTTACAACAATTTAACAACTGCAATGGTTATCCAGTGTCTCAGTGAAGTGAAGGTGATAATGCCAGCGAAAAGTGTCTACGGTTCAGTGCCGAGAGTTAACCAGCATTTTCTCTCAATGGGTTAAGGGGTAATACCTGAAAAACTTCAAACAGGGAAATTGTCCCAACCTGTATCTGGACACCGATTTGCTAGTCTCACGATCAGACATGTTACTTGTAACTCCACACTTTTGAACGAAATTGGTACAATCCCCATTTTTCTGACAATGTCTAATACTAAGTCATTGTATGACCACAAATTTTTACATTACCAGGTATATAATAATTCGGTTGATTTCAATTTCTATAGTACATGTATGATTATTACATTTTCTTCCAGTTTTGCTGCATAAATTCTGCCAGGGAAAATCATTAAGTATACAATTATACTAAAGCTCCAGTACACAAAGATCCCTTTGCTAAGACAATACTGAATATTATATCGTAGAGAAAAAAAAATAGTTAGAAAATTCGTTGAACAATTATGTGAACATCATAAATTTCCCGAGAATTTCAACTAAGTTGTAGTCTAGTCATAAGAAGTAAACGAAATTCAAATACAACGTTTTGTTCTAGTAATTTAAAAATTGGCAAAATAAGGTTTCTAATTTTACGTCTCTCTACCTGTACTAAAATTAAATACAGTTCACTGACAGATTAATAAATAAAATATACAACAGTATCATGTATGCTGTTACTGCATTTATATATCACAACATTTTGCGAAATTGAGAACCTATTCTGCACTCCACTCAAAATAAATTATAAGTCGTAAAAAAAAAATTTTCAAAATATTTTCTCTTTATGCGTGAGATAATATTCTACATAAGATACATTGCAAATACGTAAATACTTATAAACAAAACGTGAAAAAAAATGAAATCACGAGATAATGTATGTACATACATCTAAAACAAAATCTAACACTAGTAAACGGTGAAATGTATTAAGAATTTTACGTTTTCATATCTAAAACAAACCGTGATAACACTCCAGAATTAGTTCCCTACAACATGACTTATCTTGTAACACTAAATAGTGATAAGTGTTTTTCTGTCTCTATCATGAAGTAAAATGCACTGCAAATACTGTTCTAAAAAGGTAGTATCTGTAACAATCAAAATAAAGATAAACACCGGAAGTAGAACACAGTGCATTCCTTGTGCTGCACTCACCTCTTGTTCAAGTTTCACCATAGGGAACGAAATTGGCACGGGATCTTTCTCACATTTTACCTCTGATAAGAGATCAGAGCTCTGGTTCTCATATTCCTCTTTTATGCCAGTCACGTGATGATCCAAGAAATTTCGTTCCTGCAGTACAAACAAATGTCTTAAAAGAGCAATTGATTACAGGGTGTTAGGAGATGACTTCTAACTTTGCAAGTTGTTCTCTATGCGACGGTATGGCACAGAATAATTATAACTCGCAGCATGTGCTTTACATTATGATGAATAAGTCAAGGATTTATATGCAGATGCATATTTTGATGCAAAAACACGTTATATATGTCACTAACGTCTGTGACAATGAATACGCAATGTTAACTGTGCATAAGTTTTTTTAATATTTTGGCCATTACAGCATATAATATAGGCTAGTACTGTGCACTATATTGTAGCAGTTTCAACATTGTTTAGATTAACAACATTATTTGCGTAGTTGTGTAAAAAACAATAAGACTCTGGATTGTTCTGGTGTCAGCACATAATATTCTTTGTTCGACTATACTCGAAGGCTATAAATCCCTTGTGTATGAAGGGAAGCTATTGAAAAACCACCACTGCATGCTTTTGTTTCATTGAACTACTGCACAAAAGAAAACATTCCCAAACATCGCTACCTTACTAACTCTAACACCCCTATCCTCCTTTTCAATGCTTGGCTTATCAATTGAAACCGAAAAATGATTTTGAGACTTAGACAAAGAGAAAAAAATGAATTTGTGTCGTTAGGGATAATATAAAAAATCTACATTGCGGGAATGTGTAGCTTAGCAACGATTAAGAATAAGGTATAACCTGTAACTTCGTTTTTAAATTTGAAATATAAAACCAGATAACAGTTCAACATTAGGCTTTGCTACAACATGACAAATAAAAAATATATTGTCATCAAATTTCTTCTATCTCCATCACAAACTAACACGCACTGCAAATAATATTATAAAGAGATAGTGTATGTGATAATCAAAAATACAAAATAAACACTGGAAGAACACAGAGTGCATTCCTTGCGTTCCACTCACCTCTGGTTCACGTTTCACCATGGGGAACGAAATTGGCATCGGATCTTCATCAATTTTCACCTCATTTGTAGGAGCATGTCCCTGGTCCACATATTCTTCAGAGTAATAAGACATCTTTGCGTTGGCTTACGTATAACAGTCGTTTAATTGTTCCATTTTCTACCGTAATTAATCATTACCAACGAGTTATAAATTTGTTACTCGTTGACCGCTACGATACAAGGTGGTCAGGGCTGACTAGATCCTTAACGAAGTTTTTTCAAGCGGACGTGATCAGACAGACGATCGAGATTCTGAATGGTTGTAAATTCATGTTTCATTCCTCTTTGTAAATATTTAAGGTCCAAGAATCAGTCTCTTTTTTTCCATACCCATAGGGTTATTTTACGACGCTGTACCAACATCTAGGTTATTTAGCGTCTGAATGATATGAAGGTGATAATCCCGGTGAAATGAGTCCAGGTCATTTCTGACCGTTACTCCACAGTTGTGGACTCTCTCATGCATATCTTATAGAGGAAGTGTGCCTAATATGGGGAGCAATTTGTTCTAGGTTTAATTATAGGAACGCAAAATATTGAACAACAGTTTTAACTTCAAAAATGACTTCATACGCCTTTAAGGAACATACTGAGTGTAAGGACTTTTTGTGCAATAGTTATTTAGGTAATTGTAGCAGGATTTGTAAAATAGTTGCATTCTCCCCATATTAGGACACTATGTACCTATTATGGGGAGATTTTATCAATAAAAGAAATAATATAAATTTGACACTGTGGTTTGTATTATGAGTTTTGAATTAATTTAAAATAATATAATACATAATTAATTCTTCAAATAGCATAATCATATACCCTGAATATCAAATTTGAATAATTAATAGAAAAATGAAAACCTAAACAATTCTAAGTTTTAGAAAAACTGAAAGTTTTGAGTTAGTCAAGTCATTTACACAAATCACAAATGAAAATCTTGTCATCTGAACCTGCACAAAGTGTATGGCTCCATTTGAAGCATTTGCAACAACGAATCCAGTCTTCACCTTCATTGTCTTCCGAAAACCGTCCAGCACAGAACAGGCATTCGGCGTCTTCTTCATCTTCTGACATGTCTTCATCCGAATCCTCAAGCTGGACAACGTCATTCTCGGAATCAGAAGTGTCGGTTACAAATGGAAGTCGCCTTTTCGACCTGCCACACCGTGATGACGACGTAGGACGTTTTCCACTGGAAGTTCCTCCTTTAGCACATTCATTTTCTCTTTGCTTCCTTTTCTTGGCATTCATGAGTTTCTTCTGTTCAGCTTCCTTTTTTTTGCTCAGGGATTCTTCAATCGTTTGCTTGTACGGAGAGCTGGTAATAACTTGAGCAGATCCTGATCTGGAACTCCTATTGGATGTTTGAGTTAGCAAGGAAGGCACTGGACTCACATCTGCTGCTCGAATAAGTGGAAATGATTGAGAAGAAGTAGGAGTTGAATCAATTCCCTTAGCTGTTCCTCGCTGAAGTGGAGACATTTGTTCAATTGGCGATTCAGATGTGTTGGAATGAGGAAAGTCATGTTGCCGGAAGACATTCCTATCGCACGGATAGAGCCCTGCCTTCCGAAATCCATTCATTGCACTTTCTACCGTAGCTGCTCTGGCATAGGCTTTCCCAAGCAATTCTGAAACTTGGTAGATAGTTACAGCTCGGCCACCATTCTGTCTAAGCCATTGTTCTATCTCCTGAGCATAATAAGTCTTGAAAGGTGTATGTATGTATGTATTTATTTACACTGCAAGTGGGCAAGCACCCGGTGGCAGTGGTATATACAATATTAACAATACACAGTTAAAATGATAAGCAATACACAATAAAATTTACAATACATAATAAAATTTACAACACATATACAATTTTATACACAATACAATAAGAATACACAATACAATTTAACACAATAATAATAAAACATAAAATAAAACACCTAATTTTACAACACAACCTACATGATTATGTATAGGTCCTACATAATTTTCAATAGTCTTTCACTTTACTCTCATCTCATTCCCTGTAGTGGCACTATGACGCATTTCACTGACACTTTAGCACACATTTCACTGACACTCTGTAACACATTTCACAGACACTATAGAACACATTTCATTGACGCTATAAATTATCACTGATCGGAACTGTTCACTGCACTGTAAAACCATAACTTCACTGACTCACCTCGCTTCACTGATACAACAGTTCAAATAAGTCAAATAATTGCATTCTTATGCATACTGTACTTATAAACAGAACTACATTTAAACTAAACATTTCTAGTCTAAGGCCCTCTTACACGCTATTTTTAAATAATTTACAATTCAAACCAAGGAAGTAAACTCGTCAGGCTAGATAAATACACGCCACCTTAAAAAATTAAATGTTGAATGTCACCTTAATTTTAATTTTCACTTTATACACAACTCTTTAAATTATTCTTGAATCTCCTTAAGGAAGGACAGCCCTCAAAGACCGCTGCAGGTAGGTCATTCCAATCATTTATAGTTCTATTTAAAAATGAGAATTTACCTACATCCGTTTTCTGTTTCCTACATTTGATTTTAAAATCATGATCGTTCCTACCATAGTACGTTGGCTTTTCTAACCGAGCCGTTATGTCTACCCATGCTTTCTGACCTAGATGTGCTCTATACAATGATGTTATTCTAGTTTTCCTACGTCTGTTTTCCAAAGTTTCCCATTTAAGTTCTTTTATCGTATCGTTCCCATCTTCTCTTTTACCTTTAACAAATTTAGCTGCTCTATACTGGATTCTTTCTAAGGAATTTATCTGATATATTCTATAGGGATCCCAACATGTAGTTCCGTATTCCATTAACGGTCGCACTAATGTTAGATATGCTATTTCCCTCGATTTGGGGCTAGCCTTTCTCAAGATTCTCATAATAAAGTGAAGTGCCCTCCATGCTTTGCCTGTAACATTATCAACATGCTCTCCCCAAGAAAGTTTGGAGTTTAAATACACTCCTAGGTATTTACAACATTGTTCTTGCGGAATTACAACACCACTGAATTCGTAATTAAGAGTAGTTTCCTCTCGGGTTTTACAAAATGTTATAGATTTACTTTTAGAACCATTTATTTTCATCCTATGCTTTAACGCCCAGTTGTAAATTTTATTCAAGTCTGTTTGAATAGCATCTACATCTGAATTATTTCTAATCTTTCTATAGATAATGCAGTCGTCTGCAAATAGCCTCACATTTGATGTAATATCCTGGCATAGGTCATTTACGTATATTATAAAGAGTAATGGACCCAGAACGCTGCCCTGTGGCACAAATAATTGCATTCTTATGCATACTGTACTTATAAACAGAACTACATTTAAACTAAACATTTCTAGTCTAAGGCATGACATGAAGCTCAAATCCAACGGCTGCATTTTGTGGGTTGCATGTGGCGGGAGGCATATTATGCTGAGGTTATGTTCTCTGCCCAGCATAATTACGTCCAAATTCCTCGTGTGTGAGCTGTGACCATCCAACACGAGCACGGCGGGATCTTGTGCACTAGGTTTGACGTGCTCAATAAAATGACGTAGCCACTGTGTAAAGAGCTCAGTCTGTATCCATCCTGAAGGGTGGCAAGCGTAAATGGACCCTGGTGGAGCTCCATTCATCAGTTCCAACAGAGGAACATAGTGACCTGCTGCACTGAAACAAGTGACAACTGTGACGAGACAGCCTCTCTCAGCTGCTTGTAAGGCAGATATCTGGCGCTTACCTTTCATGCCGATCACCTTTGTGTGTTTATGTTGCACTATGCTTATTCCTGTCTCGTCACAGTTGTAAATCCTGTGAGGTTGATGTTTAATTTTTTCCATAGTGCGTTCAAAAATGTCAAACAATTTTGCAACTGCCTCAGGCGTGAAATTTTTTGCGCGAGCAAAAGACAATCCCTGTGGCGATCGAACGGCGAGTTGCGGATTTCGTCGCAAGAAGTTCTTTACCCATTTTATAATAATAATAATATAAATGATTTAACATTTTCTCCCTGCTGATTCACTCGCCTTCGAAAATGGATGTGCGATTCCATTCTTTTCCGCCAATTGAAATGCTAAACGGCGGAGGTCTTTTTGTGACAAACCAAACTAGCGTTCTTCCAAAAGAATGCAGTGTTCGGCGAGATCTTTCTGCAGATCGGATGGTAGATATTGCTTTCTTCCCAGCTTCGTCTTTACAACATCTGTGGGACTCTTCATCTCGTCTTTCACATATCGTTCTAGGGTAGTTTGAGGAACATTATAAATTCTCGCGGCTTTAAAACTTCCCATTTCCCCATTTCGTACTGCTTGCACTGCCATTTTCATCTGCTCTGGGTTCCATTTTTTTCCTTCCCGGCATCTAAAACAATGATGCGAACATTAATTCCGGTTATAAAAAACGCCACAGCAAAAAAACATGGTGGTTCCACATTATTTACCCGGCGAACAAAAAAATATTATAACACTTTATTTTTACCAATTATTTCACCAAAAATGTAATTTTCGTATCCGATGACCAAAAGATACCGAGATACAATATTTCAATTCAATTGAATGAACCGTTCGACAATTACCGCGCAGGATTACAGACACACAGACAGACGTCATTCTCGAAATGGTCATAAATCTTCTTAGGGAACTTCTAAATATATACAGTATATCCATAGTTTCCTTGATTTTCCGGACCGTTCACAATACGTTACGCATCGGGAAGAAATAGTGATCCTAATATGGGGAGCCCCATATTCGGCACAACATAACCTCCCCATATTAGGATCAGATTACCGTCCGTTTGTAAACACTTTTATTTCCCTTTTGTATAACATCTACAAATTAAATACCACATGGGATGAAAGCCCAACTAAAACTGATTAAATTATAATATTCACACAATTAATTGAACTTACCTTTCTTCAATAATGAGGAAATGTGTGAGAGCGTTGAAAAACTTCTGGCACATGCACAAACACAAAAAGCAGACTGGCGCGAAGAAGGTAACGCTACGGGTGTTGGAATTTACAACTACAACACTTTCAGAGATGTCTCTTAAAGTACCATTTGTCGCCGTTAGGCTAAAGCACTTCCTTAACATACATTTCACACCTCCCCATACTAGGAACGCTCCCCATATTGGGCTCACTTCCTCTAGTATCTTTTCCTTTTCTGGTAACAACGTCATAGCATGAGCAAATCTTATGCTCTTTACTCTTCTTCCTATTACTATTTAGGATGAGATGATGTCACTTACCAGCAACGAGGGAAAAGGATGAACTTTTTATACAGGAAAACTCTGAAATTAACCTAAAATCCACAAATTTTTTAAACTCAAGCCCCCTGCCCCCAATATTAAATTAAATGCTGAAATGCCACACAATGTGTGCATATGCAAGTATCATTCGAACATGAATATTGGAAGAAAAGTTTTTTACATTCTCAGGTGGTTGTGAAATATATAAAGAAAAATGGAAAATAGTGTGTGTGAATGAAGATATCGATAGATCAACGGAACATTATAAAGTAATATTAAAGATCCTATCAGAATCTAAAATACTGAACAAAATACGAGACACATGCTTTTCAAGGAGATGTTAAGATAGTTAGTCTGTTTCTTGAGCTCAGCTATCATAAATATTACAGGCCAATGTTAGCTGGAATATAGTAGACTTTCTTTAAAACCTGTTATTATATTTGTGAAGTTGGTATGCTGTAGCCGGATGCAGAATAATTATATAAAATATGCACATTTCTCTCAATGTCTAAATAGTGTTTAATTATAGATTGTCATTGTTATATTTTCCTTTGATTGAGGTTCTCGCTGATATGTACATCTATTATCAGGCAGTACATCTCACTTGACGATATGTGTCAGAGGAAGGACAATTGTTTGCATCCATCTGAAGACTGATTAGAATAATTTGTAACTAATCGGCAGTGTACACAATGGAGGGGGAAAGTAACTGGCTACCCTGCCCCATTGTCTCCTGACGTAGTTGCCTCATAAGTGGTGTCTTTTATAATACTTGAGGTTTAGATCTGTCTTCGGACTGTTGATTAAGCAACCTTAACGGTAATATTCATCAAACTTTTTGTTGTTCATGCTGATAGTTTCGGTATTAATATACCCAAAGTACCTATTTTCAGCATTCGTGGCATGTTATTTTCAATCTGCAAACTTTGTGGAACTTATATGAAAGTGTAAGATTTGAAAATTACGTCTTGATTTCGTATAAAATAAATAACAAACAGAAATGCTTAAACAATTTTTTATGTCCCACCGCTAATGGTAACGAAATGCTTTTAAAAATGTTATGTTTTATTTAACGACGCTCGCAACTGCAGAGATATGCTTTTATGATAAATCATTACACAATATATAAATGAAATTTTTTAAATATCACTGCCTCTTAACCAACAAGGCCTAGTTTTGAAGATGAAACAGAAGAACCTTCAAAATGTTCACAAACAGAGGAGAACTTTTATATGTTTATATTTGCAAAGAAATAAAGGTCAGAATTTTCTCCCACCAGTAATAAAATTCGCTTCATACAATTACCACTAATAAATCAATATATATATATATATATA
Source organism: Periplaneta americana (assembly GCF_040183065.1). Lineage (NCBI taxonomy): Eukaryota > Metazoa > Arthropoda > Insecta > Blattodea > Blattidae > Periplaneta > Periplaneta americana. Next base: position 363,664 of record NC_091133.1, on the reverse strand, counting down.
TATATATATATATATATATATATATATATTCATCACTTATGTCAAAGTTAAATACAGACTATAAGATTTAAATGAAACAATTTTGCTCTAACGTTTAAATTTTTTAAATACTATTCATGCCAGATCAATTAAACTAATTCTGAGAAACAGTTCCACCCGAAATTATAAAATTTGTTTGAATTCAGGACGTCTCCTGCAGAAGTATGGCAAAAATTGTCATCACAAGACTATTTTCACACGTGATACAAATTTCACCAATGAATAGAGTTCCAGACGGGACGATGATAAAGTCTATGAGAGATTAATATGAGATTTATATAAGGGTATAAAAGAATTTAAGATCGGATATCAGGCAAGGGTAAACGTGATCAAGGATGAGAATGATGACTTGCTTGCAGACTCTCATTCAATCCTGAACAGATGTAAAAACTATTTTGGGCAACTACTAAATGTACATAGGCCAAACAGAAATGAGTCAGACGAAATTCAAATACCAACTGTTGAGCCATTTATACCCGAAGTCACAGTTTCAGAACTCGAAATTGCGATAGATAATACGGATAAGTACAAGTCTCCAGGTATCGATCAAATTCCAGCAGAATTAATAGACGAGGGTGGAAGCGCATTATCTAGCGAAATTGATAAACTTGTACTTGCTATTTGGGAAAAGGATATTGTACCAGAACAATGGAAGGAGTCCATAATCGTACCTACTTTTAAGAAAGGGGAGCAAGACTAACTGTGGTAACTTTGGAGGAATATCACTTATGTTGACGCCGTACAAAATTTTGTCCAATATTCTTTTGAGAAGATTAACTCCGTATATAGATGAAATTATTAGGGATCATCAGTGCGGTTTTAGGGGGAATAAATCGACTACTGATCAGATATTTTGTATTCGACAGATATTGGAGGCAAACGGGAGTATGAGTGTACAGTATATCAGTCATTCATGAATTTCAAAAAAGCATATGACTCGGTTACGAGTGACGTTTTATATAATATTCTTATTGAATTTGGTATTCCCAAGAAACTAGTTTAATTAAAATGTTTCTCAGTGAAACTTACCACAGGGACCGTGTAGGGCAGTTTATATCTGATACTTTTCCAATTGAGTGCGGACTAAAGCAAGGAGATGCATAATCACCTTTACTTTTTAACTTTGCTCTAGGGTATTCCATTAGGAAAGTCCAGGATAACAGAGAGGGTTTGGAATTGAACGAGTTACATCAGCTGCTTGTCTCTGCAGATGACGTGAATATGTTAGGAGAAAATCGACAAACGATTAGGGAAAATACGGGAATTTTACTTGATGCAAGTAAAGAGAGAGTTTTGGAAGTAAGTCCTGGAAAGACAAAGTATATGATTATGTCTCGTGACGAGAATATTGTACGAAATGGAAATATAAAAATTGGAGATTTATCCTTCGAAGAGGTAGAAAAATTCGAATATCTTGGAGCAACTAACAAATATAAATGACACTCGGGAGGAATTGAAACCCAGAATAAATATGGGAAATGCCTGTTATTATTCGGTTGAGAAGCTTTTGTCATCTAGTCTGCTGTCAAAAAATCTGACAGAATTTACAGAACAGTTATATTACCGGTTGTTTCTCTATGGTTGTGAAACTTGGACTCTCACTTTGAGTGAGGCACCGATATTAAGGGTGTTTGAGAATAAGATTCTTAGGAAAATATTTGGGGCTAAGAGGAATGAAGTTACAGGAGAATGGAGAAAATTACACAACGGAGAACTGCACGCATTGTATTCTTCACCTGACATAATCAGGAACATTAAATCCAGACGTTTGAGAAGGGCATGGCAGGTAGCACGTTCGTACGACTCCGGAAATGCATATATATTATTAATTGGGAGACCGGAGGGAAAGAGAACTTTGCGGAGGCCGACACGTAGATGGGAGGATAATATTAAAATGGATTTGAGGGAGGCGGGATATGATGATAGAGTGGATTAATCTTGCACAGCATAGGGATCGAAGCCTGGCTTATGTGAGGGGCAATGAACCTGCGGGTTCCTCAAAAGCTATTTGTAAGTAAGTAATTACATCAATATAATGGATTTCTAGTTTCCAAGGAGTTAACATATGAAGAATTTATATTGCTTTTCAATTTGTATTGTGATTTTTGTAATTTTTTATATTTCTATTTTTCTACTGATAGGTGGAAATAATTAGTTCAATAAAATTGTTAGCAACGCTTGGGTCCCTAAAGTTGGCAAGCCTACCGATAGAAGATCGATGACGCGATACCTAAACGACGTCATCTGCGATGACAGTACTTCAAAATATGAATTTAATCGAGTGTTACCGCAGCTTTCCTTTCTCTCACCCTACACCATTTCACTGCCCCTTCTTCCATACATACCTTGCTCTAGTTCTCTCTTTTCCATGTACTTACTTTATTCTAAAGATTACTTTATATTAAATAGGATATCTAAATTATGTTTAAATATGCAGGGATTCGATCCCAGAACCTTTCGTTTAATGAACCAATATCACAGCCATTATTCTACGAATTCGATCGTGAACAAACCCTTTAAAATTATGTTTACGCACAATAAATTAACATCAAATACAGTAGCGTGCAAATTAATCCGAACAGGATATATTTTAAGATTTTCTGTCATTGTTGGCCTCACAGCTACTCATACAGCTTTAATTTTCATCTGTAGTACGTGTAATTCCATTGTTGAAGGTCTGTCGTTATTATTTTTTTATAATATGTGATATTTTGCCTATCGTTTTGTACTTATAAGCATTTCAGTTGTATTGAAGACTTAGTACTGCAATCCTGTGTACATTCTGTCGTCTTCACAAATGGATACAACTCCACGAAAACGGTCTAAAATTATAACATTAGCAGAGCATTCTTCTATGACACAGAGGCAAATTGCTGCAGAATGTCACATCGGTTTGGCTACTGTTAATTCGATCATAAAACGATACAGGGAGACTGGATCCATCACACCCCAGAAAAAAGGAAACTGTGGCCGGAAAAGGAAGACTTCACCTGCAGATGATCGTTTAATTGTCAGAAAAAGTAAATTAAATCCTAGACTAACTGCTGTCGACTTAACCCGCGAGTTAATGGCTACCACTGGGGCGAATATTCACGTCACAACACTGCGGCGTAGGCTTTCGGAAGCTGGACGAAGGGCTCGTAAGCCTATTAAGAAGCAACTACTAACCCTTGTTATGTGCAAAAAACGCTTAATGTGGGCAAAATTACATCAACACTGGACAGTGAATGACTGGAAGAATGTACTTTTTCCCGATGAACCTCATTTCGAGGTCCACGCCCACCGTGTTTCTTACGTACGGAAAGGATCCGAAAAAGTAACAGCAGCTCATCTCCAACAAGCACCCAAATACTCCCCTAAAGTAATGTTTTGGGGTTGTTTTACACATGAAGGGCCTGGAGCATTAATACCTATCAAGGGAATGATCAATTCTGACAAATATATTCACTTATTGGAAACCAGAATCGTACCCCAGCTGCAAAAATCATTTCCGGATGGCAGAGGTGTGTTCCAACAAGACCTGGCACCATGCCATACGTGTCGAAAAACTACAGAATTCTTCAACAAGAACAATATTCAGGTACTCCCCTGGCCACGCAACTCACCCGACACCATCCCCATTGAGAACTTGTGGTCAATTTGCAAAAGAAGAATGCAAAAAAATGGATTGTTCTACATAGGATTTCGCGATGAAGAAATGAAGAATATTTGTGGGAAATTAGTCGAATCCATGCCAAATCGTCTCAGAGCTGTTATTAGGAAGAAGGGAGGCCACATAGATTAATGAGGTATGTCTTAGATCCTTTTTTTTTATCCCGTTTGAGCGTTTTTGCATAAGTAATTACGTTGTTCTGATTAATTTGCACGCTACTGTACTTCCAAATGTATCAACATATAACTTTATTATTACCGGTATATAGTAGAACTGAATTCATTAGTTTGCTATTATCTTTATTACAGTTAATATGCCAAATTGATCACTAAGTACTGTGCTTTCTAACAATTTATAATATATCTTGAGTATATACCTATATTGTTCTCACGTGGTAATTAACTAGGTTGCCCTTATTGACTAATTAATTAATACGAGAATAAGTGCTACATATTCCTAATGTACAATATTACAAAATCTAAGAAGTGACTTATATTTGGCTTAAGTTCATATTACATTCAGACATGGATGAACTTTAATAAGGAGGCAATTTATAGCAGAAATGTAAGTAGTGCCTAATGATATTTTATTATAGCACACGACAAGTAAAGAGTGAAGCGATGCTTGGAGAGGTTATTGCTAGAAATTCTAATTGAAAACATCTGTACTGCAATAGCTGACAAGCTGAACATTTTCAAGTGTGTTCGTAAATAAAAAGGGGAATTTGGATAAATGACAGATGTATTGTATGTGTATAACGTGTTTATTGATTATTACAACAAATTGAAAATAATCAACTGCATTTTTTTATCCTTACTAAGTATGTAAAAGAATTTATTGTATCACTAAGTAACAATTCTATGACAAAAAAAATGGACATATAACCTAATACAAAATTTGCTAGGAAAAGTGAAGTTGTACTCTTAATGATTTAATGCCTAAAATTGAATTTTACGGAAACATTTTTTCCTCTAATTGTATGGGAAGAAAAAGTGACGTAATGAACTTTTCAATATATTTCAGGCATAAGACTAAACAATATCTGAGCACAAATTGCTTAGTAGACAGGTATACACACGACAACTAATATTATATAATACTATAAATAAAAATACTCAATTACTCACAGCAAGCATAACTCCTGTTGAGGATGTTGCTCTTCCTCAAACAGCAACAGCAATGATGCGGTACGTAGAAGAATAATCCACATTGTATTTGTGTATTAAATCTTCCAATTTTATATAAACAAATTTGCACATTATATTGAAGCCGATCCACGTGGAAACAGATAGCCTTTTGAGCTTATCTTTACACATGAAACACATTCCAAAATTATCACAACTGAAAGGCATTTACTGCCTTCCGCTTTTTTCTCCACATAGATCACTATTGTTAATGTAGTTTATCGTCTGATATCTTCTTCTGCCACCAACTCATCTCTGATTCACGATTCCTTCCAGTGTATCCATCACTAGGCAATTTCTTCTCAGCCAGTGACCCAACCAATTCCTTTACCTCTTCAATTTCAGTATCATTCTTTCTTCACTGCTCTTTCCAACACAGCTTATTTTTTTTATTTTGCGTGTCCATTTAACACGATCAATTTTCCTCCATACATATTTTTAATGCTTGTATCCGCTTTTCTTCACTTCGTAGTAATGTCCATGTTTCTGTTCCAAACAATCTCACACTCCATCCAAAGCACTTCATTAGTCCCTTACTTACTTCTCTTTCTAGAGGTCCACAAAAGCAGCTCCTTTTACGAACTAAAAGGTTCGTTGATCATTCCTATCCTCAATTTCATTTCCTAGCAACAGCTGATGTTAATGATTATAGTACACCCCAAGTATTTGAAGACGACCACTTGTTCTATTGCCTCATTTGGAATTCCTCTGACAATGGTTCTCGTCTTATTTGAATTTATGCTTATCCCATATTACTGTACACAACTGGCATTGAGATCTAATAGCATATAGATTAGTATTGTCTCCTCTGCTGCTAACAACGCCATATCATCAACAAATCTGATGTGCTTTACTCTTCTTGCTGCAGTAAATCTTCCCACGTTCTGAAAACATTTCTTCACATACAGGTTAACCCACTACAAAATCTAACACTCATAATCCTTTAGGAATTGAATTCTGATGGTAATCTGGTCAGACACACGTAGCATAATTCTGAAAGTGATTTTATTGAATTTCTGAGTTAGTTAGACACAATGGATGATGAAGAAACATTCTTGCTACAAAATATACGAGAAAACAGATTTATGATGACAAGAGAGTGAAGTAAAGTTCAAGTTTCCTGCAAGTTTCTCGTTAATTACGAATGCTCATCTTTCATTATATATATATTTAAACAGTATTTTAGGTCTAGTTTTAGTTGTCGTTCCCGGTTTATTGTGAACAAAGCCGAACAGTTTAACTTACAGGGCAGAAACAAACACATTCCACAAACACCGCATTACCAAGTCATTTCTTCGGTATATTTGGAACCAAATTTAAAATAGCCTTCCTGATGAAACACGTTTCAGAGATCAGACACCAAAGGCACCTCACTTAAAGGTGTTCATTGCTTGTTAGGCTACCTAAGCGAAGAAACATTTCCTACAAAAAGCGTATTACAAAAGGTTATTACCAATAGACTTGAGCACATAATTAGTTAAACTACACCTACTACCGAAACACAATTGTCGTCACTCAAAACGAAGATACATTTGAACGGTTTCTCGGCTGTATGCTGCTCTTCATGGTTTCTTAGGATAGTCGAATCTGAAAAACACTAACCACGAATGTAATATTTGAAACACTTCTAGCCCGTGTGCTGCCTTTCATGGTTTCTTAGGACAATCGAATCTGAAAAACACCAACCACGAATTTAATTTTTGAAAGATTTCTCGCTCAGATGCCGGCGTTCATGGTTTCTTAGGATATTCGAATCTGATAGACATATCCCAAATACATCACATTTGAAAGGTTTCTCGCCTGTGTGCAGGCGAACATGAGCTTTCAAGTGATGGGAGCGCGAGAATCACCTACCACAAACATCACATTTGAAAGGTTTATCGTCTGTGTGTATGCGTAAATGCACTTTCATGTTGCCGGAGCACCAGAAACACTTACCACAAACATCGAATTTGAAAGGTTTCTCGGCTGTGTGCAGAAGTTTATGGCTTATTAAGTCACTCGGTCGCAAGAAACCCCTGCAACACACATCACATTGAAAGGTTTCTCGCCTGTGTGAAGGCGTACGTGGGTTCTTAGATGACTAGACTGCGAAAAACACCTGCCACAGACATCGCATTTGAAAGGTTTCTCGCCTGTGTGAAGGCGTTCATGGCTCTTTAAGTCACCCAGTCGCGCGAAACACCTGTCACAGACATCGCATTTGTAAGGTTTCTCGCCAGTGTGAAGGCTTTCGTGGCTTCTTAGATGACCAAGCTGCGAAAAACACCTGCCACAGACATAGCATTTGAAAGGTTTCTCACCAGTGTGAAGGCGTTCATGACTCTTTAAGTCACCAGGTCGCGCGAAATACCTGGCACAGACATTGCATTTGAAAGGTTTGTCGCCTGTGTGAAGGCGTTCATGACTTTTTAAGTCACCCGGTCGTGTGAAAAACCTGCCACACACATCGCATTTGAAAGGTTTCTCGCCTGTGTGAAGGCGTTCGTGGCTTCTTAGATGAGCAGACTGCGAAAAACACCTGCCACAGACGTCGCATTTGAAAGGTTTCTCGCCTGTGTGAATGCGTTCATGACTTCTTAGATGATCGACCTGCAAAAAACACTTTCCACAAACGTCGCATTTGAAAGGTTTCTGGTCTGTGTGAAGGCGTTCATGGCGTCTTAGATTACCACACTGCGAAAAACACCTGCCACAGACATCGCATTTGAAAGGTTTCTCGCCTTTGTGAAGGCGTTCGTGGTTTCTTAGATGACCAGACTGCGAAAAACACTTTCCACAAACATGGCATTTCAAAGGTTTCTTGCCTACGTCCGTGGACAAATTGTCGTTCAGTTTTTCCGCAGACGAGAAACATTTTTTAGACGATTCTAATTCCAATTGTTTCTCACCTTCACGAGTCCGCACAGCTTTTCCTGTGGAATCTGAACTCTTGGGAATCTCGTACACAGTTTCGTTCTCTTCAAGAGAAGAACTGTCCAATTCCGATGATACAGTCCTTTCAATCGTAGCTGCAATCCTGAAGTAAATGTACTATCAGTCTATGATATAGTCGCAGCAAATATACATTCAATTATAGAATATTAAAAAAACAACCTATATCATGATAAGGAGCAATACGATTAAAGATACAAGCTTATAATTAATTCATGAGTAACAAAAGAAGTATCATAATATCTCAACTATTTGGATTTTACTTCTAAAATAAACTTAATTTCGATTACACAACGTTAGTAAATGCCCAATTTCTTTTTGTAGCTCTTAGTATTGTGATATATATTACCTTTATAGTTTTTAATTTTATCAATTTAAAATTAGGAAAATTTGCAGTGGAACAATACCGATTCCATTTCGTTGCAAGCGCCATCAAAAGAAAATTTGAATTGGTATTATCTCTAAATTGCCATTTCTTGTTTTGCGTAAGTTAAATTAAAAACAAAGCTTTCAGAGCTCTGCAACAATATAATTTACAATTGTACAAAATTATAAGCATATAAAATAATTATTTTTTAACTTAAATGATAAGTATTCTAGTACTCAACGATATAACATCATTAATTGATTCAATCGAGAGAAATATTTGCTATATCTGTAGCAAATTTAAGACCTGAATACTCTATTGAATGCATTATGCCTGACAAGTAGCTTTCACCTCATACGCGGATGTTGTTATTTCAAGTTATTTATAAGATATAAACGGTTGCGCGTTTGGCAGCGAAACAGGGTGGCCCGGGTTCTAATCCCAATTGTCTGGCAGTATTGTATAGCTGTAACCAATTTTTTCTTCCACGAAACATACGAAACTTCGATTGACAGACAATAATTTATTTATGTTCAGTTTTATGGACTGCTACTGCTAACGTAATATTGCCTGACATAGAGAATATTATATCCAAAAATAATCGTTAAATATGAAGCGTCTGCAGCAGGTCCTTCAAGTGAGAAAAATGACTCTTGTGATATAAGAAAATGTGTTTCAACATTGTGAGTACACATTGCAATTGCAACAAACAAGCAATCAAGTAAAAGCTCAGGAAGTAACTAGTTTTCCTTGTGGTTTAGTTTGTACACTGACGTTCAAAGACATCTGACCTACGATTTTATGATAATGTAAGCGAATTCTTCACACAGAGGATAACTCAGAAGAAAAGACATGCAAAAAACAAACAAACTCTGAAACAGTATCCCTCGGTCTCAAAAGGTTCCACCGTTATTGGGGCGCTTATAAAGTGTCAGGGAAAATGAAGTAGTTCAAGCAGAAATTATTATCATAACTGACTATATCTGCGGTTTCACGCTACACCTGGTGTAGTTTTGCAATCAGTAGAGTGGGATGAAATATTGATTTGTATAATGCGGGTATTATTTGTCCAGTACGGTTTACAACACCGACTTTTATCGTCGCCATTTGTTCAAGGAAGTAATTACTACAGATGCCACACTTACATCAACAAATTATAGTTCAGTATAGATTAGGTATCTTTGTATTAACGTGCCAGTATATGGTTCACTGTTCCAATGTTTCGTCACACTATACAATTCAAGTACAATAAATTATATTTTTGCCTAGAAGAATATCCTATCTTATTTAACATAAGGTACTGTTAATTTGTAAACAAAAAGTCATAAAATATTAAATAGATATCAGAAATATTCCAATTTTTAAATAATGTTAATGGCTTATTTCTTTGTCTTTTGTAGAAGTTGTTATATAAATTCATTACACTTATTTTACTGTAGATTATTATTGTGCATGACGTATCTCAGGCATTAATAACATAAACATCCGCGTGTGAACACTGAGTAGTCACACAGTTATATGCAGTCTGTTACGGAGAATCACGTGGCTATCCTGTAACTTCAAAATCATAAGTTGCTGTGCTGATTTCGTGACAGCAATGCTCTAAACTCACTATGTGTGAGAAATATTGGAGAGTAGGAGAGTTAATGGCTTTAGAGCTAAGAACTATGCATCAGTTAATAACAACACCAACATGTCTACCCACTAGAAGAGGAAACAGTGGCCAAATAGAAAGAAATCTTAAATTGGTGACACAACGTTGTTCAAGTACAATTATATGTATTATTGTAGTACGGTGTATATCTGGTGTTATGGAAGTGAAAGAATGATGACCTTAACTACACCAAAATGAATGAATGAATCAATCAATCAATAAATAAATAACTAAATAAATAAGTAAATAAATAAATATGTAAATAAATCAATTTATAATTAAATGAAGAAGGAAATAAATAAATAAATAAATAAATGAGTAAGTAAATAAAAAAGTAAATAAAAAAAAATAAGGCAATGAGTAAGTAAATAAATAAATCATTAAATATATTAGTAAATAAATAAGTAAATAAAAAAATTAAACAAATAAATAAGTAAATATGCAAGTAAATAAAGAAGTAATTAACAAGTAAATAAGTAAATAAATAAATATGTAAATAAATAAATAAGGACACAAGTAAATAAGTAAGCGAATAAATAAGAAAATAAATAAGGAAATAAGCTAGTAAATAAAGAAGTAATTAATAAGTAAATAAATGAATAATTTAATAAATAAATAAAAAATGAAATAAGTAAATAAGTAAGTAGATAAGTAATTGACTAAATAAGTAAGTAAATAAGTACGTAAATAATAAGTAAATAAATAAATAAATAATCAATCAATCAATGAGTAAAAGACAAATAAATAAACAATTAAATAAAACTGGCAAATAAATGTTACACAGTTACTTTGCAACTGTGATTATCGCTTTGCAGAAGAATGCTTGGATTGGACACAAAGTAGTACCGTAGTACATAATTTTCTAGGGAAATATAAAAAATTCAATTGTATAGAAACTGTAGATATTAAGTCGGAGAACTTCAAAACCTTTGGCAGGAATATGAGTGTAAAGGTCCACTACTTGCATGTCCATCTATATTACTTTCCTGAAAATCTACGCATTTTTAGTGAAGAACATGAAGAAATGTTTTAACCGTACATTATGGTAACCAGATACCAAGGAAAGTGCGGTGTGAATGTGATGACTGATTATTGCTGGATGATTCCGGCAGACAGTTCTTCTGAAGCTGCTTCTGGTCAGTCAAGCTAACAGACACTTCAAACACAATGTAGTCTACTTGAAGACTCGCACGCCACACTCACCTTTCCGTCAAAACCTCGTTGTCCTCTGGTGTTACTTCCACTCTTGGGTCCTCATTCACTGCGTCCGAGTCAGTCTGCTCTTCCTAATACAGAGCAAAAAAAAAAAAAGGTAGCACAATTTACATTAACAAAAGCGCATCGAATTTAGATATAACAGATCTGCAATTAAATTGTATCAGGCCTAATAGAATTTTAGCAAATGGAGGACAATTCTTGGGGAAATTTTTCGTGAGGCAATTCTTTTCGTTGTCGATCTGAGATTTTGAAAACTTTTAACATGTGACACAGAAAGAGTGTAATTTAAAATCCTGTAGCGCAGTCATATAATCTAAAGCTGTTTTCTTCAAGCAGGAGGGGAATTTTGACAGTTTAAGAAGGGAACAAGTACCGGTACTATAAAATACAAATAAATGAGATAAATGTATATGCATTAATATATAAAATAAAATATTTTAAATTTTATATGACTTATTTTTAGTCAACATACGAAGGAATGATAATATTCTAAATGGTGAAAAGGCGCAAAAGATGTTGATAACAGAATCAAAATACATATTATTCACAAACTGAACTAACACAACTTTTTTATTTTTATGTTTTTTTTTTTTTTAAGTGTATGATAGAAATGCAAAATTTAATGAGAGAAAATTATTCCACTGCAATATGAGTGTCAAACACAGTATTATGAATGTTGTCTTAATTTTATATTTAGAAGATACGACAAGATAGAATATTACTACATGCTTTGATAAGATATCTAATGCAGGAAACATTTCTGTTTATAAAAACAAGTTAAATAAGATAGATTTTAAGGTTGGCATTTCACTAATCTGGCTATCCTAGATGAGCATCTGTCATTCTCTTCTCTGTTGCTTGCACACCCACACTTTGTTCACTGAATGTTGACTTGTGCCATATTTGAGATTGTGTCGCACACCAATTGATCACTTGAGTATGCACAGCCACGCTGGTAGATAATGGCTGTTATAGAGTAACTATTTAATAACTATTTAATCACATATAATACAAGAAATTTTCTATAAACTAATAATTCAATAATTTCTAGTCACGAATTTGGTGGATTTTGTAAGAGGTGTACAACAATTTAACAACTGCAATGGTTATCCAGCGTCTCAGTGAAGTGAAGGTGATAATGCCAGCGAAATGAGTCTACGGTTCAGTGCCAAAAGTTAACCAGCATTTTCTCTCAATGGGTTAAGGGGTAATACCTGAAAAAACTTCAAACAAGTAACTTGTCCCAACCTGTATCTGGACACCGATTTGGTAGTCTCACGATCAGACATGTTACTTGTAACTCCACACTTTTGAAAGAAATTGGTACAATCCCCATTTTTCTGACAATGTCTAATACTAAGTCATTGTGTGACCACAAATTTTTACATTACCGGGTATATAATGATTCGGTTGAGATCCCTTTCTATAGTACATGCATGATTGTTACATTTTCTTCCAGTTTTGCTGCATAAATTCTGCCAGGGAAAATCATTAAGTATACAATTATACTAAAGCTCCAGTACACAAAGATCCATTTGCTAAGACAATACTGAATATTATATCGTAGAGAAAAAAAATTAGTTACAAAATTCGTTGAACAATTATGTGAACATCATAAATTTCCCGAGAATTTCAACTAAGTTGTAGTCTAGTCATAAGAAGTAAAGGAAATTCAAATACAATGTTTAGTTCTAGTAATTTAAAAATTGGCAAAATAAGGTTTCTAATTTTACGTTTCTCTACCTGTACTAAAATTAAATACAGTTCACTGACAGATTAATAAATAAAATATACAACAGTATCATGTATGCTGTAACAGCATGTATATATCACAACATTTTGCGAAATTTAGAACCTATTCTGCAATCCACTCAAAATAAATTATAAGTCGTAAAAAAAAAATTCAAAATATTTTCTCTTTATGCGTGAGATAATATTCTACATAAGATACATTGCAAATACGTAAATACTTATAAACAAAACGTGAAAAAAATGAAATCTCGAGATAATGTATGTACATACATCTAAAACAAAATCTAATATTTGTAAACGGTAAAATGTAATAGGAATTTTGCACAAAGACACAGATAAGACAAACAGAAGCATTGTCCTCAAATGCACTGGGAGGAATGTGTAGCTTGGAAACGATTAAGAATATGCATACCAGCAATTCCGTTTTCAAATCTAAAATAAAACGAGATAACACTCCAGAATTAGTTCCCTACAACATGAATATCTTGTAACACTAAATAGTGGTAAGTGTTTTTCTGTCTCTATCATAAAGTAAAATGCACTGCAAACACTGTTCTAAAGAGGTAGTATCTGTAACAATCAAAATAAAGATAAACACCGGAAGTAGAACACAGTGCATTCCTTGTGCTGCACTCACCTCTTGTTCAAGTTTCAGCATAGGGAACGAAGTTGGCAAGAGATCTTTCTCACATTTTATCTCTGATAAGAGATCAGAGCTCTGGTCCTCATATTCCTCTCTTATGCCAGTCATGTGATGATCCAAGAAATTTCGTTCCTGCAGTTAAAACAGATGTCTTAAAAGAGCAATTGATTTCAGGGTGTTAGAAGATGACTTTTAACTTTGCAAGTTGTTCTCTATGTGACGGTATGGCACAGAATAATTATAACTCGCAGCATGTGCTTTACATTATGATGAATAAGCCCAGGTTTTATATGCAGATGCATATTTTGATGCAAAAACACGTTATATATGTCACTAACGTCTGTGACGATGAATACGCAAAGTTAACTGTGCATAATTTCTTTAATATTTTGGCCATTACTGCATATAATATAGGCTACTACTGTGCATTATATTGTAGCAATTTCAACATTGTATAGATTAACAACAATACTTGCGTAGTTGTGTAAAAAAAACAATAAGAGTCTGGATTCTTCTGGTGTCAGCACATAATATTTTTTGTTCGACTGTACTCGAAGGCTATAAATCCCTTGTGTATGAAGGGAAGCTATTGAAAAACCACCACTGCTTGCTTTTGTTTCATTGAACAACTGCACAAAAGAAAATATTCCCAAACATCGCTACCTTACTGACTCTAACATCTCAACCCCCCTTTTCTATGATTGGCTTATCAATTGAAACCGAAAAATGATTTTGAGACTTAGACAAACAAAGAGGGAAAAATGAATTCGTTTCCTTAAGCATAATATCAAAAATCTACACTGCGGGAATCTGTAGTTTAGCAAGGATTAAGAATAAGGTATAACCTGTAACTTCGTTTTTAAATTTGAAATATAAAACCAGATAAAAGTTCAACATTAGGCTTTGCTACAACATGACAAATAAAAAATATATTGTCATCAAATTTCTTCTAGCTCTATCACACACTAACAAGCACTGTTAGTAATATTATAAAGAAATAGTGTCTGTGATAACCAAAAATACAAAATAAGCACTGGAAGAACACAAATTGCATTCAGTGCGCTCCACTCACCTCTGGTTCACGTTTCACCATGGGCAGCGAAATTGGCATCGGATCTTTATCAATTTTCACCTCATTTGTAAGAGCATATCCCTGGTCCACATATTCTTCAAAGTAATAAGACATCTTTGCGTTGGCTTACGTATAACAGTCGTTTAATTGTTGCACGTTCTACCCTAATTCATCGTAACCAACGAGTTATAATATTGTTACTCGTTGATCGTATCGATACAAGGTTGTCAGGGCCGACTAGATACTTAACGAAGTTTTTTCAGACGGACGTGTTCAGGCAGACTATCGAGGTTCTGAATGGCTGTAAATTCATGTTTTATTCCTCTTTGTAAATATTTAAGATCCAAGAATCAGTCTCTTTTTTCCATACCGATAGGGTTATTTTACGACGACGCTGTACCAACATCTAGGTTATTTAGCGCCTTAATGATATGAAGGTGATAATCCCGGTGAAATGAGTCCGGGGTCATTTCTGACCGTTACCCCACAGGTATGGACTCCCTCGTGCATATCCTATAGTATCTTTTCCTCTTCTGGTAACGTCATAGCATGAGCAAATCTTATGCTCTTTACTCTTCTTCCTATTACTATTTAGGATGAGATGATGTCACTTACCAGCAACCAGGGAAAATGATGAACTTTTTATACAGGAATACCCTGAAATTAACGTAAAATCTACAAATTTTTTAAACTCAAGCCCCCTCCTCCCAATATTAAATTAAATGCTGAAATGCCACACAATGTATGCATATGCAAGTATCATTTTTTGGTAATTTCATAGAAGACGGGCACTTGGTTGAATATAGTAAGTATTACCAACTTCTTTATTTCAGAGTTAAATGTTAGTGATCTTTTAGTGACTTTTACATGTTAGTTCTAGGTTTTTTGTACTAGGTGTCGCCGTGATATTCTTTTAATTTTATTGGTTATAGTTGTCATTTGTTCTAGAATTTTCGTTAATTTTGAATGGATAATGACGTTATCAGTTGTTCTTGGTTGTTTAACGTGAGTGGTGTTATGTTGTTACTGATGGCTAAAGCTATTGAAAGTTTCTCATTTTATGATTTTTGTGATTTTCTTTCGATTTGATTGGTTATAGTTGTAATTTATTCTAGTAGAATTTTCATTAATTTTTAATGGATAATGACGTCCTGTTGTTCTTGGTTGTTTGACGTGAGTGGTGTTACATTGTAGATTTGTCTGCATTTGTCGAATGCGTATCATTCTTACGAAAGGACACTTTTCAGTGCCAATAATTTATTTTGTGTGCACAAGGTTGGAATTTTGAAGTAAGAGGGAAAGGAAGGAAACCGTGTTCTGAAATTTATCTATTAAATTTTGTGTCGATTTTGGTTTAGTTCTTTCGCTGGTGAAGAAGGATTGTGTTGAATGTTGAGAAGAAAACTGTTTTTCTGTGGGTTAAAGGAATTATTGACTGAATTTTCTGTAGAAGTTAAGGTGTAATAAGTGTTCAAAGAGAATTTCATTTAGTGTAAACACGTGGTTTATTTATGCAAAGTTGACTGTACGACAAAGTGTTGGTTTAGTTCTTTGTTACCTGCATGGTTTAAGTTTAGATTGCCTTAAAGCCTGTGTCATATACTTGAAGTGAAGAGGTTGTCGTTGAAGACTTCGATGAGAATTGAATTTTATTTGATAAGATGATAAATTATTATGTTTTGTTTTGTGTTTTAGTGATTTTTGGGAGTAAAGTGCGGACGAAAACTGCCAGAAAAGTACTACCAACTATGAAGTTCGAATGCCACGAAACGCCAAAAAAATCGAAGGCGAAAAATTAAATATATTTTCATTTTTTTTGGAGGGCTTCTTCTTCTTTAAAAATATGAATATATATTTGATTTTTCATCTTTGATTTTGTGATGTTTGGTGACATTTGAACTTCATAGTTGGCAGAACGTTTTTTGTAGTTTTCGTCAGCCATGTTGGATTTTGCCCGTCTTCTAGGAAATTACCCATTTTTTTTAATTGGGTTATATTACGACGCTGTATCAACATCTAGGACAAGTATCATTCGAACATGAATATTGGAAGAAATGTTTTTTTTTTTTTTTTTTAACATTCTCAGGTGGTTGTGAAATATATAAAGAAAAACGGAAAATAGCGTGTGTGGATGAAGATATCGAAAGATCAACGGAACATTATAAAGTAATAATAAAGATCCTATCAGAATCTAAAATACTGAACGAAATACGAGACACATGCTTCTCAAGGAGATATTAAGATAGTTAGATCTGTTTCTTGAGCTCAGCTGTCATACATATAACAGGCCAATGTTAGCTGGAATACAGTAGACTTTCTTTAATACTTGTTATTATATTTGTGATGTTGGTATGCTGTAGCCGGATGCAGAATAATTATATAAAAATATGTACATTTCTCTCAATGTCTAAATAGATTGTCATTGTTATATTTTCCTTTGATTGTGGTTCTGGCTGATATGTACATCTATTATCAGGCAATACATCTCACTTGACGATGTCAGAGGAAGAACAATTGTTTGCATCCATTTGAAGACTGATTGGAATCATATGTAACTAATCGGCAGTGTATACAATGGAGGGGGAAAGGAACTGGCTACCCTGCCCCATTGTCTCCTGACGTAGTTGCCTCATAAGTGGTGTCTTTTTATAATACTTGAGGTTTAGAGCTGTCTTCGGACAGTTGATTAAGCAACATTAACGGTAATATTCATAAAACTTTTTGTTGTTCATGCTGATAGTTTCGGTATTAATATACCTAAAGTACCTATTTTCAGCATTCGTGGCATGTTATTTTCAATCTGCAACCTTTGTGGAACTTATTTGAAACTGTAAGATTTTAAAATTACGTCTTGATTTCGTGATAAAATAAATAACAAACAGAAATGCTTAAAAATTTTTTTATGTCCCACCGCTAATGGTAACGAAATGCTTTCATGATAAATCATTACACAATATATAAATGCAATTTTTTAAATATGACTGCTTCTTAAGGAAGAAGGTCTAGTTTTGAAGATGAAACAGAAGAACCTTAAAAATGTTCACAAACAGAGCAGAACTTTTATATGTTTAGATTTGCAAAGAAATAAAGGTCAGAAGTTTCTCCCACCAGTAATAAAATTCGCTTCATATAATTACCACTAATTAATCAATATATATATATATATATATATATATATATATATATATGTATAATACACAGGGTGTAACAAAAGTTTCTGGTACCGTGAAAGTTTTACTTTTTTTCAAATATATCATGGTAAATATCACATTTTCAGCCAAATTAATAATTAAGGATTGCATCACACCACAATCAAGTAGTACCAACTCCTACACCATAAAATTTGGTCATGGTTCCTGAGAGAATGGAAATTAACAAGAGAATAATTTTAACATACTGTTTACACTCTGTATATGTATATATATATATATATATATATATATATATATATATATATATATATATATATATATATGTATATATATATGTATATATATGTATATATATATATATATATATATATATATATATATATATATATATATATATATAAAGGTAAAGGTATCCCCGTAACATGACATGAAGGCACTTGGGGGGCATGGAGGTAGAGCCCCATGCTTTCCATGACCTCGGCACTAGAATGAGGTGGTGTGGTCGGCACCACGCTCTGACCGCCTTTTACTTCCGGGAAAGATCCGGTACTCAATTTTATAGGAGGCTGAGTGAACCTCGGGGCCGTTCTGAAAGTTTGGCAACGAGAAAAAATCCTGTCACCACCTGGGAGGGATCGAACCCCGGACCTTTCAGTCCGTAGCCAGCTGCTCTACCAACTGAGCTACCCGGCCGCCCATATATATAAATATATATATATTTTTTTTTTCATCACTTATGTCACAGTTAAATAGAGACTATAAGATTTGAATGAAACAGTTATGCTCTAACGTTTAAATTTTTTAAAGATAATTCATGCCAGATCAATTAAACTAATTCTGAGAAACTGTTCCGCCCGAAATTATGAAAATTGTTTGAATTCAGGATAACTTCTGCAGAAGTATGGCATGAATCGTCACCACAGATGAAAAAAGTTTCACCAATGAATAGAGTTCCAGTCGGGACGATGATAAGCTCTATGAGACGATGGTTATTTGAGAACAAAAATTCGCTCCAGCGCCGAGAATCGAACCCGGTTCCCTTGTTCAAAGTACCAATTGCTCTAACCACTGAGCTACGCCGAAGCTCAATCCACAACGCCGAATTAAATCGCCCTACACTAGTGTTTTTCACTTTGTAGCATGACTTCAAGTTCGACATATATGGTGACATTTAAATTAAGTCGAGTGAAATTATACAAGGAGCGCAATCAACTAAGTCAGTTGATGATCGGGATTCCACAGTAATATGCACTGTTGGGCGAAGAATCTACGTAAAGATTAATTTTTGGTACTACAGAATAAATGTTTTGATAAAAAAAAGTAATCTTTACGTAGGTTCTTCGTCCATTACGGTAGAATCCTGACCACAAAATCACTCAATTGTATAGTGGTAGTTGAATAACTATATATGTCAACATATATGTCGAACTTGGAGTTAGGCCACAAAGGGAAACCCACTGGATGAGAAAGGATTCCATCCGGTGGTGTGGACTGAATATACGACGAGAAGTACTTATTACTAATTACTTATGCAAAAACACTCAAACGGGATAATAAAAGGATCTAAGACATACCTCTAAGACATTCATACATAGATTACTAATCTATGTGGCCTCCCTTGTTCCTAATAACAGCTCTGAGACAATTTGGCATGGATTCCACTAAGTTCCCACAAATATTCTTCATTTCTTCATTGCGACACTATACACCAATGAGGGCAGAAATCATCTTCTCCTATGTAGAACAATCCATTTTTTGCATATTTCTTTTGCAAATTGACCACAAGTTCTCAATTGGATTGATGTCGGATGACTTCCTGGTCAGGGGAGTACTTGAATATTCTTCTTGTTGAAGAATTCTGTAGTTTTTCGACACGTATGGCATGGTGCCAGGTCTTGTTGGAACACACCTCTGCCATCCGGGAATGATTTTTGCAGCTGGGGTAAGATTCTGGTTTCCAATAAGTGAATATATTTGATAGAATCATCATTCCCTTGATATTTATTAATGCTCCAGGCCCTTCATGTGTAAAATAACGCCAAGACATCATTTTAGGGTGGGTATTTGGGTGCTTGTTGGAGATGAGCTGCTGTTACTTTTTCTGATCCTTTCCGTACATAAGAAACACGGTGGCCGTGGTCCTCGAAATGAGACTCATCGAAAAAAAGTACATTCTTCCAGTCATTCACTGTCCAGTGTTGATGTAATTTTGCCCACATTAAGCGTTCTTTGCACATAACAGGGGTTAGCAGTTGCTTCTTAATAGGCTTACGAGCCCTTCGTCCAGCTTCCAAAAGCCTACGCCGCACTGTTGTGACGTGAATATTCGCCCCAGCCATTAACTCGCGGGTTAAGTCGACAGCAGTTAGTCTAAGATTTAATTTACTTTTCCTGACAATTAAACGATCATCTGCAGGTGAAGTCTTCCTTTTCCGGCCACAGTTTCCTTTTTTCTGGGGTGTGATGGATCCAGTCTCCCTGTATCGTTTTATGATCGAATTAACAGTAGCCAAACCGATGTGACATTCTGCAGCAATTTGCCTCTGTGTCATAGAAGAATGCTCTGCTAATGTTATAATTTTAGACCGTTTTCGTGGAGTTGTATCCATTTGTGAAGACGACAGAATGTACACAGTATTGCAATATTAAGTCTTCAACACAACTGAAAAGCTTATAAGTACACAACGACAGGCAAAATGTCACATATTATAAAAAAATAATGACAGACCTTCAACAATGGAATTACACGTACTACAGTTGTCAATTAAAGCGGTATGAGGAGCTGTGAGGCCAACAATGACAGAAAATGTAAAAATATGTCGTGTTCGGATTAATTTGCACGCTACTGTATTTTAGAGCTGGGATTTCCTCCCAAACATATGTTTCTGCTAGACCTTGAATGCGCATGAGATCTATAATTAGGCCGCAAATTGGAACTTCTCTAGTAGAATTACAAAGAGGCTTTCCATCAACAAATTTGATGTTTTTTAGATAATGGATACATTCTCAATGAAATTACATACAGATACTTTGTTCATATTATTAATTGGAGACTTCGTTCCCTTGCCCATAGGATGATATGAATTCAGTATATCAAATGCTGTGTCTATAGTCTTTATAAATTTTACAGTGCAATCAGAATCACTGAATTCTTTGAGTCCTATACCCTTACAAAATAATACTGCATTGGCTACTGAATTACTAAGTGTCTCTGCAGCCAAAGAAACTTTCATCTTTTGTGCTTCCCACTGCAAATGTTGATTTCTTATTTTATTTGCAGCATGCTCCTTCATGAATACAAGGCTGACAACATAAGCAAAGGGTCATTAATTAATTTAGTGTTCTAAACTAGGGCAGGTATTCCATTGCAAAACAAAGTTTCACCAATCTTTCCCATATACTGCCCACCATATTCTCTCTTCATATGATCCGTACATCTTAATGTCGTCTATCACCTGATATATTCTTCTGCCCCGATCTCTACTCCATTCACCATTCCTTCCAGTACTTCCCCGAGTAGCCAGTTTCTTCTCAGCGAGTGACCAAACCATTTTCTTTCCCCTTCTTCTAGTGTTCCCAGACATATTGCAAAAAAATACGGGACACTTATCAGTTATCACTGAGAAGTGTAGTATGCCCACCCATCCAATATGCCAATCTTTCAAAGTGAAGTTTACTACACAAACACTTTCTTAAGTAAGGCTAAGTACAGAAATAGTAAACAAAATTGTTTAGGAGCAAATCTCCATTTAGTTTAAGCTTCTTTATATAAGTTGCCTTCAAATTTCTTTTACTAAGTTATTACAGAAATAGCTACAAAGCTAGAATGCAATCATTAAGTGTGATGTTTGTAATTTGTAATATAGAATAGACATTGTAACTTTTGATTTTTTTCTCAGATTAGAACTCTAAAATAAGCGAAGGAAAGCTGCCCCGGAGACTTTTCTTGGGACAATGGGACGCATTAGCGAAAAACGGAACGATCCCTTTTTCTACGGGACGTCTGGAAACCTTTCCTTTCTCATCCATTTCTGTTACATTCTTTTTTTCACCCACTCTTTCCAACACAGCTTCACTTCTTATTTTGTATGTCCACTTCACACGTTCCATTCTTCTCCATATCCTTAATTCAAATGCTTCTATTCGCTTCGTAGTTATGTCCATGTTTCTGCCCAATAAAATGCCAAATTGCATACAAAGCGCTTCACTAGTCTCGTCCTTAGTTCTTTTTCCAGAGTTCCACAAAAGGTGCTCTTTTTTTCTATTAAAAGAATCCTTGACAGTTGCTTTCCTCAATTTGAATTACTGGAGGCTAGTCATGTTACTGCTTACAGTACACCCCAAGTATAAGAAGCTGTCCACATGCTCTACTGCCTCATTCAGAATTCGAAAGTTTATATTCTATATATTTCTTCCTATATCCATGGTCCTCGTCTTATTTGAATTTATACTCATCCCATACTACTGCTCAGAGCTGTCATTTAGTTCCAGTAGCATATCCCCAGCGAATAGGGATTATAAAGAATGCACACTAAGCGAATCTTCCTCTGTTTTGTTCCTCTCTGGCCAGCGCTTAGTTCCACTTTCAAGCACTAGAGTTTAGTGAAATCGAGTTCATGCTAAGATAACTTAGAATAGAGTTGAGACGCAGGATCCAAACATCATCGCCTACCATATTGTATAATCCAGTAACGCTTTGCTTCGAATAAATTCAAGTTAACAGCTTTTCCTTATTTATCAGTGACAAACTAGTTGTAATAATAATTTGATATATTTTATATACAATAAATTACATTATAAAATAACATAGTCTATACTAATAATAAATCTGAGCCGAAATTTTTCTGGTAATTTTTGATTTTCCAAAAATAATTGGTCCTAACATATATAATTAACCAACCTGAAAACGAAAATCGCTTTTTTTAAATTTTTGTTTGTATGTCTGTCTGGATGTTTGTTATCTTTTCATGCGATAATGGCTGTACCAATTTATACGAAACTTGGAATATAAATTAAGTTCGCTGTAACTTAGATTTTGGGCTATATCACTTTCAAAATGCGTTATTTAAAAGGGGGCGTTATAAGGAGGCCTGAATTAAATAAATCCAAGTATCTCGCTTATTATTGAATTTTTGTGAAATATGTTATATAAAAAAAGTTTTTTTAAAAATGATTTCCGATTAGTTTTATTCCTAGCAAAATTTTGATAGGACTGAAATTTAATGAGATAAATGAGTTTTAAAATTAAAATACAGTGCATCTAAGGTGGTGTAATGAAATGAAAACAAATGACTACGTCAATAAGGGGCCTTGCACAACAACAATAGAAAGAAATTAAACATAGCCTAAAGAGTATGTTTCTGTGTTTGTATGATGTAATATCGGAAGCTAAAATAGCCGATTTGTATAATCAATTATTATTTCACCTTTGGAAAGTGTAGTTTCTCTTGATGGACATAATGCTATAATGGTAATACAGTAACTTCTGAGTGAATCGAGGAATATAATATAATATAATATGATATAATATAATACATAATATTATATAATATAATTTAAGTTATTTGAAGGGTTCAGAACCATAGTGGGCCAAGCGCCATTTACTGAATACGAAGAAAACAAGGGTTAAAATTAAGTTATTACCATAATTCAATGGAAACCTATAACAAGTAAAATAAATATAAATAAAAAAAATGTATATATACACATTAAATCTAAATGATGTCAACCTTCATTAAACTATGGTTGCATGTAATAAAAATTAAGAAACATGTTAAAGGAATTGTCATTGCACCAAATGAGTGCTCTCTGGACCTAAATGATTGCATTTTAATTATTAAAATACAATTTAAAATGAGTAACATATTAAACAATTTATCCTTCTATCAAACACGAATGTTCCCTGGATCAAACGTCCTATTTTAATTATGTAAATACTTTATATTTATTTCTAACAGGTGCAGCAAAGCGAATGGGTACGGCTAGTACTTTATAGAATTATGTATCAAATTCACTTAATATTTGTATACAATATAATATAGGTATATGCTTGTATTGCTTACAGGAGTTCTATGTTCTTCTATTTTCAGCACAGTCAAATGATTACATATTTTTATTGTTGTTGGGGGTCAACGTCTCAACTCTCATTGTAAAGGAACTCTAGTTTCTACATTTTACAGTTAATGACGGATTTATTATTTCATCCGTCCAATTTATTTTATTTCAGTGCATAATGTATCTAGATATATTAGTTGTATGTGTTATATTACTGCTGTTTCGAATGCTAGCTGGTGCGATGTCAGTGACAAATCCACGAAGAAAGGAGAATCCCACGCTCAAACTAGTTTGAGGATCATTGAAATCAGTCGTGCCACATCAAAGTATCGATGCGAAGTGTCCATACTGTATAATTAACTACATGCTGATATCCCTTAGTATCATCTCCTCATCTGGTAACAACGCCATATCATCACCAAATTTCATGAACTTTATTATTATTCCTCTTACTATCAGTCCTCCCATGTTCTGAAAAGAGATCTTCAAACACAGGTTAAACTGATACAAAATGTTTACACAGAATTTCTTACGAAGGCAGTTCTAGTGGTAATCTGGTTACATAAATACAGCATAATATTGAAAGTGATTCTACTCAATTTCTGAGCTAGTTAGACACGAAGGATAAAATGCACCCTTCCTGCAAAATATACGACGAGAAAAGAGACTTATGACAAAAGACTAAATGAACTTTCACGTTCTATGCACAATGTATTTTAACAGCAATTCCGTTCTCGTTGTCGTTTTCCGTCCAGGTTTATTATGGACCTAACTGTTTTATCCTGCAAGACAGAGAAAACACACGTTCCACAAAACATCGCACTACCAAACCTTTTCATCAGTATATATGAAAACATATTTAAAAAAAAAAAAAAAAGGAATCATTTTTCAGAAAGGTCGGACTTGAAAGGCTTCTCGCCTATAGCTATTAATGGCTTTTAAGACGTTTATGAACTTTTAGGCTACATGAGTGCCAGAAACACTTACCACAAACATCACATTTGAAGGTTTTCTGACCAGTGTGAATACGTTCATGAACGTTTAGGGCACTCGACTTTGAGAAACACTTACCACAAAGATCACATTTGAAAGGTTTCTCGCCAGAGTGGACACCTTCATGAACTTTAAGAATAGCCGACTGCGAGAAACATTTACCACAAACATCACACTTAAAAGGTTTCTCGCCAGAGTGCACACGTTCATGCGTTTTTAGGTGACCAGTTTGTGAGTAACATTTACCACAAACATTACACTTAAAAGGTTTCTCGCCAGAGTGCACACGTTCATGCGTTTTTAGGTGGCTCGTTTGTGAGTAACACTTACCACAAACATCACATTTGAAAGGCTTCTCACCGGTATGCACTAGTTTGTGTGTTTTTAAACCACTCAACTTCAAGAAACACCTCCCACAAACATCACACTTGAAACGCTTTTCCACCGTGTGCAAACTTTCATGAGTCGGCACAAGTTTTCCCGAGGAACCCGACTTCGTAGGATTCTCGTTCTCTTCAAGAGCAAGACTGGCCAATTCTGTTGATGCAGCCCTCTCATTCCTAGCTGTAATCCTGAAGTAAATATATCAGTCTATGAAATAGTTACAAGTATACAATCCATTATTGAATAGTGGAATCCTAACAACCCTATTTCATGAGGTGGTACATTACGATTAGAGATACATGCTTGTAATTAATTTATGAGTAATGGTGACGGAAGTGACTAAATAATTTGGACTTCTTCCGTACAATAAACTTAATAAGGATTACACAACTTTAGTCAACTCTCAGTTAACTTTCATTTTTAATGAGCCTCTCTGTCCACATTCACCTAACTTTGCTTTACTCTTTTTCGACTCATGCACGCTATTTTATTCGATTGTTTCGAAATTAGAGATTACACATGTGCTATAACTTCTTCTATCTTTTATTCTTATGATGTCTAAAATCTTTGCAGTTATTAATTTTCTCACTTTACAATTACAAAAACTGCAGTGGAACATAGCTTATTCCATTTCGCAGTAAACGTCATCATCAGAATATCTGATTGGCATTATCTCTAACTTGGTATTTATTGTCTTGCAAACGTTAAACTAGTAACAAATCCATTCATTTTTATATTTTGTGTAGAAATACTACCAAGAGTGCTAGCTACAAACACTTCAAGTAAATTGGAATTATGCCTTCGCCAATTTGTCCAGTGTGCAATCTTCAGGAAGGTACATGAGAATCATTTACAGCGATGTCTAGCACTTTCCTAACCCAGCGACGCCATCAAGTCCTCTTACGTGTTGTTCTTCAATTTCGTTCCAGGACACCACGTGTTCAAACCCTACCACCCCTGATATCCTTCTCCTACTTGCAGTCTTATGCTAGACGTTATAGGGAAGTACATATTTAATGCAATGCATTATTCGACCTCATGCTAAAGAATGAAGTGCATTGAAGGCTTCACCACAATATCCTCAATTACTTCAATTTTTACTTCTTATTTTAAATAATAATGTAACAATTTGTTTCGGAAATAATATCAATGTTCGATAGTACGTAAATTTATAATTATTTCTACACTTTCATGAAACTTAACACATCTTAATTTAAGAGTCGACTGACAGATAATAAATTATGTTCACTTTAAGGACTGCAGCTGCTAATGTAATATGACCTGGTGGTATAGAGAATGTTCTACCTAAAAATAATAGTTAAATTTTAACCTTTTGCAGCAAGTCCTTCAAGTAAGAAGAATGAACTCTTGTAATACAAGAAAATGTGTTTTAACATTATAAGTATACATTCCATTTGCAACAGACAATTAATAAAATAAAAGGTTGTTCTGTTTGTGCATGTATTTACGTACCAGTATATTGGTCTTGTTTCCAGTGATTCATGATGATATAATTCAACTACAATACGTACTATTTTCGCCTAGAAGAATAGGATATATGATTTGACGTGAAGTGCTGCTAATTTATAAAAAAAAATAGTCATAAAATCATAACTGAAACGTTGGGCCGAATAATGGTCTATGTTACAATGTGCTAACTGTGCAAGAGAAACAAATATGTTACATCGTAATTCCGCTCATAAATTTACTATTCAACGGGAACAAAGATTGTTATTCCATGAATATGTTTTGTACACTAAGCAAGGTACACGAATGTATGTTACTGAACGAAATATTACACATCGCAGAAGTTGAACAATAGATTTAACTCCACAAAAATTCTACTGGGGAACACACACAATAAACAGTTTTATACAATCACAATATTACGAAATATACTAAATCAATAAAAAGGTTAAAATATGAACAATTCGATTATGACATTGAGTTTTAAATGTTATATATTAATATGAATTAACGCCATGTAATTTACTAAAGTTACACTCAATGTCATACTATGAATAAACATACAATATTGATCAAATGAAAGCAGCGATACTAGAAAATAACTGCAGTATTGCATTGTAGGGACACCATTAAATTAATGAAAGCTGTAACAATAAGAATAAAGAAAATTAAATACGACAGTTGGGAAACTGTTAGGAGATGGAGTTTGAATCCCTGTCCCGAATATTCAGTATGCAGCCCAACACTATGTCTCAGAGACTTTTATGTCGCAAAATTGCTTTATTTAACGACGCTCGCATCTGCCGAGGTTATATCGGCGTCGACAGTGTCCCACAGGAGTTCTTTTAAATGCACTTTAAATGCATTCGACCTAGCCCGGGATCGAACCCGCAACCTCGGGGATTGAAGGCTAGTGCTGTACCAACTACGCCAACAAGGATGATTTTGGTGACACATTTTCCATTTACTAATATCAATTTGTCTGGATCCTTTTTATTTCTTTAGATTTATTTAGCTCGTCAATTTCATCACTGTTTTTCCGTCGTCCATTTTACGTAATAGATCAACCGAAACCTGATACACAGAGTTCAAGCACCCAGCATTCGTAAAGAGAACAAACTCCCATGCAATAGCTCCCGATACGATGTAAACAACTTGATACGCTAGAAGTGACTAGTGACATAGACCGTTGTTCCAGCCAAGAAAATCATGGTTGTAACTCGTGTAGAAGCGCCTCTGATACAGATATTGAAAAACAATATTTGTGACAGCTGTGTAAGACTATACAGAGGATTATACCATTAAAAACTCAATTTTTATAAATTCTAACATAGACCGTTGTTCGGCTGAATGCTTCAATTTTATATCACACATATTTCCGTTTTTAAATATTGTCTGTGTCTTACTTGTCTGTCTTTTGTAGAATGTTTCTAAATTCATTACAGTTTTTAACTGCTGTTTATTATTGTGCATGACGTATCTCAGGTAATAAAAATATAAATTGTTTCATTTATATGATTGTGATGCCACTACAACTACAATACTTCACTTACAGTAACACTTTTGCGCCTGAGAGCTGAGTAGACATACAGTTATATGCAGTCTATTACAGAGAAGCATGCAGCTATCTTGTAACTTGAAAATCATAGGTTGATGTGCTCATTTCGTGAAAGCACTAATCTAAACTCAGTATCTGTGTGAAACACTGGACAGCACGGGAGTTAATAGCATTATTGCTAGGAGCTCTGCATTAATAACAACACCAAGAAGTTTCTCGTGTGAGTGGGATAGAAGGACTAGGTCTACACAGTGGAGGGGGAAACAGTGGCCAAACAGAAAGAAATCAGAACCTGGCGAAACATTGTTGAAGAACCACTGTATGTATCATTGTAGTTGCAATTCTGGTGGTGTGAATGTGAAAGACCGATGCCCTTAACTGCACCAGGATGCATGAACGAACGAACAGATTAATAAATGAATAAGTAAGTAAATACACAAATTAATATTACATAATGGCTTCCTAAACGTGATGAGCGGATCACAGAGAAACTCTTGGAATGAACTCAAAATGGCAGTACATAATTTCCTTGGGAATTACAAAGACTTCAATTGAGGACTTCACTCAAATAACGGCGTATACCCTTATACGCCCGTTTTCCGATTAGATAGTTGAATGCGTATAGTGCACTGTAGTAAATTTTCGTAAGACTAGCTTCAATACGTAACACAGGACACAATGTTACGTGTTTACGTAGAACGAGTGAACTACAGCGGCACTCACACGCTGCTGTTGCAAGCCATACTGTAGTAGACTAGTATTTGATGTTTAGGACTACTTCAGGTTGTCAGATGCAGCAGTGAATCATGATCGTAAATATGGGAAAAAAGAAGAAAGGAAAATAAATTGAAACAGTGGCAAGTCATACATAACTTGTACAGGCAAGGAAATGGAAGAGAAGTCATTTACACCTGTAAAAAGATGATGTATGAAAATGTGTACACATGGAATTTCAAAGGACGATCAACTCTCTAATTTTAAACGCTTTTGGGACATGGATTCGAAATTAGAACAATATCATTTTATTACTCCTTGCCTTGAAAGAGTGAATCTAAAAACTAAGAAGCTTCAGTCTTTTAAGAATAGGGATAATGTTTGGAAAGATAGTGTTATCTGTAATGGAGGTAAATAAATTGATGTTGTTAAAACTTTCTATTGAGTCTATTACAAATTTCAGAAAAACGATTAACTACAGTTGAGAATAAACTCTTTTCCCCTGACATCCTCAATGATTAAACGGTACACACTTTAATCGTCCTCATACAATCATGATGCAAAAGTACAAACAACTACAATATACTACATCAGGGGTATTTTCAGCTTGAACCTCATAATCTGCATCATTTGTTTCCTTCAAGATTTGGAAGACGGGAATGGAAGTGTCGCAGCTGAAACTTTCATGAGTCCAACACAAATGAACCCAGTGTCTTTGAAACCATCCAAGGCAGAGAACTGAAGAGATCTCTTACAGTTTTTAGATGAAGGTGGCCAAAGTTGGCTGAACACAATGCTGAATAAAGTCCGGACATCATCATACAATGGTGAAGATGACTCTAGCAACATAAGTGATGATGTATAAAGAAGAAAAAGACAAAGACATGAAACCCATAAACTAAAAATGCAATGTCATTTTGTAGGCCTACTTGTGTAATTATACAATATTTTTATTTAGTATGTTATGGTAAATGTATATTTTATTTTGTTGAATTGATTTTATTTTACTTTTTAAGACAAAATTATTTAATAAAGTACGAGATGTTCCCATATATAATTAATTTTCATGCAAAGTTAGACACCTAGAACATGAGAATAATTAAAAACAGTACAAAAACATATTGTCGCCGGAAAAAGGACGTATACAAAGTTTCATATTATATTTATTCAATAATAGCAGAACATACTATTTGCTGTTATGTTTC
Organism: Periplaneta americana; assembly: GCF_040183065.1. NCBI lineage: Eukaryota > Metazoa > Arthropoda > Insecta > Blattodea > Blattidae > Periplaneta > Periplaneta americana. The sequence continues at coordinate 333,622 of NC_091133.1, read as the reverse complement.
AACAATTTTATTTTAAATATCCTCGAAACAATTTAACAGTAATGAAAAATATTTTCGACGCAACCATGATGAACCTGACAGATTACAAACATTGAAATCAGTTTAAATCAGAACTACATTTTGCTGTATACGCCCTTATTCGGTTGATGTCCTCAATTATAAAGAAACTGTAGAAATTCAGTTGAAGAGTTTAAAGTCCCTAGGCTTAAATATGAGTGTATGCTTGTCCATCTAAATTATTTTGTTGATAATCAAAGCACTTTTAATGAAGAATATGAAGAAAGGTTTGAACAGTACTTATGGAAACCAGACATCAAGCGAAGTGCAGTGTGATTGTGATAACTGATTATTGCTGGATGACTCAGACAGACAGTTCTTCTGAAGCTACTTCTGGACAGTCAAGCTAACAGACACTTCAAACACAATCAACTCTACGTGAAGACTCGCACACCACACTCACCTTTCGGAGAAAACCTCGTTGTCCTCTGTCGTGACTTCCACCCTTGGCTCCTCATCGAAGTCCCTGTCCTACAAATACAGAGCAAATAAAACAAAAAGATAGCTCAATTTACATTACAAAAGCGCGTTGATTTTAGTTGCCACACAACTACATTTAAGTCTCAATAGGCCTCCTAGTAGAATTTTAGCCAATTAAAGACAAATCTTGCGGAAGATATTTCATGGGGCACAGCTTTTCGTTGTAGAACAGCGTTTTTCAACGTGTGGCACACTCATATAATCTGTTGTTACCAAGCTGGAGGGTAATTTCGAGGGTTTTAGGAGGAAATGAGAATACTATAAAATAGAAATCACTGAGGTATATCTGTATGCATTAAAATATTCAATATAATATTTTCAATTTTACATGACTTTTATTTTATTGGATTATTTTACGACGCTGCATCAACATCTCAGGTTATACAGCGTCTGAATGACATGAAGGTGACAATGCCGGTGAAATGAGTCTGGAGTCCAGCACCAAAAGTTACCCAGCATTTGTTCGTATTGAGTTGACGGAAAACCCCGGGAAAAAAACCTTAACAAGGTAACTTGCGCCGACCGAGATACGAACCCGGGCCACCTGGTTTCGAGGCCAGACGCACTGACTGTTGCTCCACAGGTGTGGACTGAATTTTATTATTTATGAGTCAACATACTGGGGAATGTTAATATGATGAATGGAAGAACGCAGATTTCACAAAAGACGTTGAGAACAGAAACAAAATACAAGATAAACACTGGAAGTACACATTGCATTCCTTGTGTTGCACTCACCTCAGGTTCATGTTTCAACACTGGGAACGAAATTGGCACCGGATCATCCTCAAATTTTATCTCAGCTGTGAGATCTTGGGTCTGGTCCTCATATTCCTCCTTTATACCAGTCACATGCTGATCCCCAAGATTCCGTTCCTACAGTACAAAGAGATATTTTAAATTAACAATTTATCACAGGATGTTAGAACACGACCCATACTGTTATAAGCTGCTCCCTATGTGTTCATATGCCTCAGCATGATTCACAACCTATAGCACGTGCCTTACACTATGACGAATAGAGTCAGCAGTCATATCAAAATGTATATAATCCATGCAATAACATTTTTCAAGTGAAGTTTCAATAAATTAAGAGTATTTACTTGATTTATTTAACGAAGCTGCAAGAAAAACTAGATTATTTAGCATCGATGTGATTGGTGATAGCGAGATGGTATTTGGCGATATGAGGCCGAGGATTCGCCACAGATTACGTAACATTCACATTATGGTTCCGGAAAACCTCGGAAAAACCCAACCAGGGAATCAACCCAAGCGTGAATCGAACCCGTGACCGAGCGCAACTCGGGATTGGCAGGCAAGCACCTAGCCGACTGAGCCACACGAGTGGCTTCTATGACAGAGCTAAGGCCAGTAGGCCTTCTCTTCCGCCCAGCCAGACTCTAAATCTAATTGATTACAATTGGTTTATAGTGACGGTCACATAAGAACAGTTCCTGAACAGCAAATATTGCCGTCATGACAGTGATGCCAACTGTTACCAGATATCACACGATCCTGTGTACTAAATGAATTATTTACATACCGCACTTTATGTTGGAAGGTTATTCTAAATAATTCAATATTTTTTTAACATATTCTCATAGGAAAACTATACGGGGAAAGGAATCAGCATGTCAAGTATTTTGTCTGGCAATACGAAATTCATTGGTTTGACTAAACAATTGACTCACGAGATCTAACCTAAAAGTTTGTATTTTGCTTGACCACATGAAATTATTAGTACTAACTCCGAAAACTTACATGACTATAGTCTTGAATTATAACCACAACGCAATACACAAAAAACTATTACGTATTAATATGGTAATTTCCTAGAAGACGGGCAAAATCCAACATGGCTGACGAAAATTACCAAAAACGTTCTGCCAACTATAAACTTTGTAACATATGTTCATAATGATATTAATTAATTATTAATAAGTTCAAATTTCACTATCTTCCAGTAACCGGCTCAGAAATCTGGTACAAATTTAATTGCATGGCACTCCAGTACCGACAAATATTGTCGGTATTTGTCTCAGTTGCCAACATACGAGTTACAAAATCACTACCATTTGTAGTATCTGTCAGTATCGAAATTGGAAACGAAGTAGGCAACACAAAATTCAATCTGCAAACTAGAAAATCACCACAATCCACTAGCATATGTAGTAATGGGGGAAAAACGGTTAGGTTTCACCCTTACGGTATGAAGCATCCGAACACTCTGGCCCATCGTTTTCCCAACCCCTTGTCTCTTTTTATACTTAAAGACGTCGTAATAATAATTATTTAGGGTGCTTTGCATATACTGATAATGTTAATAGCGGTGGCCACTATCTGCCATCTAGAGGCAAAATAACTTTTATCATTACTCGCACATAAGAGTTGATTGAGCAGGCAATGTTAGCAGCCATAAGATTCGATCCCGCAGGCAGTGGATTAAACCCATTGTTCAATGTGTATCAAAGCAATTGTTAGATTAGCAACAAGAGAATAAAAAAAACGTAGACTTAAAAAGAAGTCTGTTCCTAGGCACAACTCTCTCTGTGTATTCGAGATAATTCTGTCTTCAATAGCACAAATAAATATTTGAGAATAATAATAATAATAATAATAATAATAATAATAATAATAATAATAATAATAATAATAATTATTATTATTATTATTATTGTTATTATTATTATTATTATTATTATTATTATTATTATTATTATTATTATTATTCATATTATAATTATTATTTCAATTTTAAAATGAATCCCTACAGTTTAAGTTGTAAAAGTTATGGAAAGTTCAAATAGGTAACATGAGTCTAGACTGGTAATATGTCTGACATAATTACAAATGCGTTACTGATATATGTGTAGCTTATATTGATAGAGAACCACTTACATCATCTTCTGTTTTCACCATAGGAAAGCTAATAGGCTCTGGTGTGGTGTTTTCAACCTTTATCTCTGATTTGATATCGTAACTAGGGTCCACGCATTCTGTCTTCATGTCCGTCACTTCCAGATGCGATAAATTCCCTTCCTACAGGACATAAAAACATCGTGTATCATATTATTAGTTATTATAAAGTTGACTTGATCAGTAACAGCCACCAATCTGGTTGTGCATGACAGTCATTGCTAACGTGAATCATAATGTGCACGTCAGTAACAGAAGCAGATCTCAAATCAATGTAGTTTTAACCCTTTTTCGCATATTTAATTAAAGTTGAAGTTTTACTTGTCAATAAGTGGTAGCATGTACTGCATAAATACTGATGAAGTGCATTAGAAAATATGACTGTTGTAGGACATCAAAAAGCACCTGGCCTCAATACAATTATGTTTTAGAAATAATAACGCAAAACAAAACCTCTCTCACATGATATCCTATGTTCAACTGAGTTTCAAACGGACGTATCAAACAGAATCGCAGTTCCACACGGTTTTGGGACGGATTAAGTTAATAATTATTGCAGCTCTGCATTACTCGATCATGATGCAGGGTGAACAGCGGTCACAGAGACTAGCTGAACTTCGTGTGAAAGGTTCTTCCCATGAGCGGAGTAGAATCAACGCACACTTCATAGAGCCAGAGCAATTGATGACGCCATATAAATCACAGCAACAGCAAGGAATTTATTCAATTGATTATAAAGTGTGAAATGTATGCTTTTCTCCACTGTTCGATAAAGACACAAACAAGATAAACAGTAAAGCTTTCCTATTTACCTCTGATGAAGCCTCATTCTCTTCTATTTTGTAATCCATTCCAGGCTATGATTAAAAAATGTATGACCAACAATCTGGATCAAACGGACCGTGACGGACGGGTCTATGACGCTTGAATAGTCACCAGTGATCTCATTGAGTGGCGTATACTGGTTAAAGGGTTTGGGCTACCACTGACCCTATTATTACACAAAATATATCTAACAATTACTTTAATTTTAATTACTATGGTAAAACTAATAATACAAAATTATTACATTATGTTATATTATAAACTTTTTCTTTTGTAATTTCCTTGGGCTTCATCTCAACATTATAAACTGATACACAAAACCTGTAGAGAAATGCTGAAAGAACGTGACGTGTACCTTCCTTACTACTGGCACACCTGAGGTGAATCTTCCTCTCTTTCTAATACTGGTGACAGACTACAGTAGTAATCGCGATTAGCACTTATCGCGATTACCGAAAATGTGGTGACATACTACATCCCGTCTGGTCAACAGCTGAATTACCATAGAGGAAAGAATTTTCTCTATGTACATACGTATATGTTTGTTTCCCTCAAAGACGTTGTATTTAGACCGTTGCTTACGAGATTACACAAGCTGGCGCATAGAGCTTGAAAAACGAGTCTGAAGTGGTTCCCTCGTAATGCCAATTCCGCCGCTCGGAGCGCTGTTCTGCCCTATATATTCATCGCAGAACACTTAAAAGACATTGACATTTGGGACATTTAAAGGACTCACCATTGCTTATTAAATGCTTCGTACAATATTTTATGGACAATAGACGTAATTTGCAAACTTCTACTCCTCAATTATATTACAATAAAAGGCTGTCATTCTTGATATTAAAACATATTACATATAAACTGAGGGACTGTCTGCTCTGTACTTCAGTTCATACACCAAACATTTCCGGAAATAAATTAACTTGACATCTTACATATACGCACTATAGCCTACCCTTTTCACCTAATATTATTAATATTGTTATTAAATAAGACATTGCAACTAATTAAGGTACTGCATTATCTTTAATTTCCTTGAATTCATAATTAAGCATTTGCAAGAAGGCCTAACTTTTCCCTCTCTTTTAAAAAAATACGAACGTCACAATAATTGATAAGTATAATTATTACGCGATTTTTTCTTGCAGTGGTGAAAACATTTCTATAGGCCTATTGATTAATCTATTGAGCATAGTAATAGTAAACGCTGTAGTATTCTTTTCTGAAGCCAAGATTTTCGCAAGAACTGAAGTGTGACACATGTAAAGATGAGGAAATGTCCATCTTTCTTTTGGGAAAACTTGTGAAGCCACTACTGGACAATATTGCCAAAGATATTTCCAGTAAATACGAAGTGATTAGGAAACTTAATCAGAAGCCCCTAAGTAGAAAAGTGCTGAAAGTGCAATAAACTGGGCCATTTCTTAATTACATATAGAACACTGGAACTGACTATCTACAAGGACCCTCGTGTTATAAATATTATGATTATTTCAGATTGTGATACAGTTATAAGCGTTCATTCCTAAAATTTAAAAGTAACAATGAGGATGCCCTATGTTATAGGAAAGTTTTAAACGTGTACATTTAACTTTTTTATGAATGATTTCCTGATCAAGATTTTCATTAACTATGTGCCAAACTTTTGGACATCTGATCAGTATTTTAATCATGTGCTGGTTACAGTACATTAGATGTCTTCTTGAATATAACTGATGAGGTATGTATGTGAAGTTTGTATCGTCAGTATTCAAGTAGCCTACTTATGTATGTAATTTTTATTATCTGTACAGAAAAAATTTAACTTACGTGATAGTATGAAGTAATCTCTCACGAAATAACAAGGAAGAGAAAGGTGCTTAAATTTAAATATTGAAAACAGGATGATAAGAAGAAAATAATTTTTACTTCCTTTCAATTATTAATGAAACCTGGCCACTCACAATTCGCAGTTGATTTCTATGGTTACAGGTCTATTCTTCATATTCTGTAGCTTTCAAATAATTTCTAAAATAAATATTACGCCTACTTAGCTCTTGTAAAACGAAATTTTCACTTTCACTTTCAACGGAACACTCACTTATATTCAGTTCTTGTATCTTGCAGTAAATTATCCATTTGTGATCATCTTTCCAATATAACCTCCCATTGAAACGACCACTTAAAATCATGAGCTAGAATTTATTATTTTAAAAACATTTCCACGTACATATTTTATAATTGTTATGAACCACAATACAAAAGACAACACTGTGAAATTGGATTAATTTACCAAGATCAACATCAATACCGGTAGTATAAAATCACACATAGGCCAAGGCTATATTATTTCATTACTTTATGGTCTTAATTACAAGAATTAATTTTGAAGAATTTACAAATATGCTGAAATAATTTATGACACCTCTTATAGAAATGTAAAAATATGTATGTACATTTTGAAACAATGGGTATAGCACCACTTGAAAATGTTGAGCACTTTAACAGTAACTTGTAAATTGTTCCATCACGTTGTCTACAGTGTTCATTTAATGTAGCACTTTTAGAATGAACGTGGTTCACATACATAAGAAGAAATGACGATGGAATGAGTCGAAGACATACAGTTTTCTTTAATTTTTAGCAAATGATGAAGTTGAATATATACTGTTACTTCATATCCTAACATAAGTAGAGTTGCCACCATAGATGTAACACCTCCGTAACACCTGAAATGAATATAAAATAAATTAATGTATTGGTAATGATACAAGAATAAAAAGAAATTAGGCTAGACATAACCTCACAAAATTACAAACACATGCTAAAACAAAAAAAAAAAAAAAAAAAACTTTACGTATCCGTATTCAATAAAACTAGATATTCTAGATATAATTTGATTCACACGATAACCACCTCAGCCTATTTCGCAGCAGCCATTAGTTTCCAGTTTGAGGTGCATTACCTAATCTCATACTAACCTTGTTAAGTTCTCTTACCTAATTCACTGATAATTACGTAACAATACACAGGTCTAAAATACAGACAAATACACATTAATTACCTAATAAGTACAGCATGAAAATAATTGGTAATTTCCTAGAAGACGGGCAAAATCCAACATGGCTGACGAAAACTACCAAAACGTTCTGCCAACTATGAAGTTCAAATGTCACCAGACATCACAAAATCAAAGATGGAAAATCAAACATATATTCATATTTTTAAAGAAGAACAAGCCCTTCAAAAAATGAAAATATGTTTAATTTTTCATCTTTGATTTTTATGGTGTTTGGTGGGATTCGAAGTTCATAGTTGGTAGTACTTTTCTGGCAGTTTTCGTCCGCACTTTACCCCCACAAATCACTAAAACATAAAACAAAACATAATAATTTATCATCTTATCAAATAAAATTCAATTCTCATCGACGTCTTCAACGACAATCTCTTCACTTCCAGTATAAATGACACCGGCTTTAAGGTATTCTAAACTTAAACCATGCAGGCAACAAAGAACTAAACCAACACTTTGTCGTACAGTCAACTTTGCATAAATATAGCCTACCACGTGTTTACACTAAATGAAATTCTCTTCGAACACTTATTACATCTTAACTTCTACAGAAAATTCAGTAAATAATTCCTTTAAACCACAGAAAAACAGTTTTCTTCTCAACATTCAACACAATCCTTCTTCACCAGCGAAAGAACTAAACCAAAATCGACACAAAATTTAATAGATACATTTCATAACACGGTTTCCTTCCTTTCCCTCTTACTTCAAAATTCCAACCTTGTGCACATAAAATAAATTATTGGCACTGAAAAGTGGCTTTTCGTAAGCATGATGATGCCCATTCGACAAATGCAGACAAATCTACAATGTAACACCACTCACGTCAAACAACAGAGAACAACAGGACAACGTCATTATCCATGAAAAATTAATGAAAATTCTAGAATAAATGATAACTATAACCAATCAAATCGAAAGAAAATCACAAAAATCAGAAAATGAGAAACTTTCAATAGCTTTAGCCATCAGACACAACATAACACCACTCACGTCAAACAACCAAGAACAACTGATAACGTCATTATCCATTCAAAATTAACGAAAATTCTAGAACAAATGACAACTATAACCAATAAAATTAAAAGAAAATCACGGCGACACCTAGTACAAAAACCTAGAACTAACATGTAAAAGTCACTAAAAGATCACTAACATTTAACTCTGAAATAAAGAAGTTGGTAATACTTACTATATTCAACTAAGTGCCCGTCTTCTATGAAATTACCAAATAATTAATTACTTTTGTCGGTATTTTCTAAAAGAGAAAGGGAAAACAGTAACAACATTATCTTCAATGTTTACATCACGTCGTTCACATTTTCATTAGGCCTATATCAGTAATGCTTGGTAAGTGAAACAATGCATGAAATTATTTTACATTTCGGGTCACATCATTCGAGAGTCGGAAAATGCAATTCGCCACTTTTAACATAGCATTGCTTGTTATATGAGAGAACTTTGACATTTAACTTAACCTATAAATATACGACCTGTTGGTACAGAGTTCTTCACATAGCAAAACACAGACAATTTTCGAATATAACTTAGCTGACCAAACTTCAAATAACACTGTAATATGCTTGGCATATTTGTAATATTCGTACTCAATGAGTAATGCACAATTAATCGAACTATTTTCACGATGCACAATGCTTTGTAATGGTACTATTCATCATTTCATAGGGCAGAGAGGCGAACCTAGCGGCAGAAATTGTCATGACTCACAGAGACCTACTCTCGATCGTGCTATGCGCCAGCTTGTGTAATCACGTAAGCAACGATTTAGACACACAATTGGCGATGGTGTCGTGTACAAATTTGAAACCTCTCGCGCAGGTTCACGCGACGCCATGTTTGGGGAGCACGAATGATTGTTTCTATAAGTATTCGGAGTTTAGAAAATACCATTGGGTATATAGGCGTTTTCTTAGCGGACATCCCTCTTCTCTGTAATATAGCTAAACTTATTTACGTATTTTCTAATGTATAATATTAAATAACAGAAATAAATCTAAATACTGTAATTAAGCATTGCTTTAAATATAAACGCTTTATATTGCTCATAAATAGACTTATTAGTTTATTTCTATTTCCTATGACCGAATACATGGAACATTTTTACTTGTGTTATTTTATATACGTTAGAAAATACGTAAATAATTTATTTAAATTATATTACAAAGAGAGGGATGTCCGCTAAAAATTTCCTATATACCCAATGGCATTTTCCAAACACCTAACGCACTGTAATAATAATCCTCAGTGTTTTGAAAATCAGAGACGATATGACTCTTTAGAACTTTGAACTGCAGATATTGACCTGCAATTCCCTCATTCTTACATCATTCTCAATGACAGAATATTGTGAAAATGTGATTGTATGCATTGCTGACTTAGTTGTTAAATAATTAACAAAATATGGTGTAATAAATCTAAAAACTCAATTTATGGTACGTAGCAGCAGTAAACAAAATCTCTTTTATTTATTTTTTTTTTCAACGAAAGAATAATGGGAGCCTTGTCATATCATCATCTGAGATTATGGAAATATGTCGCTTAATTGAAAGAGCGATTATATAGAGATGTTGACATTTCAATGGCATATTACCACCCACACTTACATCGCGTGAAAACAATGTGATCTAACAATAGAACACTTGTACAATCTTTCTACACTTATAGGAACGTATTTTAGAAATTGGATCCCAGATTTATCCCGTGAATCATATTTTAAACTTGCTAAACTGACCGCAGAGGTACATAAAGAGCTACTGGCGTAGCTCAATGGGCTAAGGCCTGCCGATACGGAGTCGCGCTCGGGCGCGGGTTCGATTACCGCTTGGGCTGATTTCCTGGTTGGGTCTTTTCTGATATCCTCAACAGTAAGGTGAATGTCAGGTAATCTTTGGCGAATCCTTGGCATAATCTAGTAGTTGATACAGCGTTGTTAAATAATCAACTAAAAGAAAGTATTTCATAAAGAGCAGATGTCAGCACACATCTTAAAGTTACCAGTACAACACGACTTTACATAAAAATGTTGTAGGACGACATTTAACGGAGTCAATAATAATAATAATAATAATAATAATAATAATAATAATAATAAATCAATAGGCAAGATGTTCTGTACATTAAGCCTGAGTTCTGTTATATGACTAATTCATGCATTTGACGTTTATTTCATACTACAGCTGTGATAATAAGCTAATGCATGGTAGCCCTATTTATATTTCAAACTAAAACATTAGGTATGGGTTTTTATTTTACAGATGTAGGCCTATATTATGTGATATGGAAGCGGATAAATAATAATTGTTCGTTTCTCGTCCATATCAAAGCAAACGTGTGTTTACGGTATAGGCCTAATGTAATACCTTATACAGGCAGTGTTTTGTTAGTAATAATTAATATTAATAATTTTCTTTTCATCTGAACTATTACTACAATATCCATTTGCATTTATAACGCTTTATATGTTGTCAAATAACTATACAACATCTTTAGTTACGGTATCAAATTGTTGCAGTCTTCTTCCGTTTCATGTCAAACTAACGGTAACTAAGCTTGATTATGTCCATAACGTGGTCGCTTTAAATGTTAATAGAATTTTTTCATTTATCCATTCAGTCTTATTTATAAGAGACACCAAACATAGCCTATATAAAAATTCAGCATTGTACAGTGCAGCCGTCTGCTAGCCGGCACTTCTCCCAAAGCATGGCGGCGGACGCAAGCTTCAATTTGTCCCTACTCTAAACTTCTGCGCAGCCTCGGTTGTAGGGGCTCGGTTTCCCTCCTGGACAAAACCTAAAGTTCATACTTTATTTTGATGTTTGTTCATTGTTTTCCCCCCCCCCTTTTTTTTTGTTGTTTCTTGCAGCTTAATATGGGAATTTATTTCTTATTTATTATTATTATTATTATTTTGAAAAGAGATTTTATAACCTATAAAATGCCAAAAATTTATATTATTTTGTAATAAAACATTTTTAAAATCAAGCTTAACCTCAACGATAGCGTCGTAATGGAGACTGAAATTGAAAATCTGAAAAAGAAACCAGTTCCAGTTTGTAATCCATTATTTATTGAAATGAAACATCTTTCAGCAGCCTTCTATTGCTCTCTCTCTCTCTATATATATATATATATATATAATATGAATAATTCGTCTGTCATTTGTCAATATATTTCTTTGTACTTTTCTCACACCTGCATTAAATTTCTCCACTGCGTCTAATAGTAGCCAAATTCATTTTCTAGCCATTCATTTTCGTTTCTATTTCATATAATACAATGGAAGGGGTAACAAAATTTCACAGCAAAAGCTATCACGACTTCCTAAATAATATAATTCAAGGTGATTCGAAACCAAAGTCTACTAAAATGTTACTTTCGTCCACTGGGCCGTGCCTCAGCGCGATTATCTTGTTCTTGAAACTGGTTTAGCTCCTGATCGCGATCGGGACGGTGACACACTACCAACCCGATCGCGATTAGGTCGATGATCGCGATTAGTGACTGTAGTCTGCCACCAGTATAACGCTCATGGGAAATGGTTGTTTTGTTGAAAGAAGTATATATAATATTATTTATATTTCGTTGATTTTGCCCTTGTAATGTTGAAATATTGCGAAGCATACAGGTGTACCGCACGTAAGACTGAGTAACAAAGAAGTCACATATAGCCTACTTTATTTTTCCAAACAAGCCTGCACATAAGAGACCCAGAGACCCTAGGCAGTTAAGAGGCTAGAATTTATTTAATGTAACTGGAATTTAGAAAAAAGACAAGCAGACTTAGAAATGAATTAGACAAGTACCAATTATACTTTTTTATATTTATAATTACAAGATTACTTCTAATTGAGGTTCTGGCTGATATATATATAAATAAACAGCAGTACTTCAATTATATGTCAGAGGAAGAACAATTGTTTGTATACATCTCATTAATGAAATATGTTACTAGTCATCAATGAATGCAATGGAGGAGGAAATGAGATGGCAACACCCTCCAATTATCTGCTGGCTTAGTTGCTTCATGACTGATGCCTCAATGGTGTCATGAGTTTCAACCTGTCTTCCGACAGTTGACTACACAATTTATAACAAGATTTATTGATGGTCACCCATCAGAAACGATGGGAATCCTAGACAAATTGTACCACATTTTGGCGACTTCCAGCGTGGGAGAATGTCGATCTCAAACATCAGCCAAAATGCATTTTCCGCTTTCCCACTGCAGGCCTCGTGACTTCCTTCCATTCACCCCTGTCATATTTTCTATGGAAGTATTTGCTCTCAATTTCTACTATCTGATCATAACGTTCGCCAAAACTCGCAATCTCTCTGCCATCTCGTATCTCGCAGAGAGAGAGAGATCATGCAACACTTCAGCATCTTCCATAAATATATACAGTGCTCAAAACAATTAGGGGAACACTAAGATTTATTTAAATATTTTTTCATTGGATAAAGGTAAAGACATGAAATTAATAAGGTATATTATTAATGGTTATATATGGCCACATTTATCTCCATGTCAATAAAGACAATGAATAATATAAACAAACAGCTGTTTAAAACATTGCACTTTATAAGAAACTGAATCTCGTCCTTACTTATCAAACTTAAACACTCGTTATAAAGCCTAGTTTCTTGTATGGCCTCTACGATATTCGATAACAGTATGGCACCTTCGTGGCATGGTCCCTATGAGATTCTGTATTTCCTCTTGGGGAATATTCTCCCATTCCTCCATTAGAGCATCTCCAAGTTCCTGCAGGGTTTGTGGAGCTTGATGTGGTTCCTCACTTTCGTATCCAGAAGATTCCACAAGTGTTCAATAAAGTTGAGATCCGGGCTGATCGCTGGCCACTCCATTACCTCAATTTCATTCTCCCTTAGGAAATCCCTGGTGACAGCCGCAGAATGTGCCCTGGCATTATCCTGAACAAACAGGGCTACTCCAATGGCAGCAGTACTAGATGCTCTTCCAGAATGTCCTCGATGTACCGGACAGCATTTAGTCGCTGGAGAACAATTACGAGGTCCATACGATTGTTATACATATTTCCGGCCTATACCATTATGGAACCTGCAACGAATCTATCCATTTCCTGTACAAATCTTACAGAATATCTTTCTCCTGGCTGTCCCCACACCCTTAAACGACCATCACAAGGTGTAAGACGATACCTGGTTTCGTCCGAGAAGAGCACATACTGCCAATCCGCACGGTTTTCAGCAAACGTAAGTCTTGCTGCGTGATGCTCATTTGTCAAACGCTGTTTTCAACAGGCCTTTTTGGACGAATATTCTTTTTCCTTAATCTGTTCCTTACCGTTTGGTCTGAAACCCGGATTCCGGAAGCCATATAGAGGTCATTCTGCAGGTCTCTTGCAGTTTTCGCACTCTGTCGAAGAGCTGATAGGACAATGTATCTGTCGTCCTGGGGGCTTGTTTTATATTTACAGTCCTGGCCAGGTCTTCTACAATTCTGACCTGTCTGTCTGTGCCTGTTCCGTAACCTGGACACCACGGAAGGAGAAACCTCAAGCTCTCTAGCCACTTGCCTCAGTGATTGACCTTGTCGTAAAAGAAGAAGTGCAAGATATACTTCAAACTCATTTAAATGCCTCAGAGACTTTAATGAATAAGGGGGTAACCAGCATTTGTCCCTATAACAACGTCAGAAAGCTTACCAATCAGAAGTTGATGGTGCCTTCCGCAATCAAATTTTTCTCCATATTTGTTATTTAATGTAATTACTCTGTATTTAGGCTATGGATTTTTAAAATTTGTATCCCTAGATTAAATTAATGTTCCAATTTACATATTGTCCAATTTTCAGGATCACAGCTTCGAAAAACAATAACTTATTCAACTCATTACAAGTGTTCCTCTAACTGTTTTGAGCAGTGTATTTCGTAGTCTTATAGCACAAAGCCTAAATGGTTATGAAGGAATTACAAATACGAAATAAGATAAAAAATATATAAACTTATGGTTACTTTATTAACATTTTGACAAGTACACCGCATTACTACAAATGAGTTCTATGATACACAATAAACCATTAACGGAAACGACAATGTGCATAATTGAACAATGGTTTTCTTTCATAAATTCAAGCCTGATAACGTAAGTAAATGGTCATTAATTAATTTAGTGTTCTAAACAAGAGCAGGTATTTCACTGCAAAACCAGGTTTCTCCAATCTTTCCCATATAGTGCCCACCTTTTTCTCTCTTCATATGATCCGTACATCTTAATGTCGTCTATCACCTGATATATTCTTCTGCCCCGAACTCTACCCCATTGACCAATCCTTCCAGTACTTCCCTCAGTAGCCAGTTTCGTCTCAGCGAGTGACCCAACCATTTTCTGTCCCCCTTCTTCTAGTGTTCCCAGTCATATTGCAAAAAAATACGGGACACTTATCAGTTATCATTGAGTAAGTTTAGTATGCGCACCCGTCAAATATGCCAATCTATCAAAGTAAAGTTTACTACACAAGCACTTTCTTAACTAAGGGTAAGTAAAGAAACAGTAAAGAAAATTGTTTAGGAACAAATCTGCATTTACTTTAAGCTTCTTTATATAAGTTGCCTTCAAATTTCTTTTACTAAGTTATTACAGACATAGCTACAAAATACACCACTCGAGCCACAATATTCTTATAAATCAATCCGGATTGGCCTTGCAATATTTCTCTGAACAATGAATTTCACTTAGAAATTGTTTATTTTGAAGACTCGTGTCATGAAAAGCAACACAATCCTCACTGAAGAAAGACTGTACAACAAGCATTAATTTTACTGTTCTTAAAGATAATTTATTTTTCTCATCAGTCCACAGAGCGCTCATGTGAGACTAATCTTTCGACGCACGCATTTGTTCCAGGGATACGCATAATGAATCCACTACAATCTTCAAATTTGAGAGTTCTCCTTCAGTACATTTAAAAAGATACACCCGGACTTCATCTAAGCATTTGGTGTTGCATTCACTCGCCTTGAGAAATTAATAACTCACAATAATTTTTTCATAATAGCCCGTCTACAATGCAATCACGAAGTGTGATGTTTCTAATTTGTAATATAGAATAGACATTGTAACTTTTGTTTTTTTTCTTATTTTAGAACTCTAAAATATGCGAAGGAAAGCTGTCTCGAAGCCTTTTCTCAGGACAACGGGACGCAATAGCGAAAAACGGAACGATCCCTATTTTACGGGACGTCTGGAAACCCTACCTTTGTCATTCATTCCAGTATCATTCTTTTTCTCACCCACTCTTTCCAACACAGCTTCACTACTTATTCTGTCTGTCCACTACACGTTCCATTCTTCTCCGTATCCTTATTTCAAATGCTTCTATTCGCTCCGTCGTAATGTCCATGTTTCTGCCCAATACAATGCCAAATTGCATACAAAGCACTTCACTGGTCTCATCCTTGGTTCATTATCCAGAGCTGCACAAAAGATGCTCTTTTTTGTATTAAAAGAAACCTTGGCCGTTGCTTTCCTCAATTTGAATTCCTGGAGGCTAGTCACGTACAGTACACCCCAAGTATATGAAGCTGTCCACATGCTCTACTGCCTCATTTAGGATTCACAAGTTTACATTCTAAATTTTTCTTCCTAAGACCATGGCCCTCGTCTTATTAGAATTTATACTCATCCCATACTACTGCTCAGAGCTGTTATTTAGTTCCAGTAGCATATCTCCAGCGACTAGGGATTATAAATAATACACACTGAGCGAATCTTCCTGTGTTTTGTTTCTCTGTGCACCGGCGTTTAGTTCCACTTTCAAGCGCTAGAGGTTAGTGTAATCGAGCACATGCTGAGATAATAATTGAGAATTGAGTTGAGACACAGGATCCAAACATCATCGCCTACCTTAGTGTATAATCCAGTAACGCTTTGCTTCAAATAAATTTAAGTTAACAGCTTTTCCTTATTTCTCAGCGACAAACTAGTTGTAATAATAATTTGTCGCATTTTATATATAATAAATTATATTATAAAATAACATATTACATTATTAAATTATGTATCAAATTAGTTTAATATTTGTATACAATACAATATAGGTATAGGGTTTTACTTCTTACAGGAGTTGTCTTCTTCCATTTTCAGCACTATCAAATCATTACATATTTTTATTGTTGTTGGAGTCAACGTCTCAACTCTCATTGTAAAGGAACTCTAGTGTCTACATATTACAGTTAATCACGGATGTATTATTTCAATCGCTCCGATTTATTTTATTTCAATGCATAATGTACCTAGATGTAATAATTCATAGTGTTATATTTCTGCTGTTTCGAATGCTAGCTGGTGCGATGTAAGTGACAAATACCGGAAGAAAGGACAATCTCACGCTCAAATAGGTTTGAAGATCATTGAAATCAGTCCTGCTACATCAAAGGTACCGACACGAAGTGTCCATACTGTATAATTATATATACGCGGACATCCTTAGTATCATCTTCTCTTCTGCTAACAACGCCAAATCAGCAAATCTCATGAACTTTATTCTTATTCTTCTTACTATCAGTCCTCCCATGTTCTGAAACGAGTTTCTCAAACACAGGTTAAAGTAATACAAAATGTTTACACAGAATTTCTTACGAATTCAATTCTAGTTGTAATCTGGTTACATATATACAGCATAATACTGAAAGTGATTCTACTCAATTTCTGAGTTAGTTAGACACGATGGATGAAAATGCACCCTTGCTCCAAAATATACGACGAGAAAATAGATTTATGAGAAAAGAGTAAATAAACTTTCACGCTCATTGCACAATGTATTTTAACAGTATTTCTGTTCTCGTTGTCGCTTTCCTTCCAGGTTTGTTGTGCACGTAACAGTTTTATCTTAGAGGACAAAGAAAACACACATTCCTCAAAACATCGGATTACCAAACTGTTCATCACTATATTTGAAAACACATTTAAAGTAATTTTCCAAAAACAAAAAAATATATATATCAGACGTGAAAGGCTTCCCGCCTATAGCCGTTAATGTGTTTTAAGATTACCCGACCTTTACCACAAATATCACATTTGAAAGGTGTAACCCCGAAGCAGGCGTTTAATGGATTTTAGTTCACCCGACTCAGAGTACCACTTACTAAAAATTCACATTTGGAAGGTTTCGCACTTGTTCAAAGTTCATTGGTTTTAGGAAAAGCTACTGCGAAAAACACTTACCACAAACATCACATTAGTAACGTTTGTCTCCAGTATGCAGGCGTTCATGGAATTTTAGGTTACATGATTGCGAGTAACACTTACCACAAACATCACATTTAAAAGGTTTCTCGCCAGAGTGCATACGTTTATGAACTTTTAGGCTTCCCGAGTGCGACAAACACTTACCACAAAAATCACATTTGAAAGGTTTCTGACCAGTGTGAACTCGTTCATGATCTTTTAGGCCAGCCGACATTGAGAAACACTTACCACAAAAATCACATTTGAAAGGTTTCTCGCCAGAGTGCACACGTCCATGGATTTTAAGGCCAAATGACTGCGAGAAAGACTTACCACAAACATCACATTTGAAAGGTTTTTCCCCAGAGTGCACACGTTCATGGCGTTTTAGGGCACTCGACCGCGAGAAACAATTCCCACAAACGTCACAATTGAAAGGTTTCTGGCCAGAGTGCACACGTTCGTGGCGCTTAAGGTAACTCGTTTCCGAGAAACACTTACCACAAACATCGCATTTGAAAGGTTTCACGCCAGTGTGCACACGTACATGGCGTGTAAGGGCACCCGTCTCCGAGTAACACTTACCACAAACATCACATTTGAATGGCCTCTCGCCCGAGTGCCGCCGTTCGTGGATTCTTAGGTTAGTTGAATACGAGAAAGACTTCCCACAAATATCACATTTGAAAGGCTTTTCGCCGGTGTGCAGGCGTTGATGAGTTTTTAATTTTGTCTTCAGTGAAAAGCACTTACCACAAAATTTACAATTGAAAGGCTTCTCGCCAGTATGGACGAGTTTATGCGTTTTTAAACCACCTGACCGCAAGAAACACCTGCCACAAACATCACACTTGAAACGCTTTTCCCCGATGTGCAGACTTTCATGGCTTTTTAGACTTTTCGAGTTTGACAAAGACTTATCACAAACTTCGCATTTGAAAGGTTTCTTGCTTACGTCCATAGATGAATGACTGCTCACAATTTTTGCAGTGGAGGCACATATTTTAGACAACTGTAATCCCAACTGCTTCTCATCTTCACGAGTCCGCACAGGTTTTCCCGAGGACTTCTCGATCTCTTCAAGAGGAAGACTGGCCAATTCTGTGGCTACAATCCTCTCATTCCTAGCTGCAATCCTGAAGTAAATATACTATCAGTCTATAAAATAGTGACAAGTACACAGATACACATATAGTCAATTCTAGATATAGTGAACATTCAGTTATAGTCAACCTAAACTGGTGATCCCAACATTATGGAGTATATTAAGGCCGTGTCTCAAAGCACCATTTTCAGCTGAAGTGAAGTAGATTGTTGACTAAATAGCCGGATGTAACGTCAGAAGTTATGATCCAAAGCTACATAGTGCATAGCAATCAAGTCCGTAGTAGCTAGTAAACGAAAATGCTTGCTTGATTGTTGACTTGTTCACTAAACAAACATGGATACCTCATCAGCAATTGGGGTTATGAAATCTGAAATGCTTTGGAAGTGAAATAATGTAAATATAGTGTAGAATAACACGTTAACTTTGAACACTGACATTGTTAGTACCTTCTGTACAATGTTTTAAACATTATTGTAATATATTAAGCCCTTATCTTTTCCACATAACTCGTAATGAAGTTGCATTAGGACACTGCCTTCTTAATTCAGTGCTGCACCATGATGTCATGGTTTTTAGAAAAATAGTCAATGAAGAAGGCCATGTTTCAAGCATACATGTCCAAAGCTCCCTTGTGTATAGTTCACAAGTCATCTAGTTGCTAGTCACTAGTGTGTAGTATGGACTTGAGCTTTGAGACACGGCCTTAATACTTACTAAATATGCAAACATAAACAGTTGAAATATGCATCCATAGATAGTTGCTCATCACCAGGATCGCTACTATCGCCTTGTCAGAGACTCTTTCCCTAGGAGACGATAAAATGTATTGTATTTTCGACATCGTGTTCCTTTTTAAAAAGTTAGCACCTTCCTTCCACTATTAAAATATGAAATACATAAGGTTTATATATTATTATCATAATATATATATATATTATATTCTATAAACTCACCTTCTTGGATCTTTCGGAAGAAGGATAGCTCCAAACTATTTTTCTTACACTTTATAGTAATACAAACGTCTCCTTCTCCATATTATTAATCGAAATATTGTATTATACCACTCCTATGAAATTAGTGTACGTAAGATTGTGTCACTTCGTCTCTTAGGCAGTGGATATAATACTCAATTGTAGTATTAAAATACAGAAAAATAGACTGTGGCGGGTGTCATAAATGACATTACGTTTAATTATAATGTAAAATTGCGAATACAGGAATATAAATTAAATATAGTAAACATAACCTATAACAACATATGTAGTGGCAGGGCATTGGAGACCACTAAAATTAGACAACTGGTACAATAAACATAACCTATAATTTCAACATATCTAAATATTCGTACGGTGCAACTGAAAATTATTGAATCGTGCATAAATGAATGTACAAGAATTTCGCAATATTTAATCGAAATAAAGGCAGGTATCACACATACGAACAACGTAATTTTCACACCAAAAGTAATATTACACATTAACTCGCAAGGAATTATGTATGAAGTGTCCCCTAATCATTGTTTCAAATTTTATTAATGCAATTACACTACATTTTAGAGAAATATAAGTTACTCTTTATGCATTCCAATTAATTTATATGGTTGAAACGCCGCCCTTCGTGATCGGGTTAAGCGAGTCACATGGCTTTCCTTACGACCTGTATTAGATCACAATGGCAGTGACACAGTCTATTGTTCCTAGTACTCACAGCGCTCCAAGCGGCTAGCAACTAACATGAGAAATGCAACTCGTTGGCAAAGAACCACCCCAAGCTTCGTGAATGTATATAGTAGACTGTGATGATATCTCACTACTAGCTTTCCAACAGCAATGCAGTTCGCAACTCCTAGTCCAGTAGGGGAAACCTAGAAATTCTCCTCGCTCAGCACTTCAAATTCGAGAAGCAGTTCATGATAATGTTCGTTTCGACAGGACTGTTCACTGGATCACCCGTAGTGAACACCCTAATGTAAGATGCAAGCAGTGTGGACGTCGTACAATATACTTATGTGAAAAATATAGTGTACCACTACACCCAGAATGCCAGAAAATCTAAAATACTGAAAATCGAGGAGCACACTGTAAAATTATTGATCCTTTTTCATATATTTTCCCTAGGTAAACAAATATTTAAAATATCCGTACCTCATGTGAGATAAGTGGAAAGTTCATAACAGGTATGATTTGCAAACATATTGCAAAGTTTTGAATTTATAATAACTGAATAAGTATATATTTTGATTGTCTTTATTTCCCAGTGGCACGAAATCCTGGCACTTCGATAATAGGTCCACAATTGCCTATTAATGTCTGGATTTTCTCAAAAAAACATTCAGATGTTCATTACATATAATTCTGTTGGTACAATATGAATATTACTTCTAAAACTCAAAAAATATTCTGGGCATTAATGAGTTAAGCACACTTAAATGCCATCTATCTGGCCCGGTATCGAACCCGCAACCTCGGGTATAGAAGGCCAACGCTGTACCAACTACACCAACCAGGCCGATTTTGGTGACACATTTTCCACTTACTAATATTAAGTTGTCTGGATCCTTGTTTTCTTTATGTTTTGTTTAGATTTATTTAGTCAGACAATATCTACCGTAAAAATCATCACTGTCTTGCACTCGTCCATTAGTCGTAACAGATCAACCGAAACCTGATACACAGACTTCAAGTTCCCAGTATTCGTATAGAGGACAAACTCCCATGCAATAACTCCCGATATGATGTAAACAACTGGAAATGCTAGAAGTGACTAGTGACATAGACTGTTGTACCAACCAAGACATTCATGGTTGTAACTCGTGTAGAAGCGCCTCTGATACAGATATTGAAAACAATTTTTGTGACAGCTGTGTAAGACTATACAGAGCATCATACCTTTAAAACCTCTATTTTTTAAAATTGTAACATAGACCGTTGTTCGGCTCAATGCTTCGATTTTATATCACACATATTTCCATTTTTAAATATTGTCTGTGTAGAATGTTTCTAAATTCATTACAGTTTTTAACTGCTGATTATTATTGTGAATGACGTATCTCAGATACTAATAATATAAATTGTTTCATTTATATGATTGTGATGTCACTACAACTACAATACTTCACTCACAGTAACACTTTCGTGCCTGAGAGCTGAGTAGACATACAGTTATATGCAGTCTGTTACAGAGAAGCATGCAGCTATCTTGTAACTTGAAAATCATAAGTTGCTGTGCTCATTTCGTGAAATCACTATTCTAAACTCAGTACCTGTGCGAAACACTGGACAGCACGGGAGTTAATAGCATTATTGCTAGGAACTCTGCATTAATAACAACACCAAGAAGTTTCTCGTGTGAGTGGGATAGAAGGACTAGGTCTACACAGTGGAGGGGGAAACGGTGGAGAAACAGAAAGAAATCAGAACCTGGTGAAACATTGTTGAACTACCCCTGTATGTGTCACTGTAGTTGCAATTCTGGTGGTGTGAAAGTGAAAGACTGGTGCCCATAACTGCGCGAGGACGCATGAGCGAAGGAACAAACAGATAAATAAATGAATAAATAAGTAAATCACGCAAATTAATATTACATAATGGCTTCCTAAACGTGATGAGCGGATCGCAGAAAAACTCTTGGAATGAACTCAAAATCGCAGTACATAATTACCTTGGGAATTACAAAGACTTCAATTATGAAGAAACTGTAGAAATTCAGTTGAAGAGTTTCAATTTCCTAGGCTGCAATACGAGTGTATGCTTGTCCATCTAAATTATTTTGTTGAAAATCTAGGCACTTTTAATGAAGAATATGAAGGAAGGTTTGAACAGTACTTATGGAAACCAGATATCAAGCAAAGTGGAGTGTGAATGTGATGACTGATTACTGCTGGATGATTCAGACAGACAGTTCTTCTGAAGCTGCTTCTGGACAGTCAAGCTAACAGACACTTCAAACACAATGAACTCTACGTGAAGACTAGTACACCACACTCACCTTTCGGCGAAAACATCGTTGTCCTCTGTCGTCACTTCCACCCTTGGCTCCTCACTGAAGTCACTGTGCACTTCCTACAAATACAGAGCAAATAAAACAAAAAGATAGCTCAATTTACAATAACAAAAGCGCATTATTTTAGTTGTCACACAACTACATTTAAGTCGCAATAGGCTTAGTAGAATTTTTGCCAATAAAAGACAAATCTTGGGGAAGATATTTCATGGGGCACAGCTTTTCGTTGTAGAACAGCGTTTTTCAACGTGTGGCACACTAAAGGTGTACCAGTAGTTTAAAATGCTGTGGCACACTCATATAATCTGTTGTTACCAAGCTGGAGGAGAAATTAGAGGGTTTTAGGAAGAAATGAGAATACTATAAAATACAAATCAATGAGGTATATCTGTATGCATTAAAATATTGAATATAATGTTTTCAATTTTTACATGAATTTTATTTTGCTTTGTTTTTAATTCGGTTACTTTACGACGCTGTATCAATATTTCAGGTTACTTAGCGTCTGAATGAGATGAAGGTGATAATGCCGGTGACATAAGTCCGGAGTCCAGCACCAAATGTTACACAGTATTTGTTCGTATTGGGTTGAGGGAAAACACCGGAAAAAACTTCAACCAGGTAACTTGCCCCGACCGAGATTCGAACCCGGGCCACCTGGTTTCGAGGCCATACGCGCACAGGTGTGGACTGAATTTTATTATTTATGAGTCAACATACGGGGGGAATTTAATATGATGAATGAAAAGGGGCACATGTTGCAAAAAACGTTGAGAAGAGAAACAAAATACAAGATAAACACTGGAAGAGCACAGTGCATTCCTTGTTCTGCACTCACCTCAGGTTCATGTTTGAAAACTGGGAACGAAATTGGCACCGGATCTTCCTCAAATTTTATCTCAGATGTGAGATCTTGGGTCTGGTCCTCATATTCCTCCTTTATACCAGTCACATGCTGATCCACAAGATTCCGTTCCTGCGATACAGAGAGATATCTTAAATGAACAATTTATCACAGAATGTTAGAACACGACCCATACTGTTATAAGCTGCTTCCTATGTGTTCATATGCCTCAGCATGATCACAACATATAGCACATGCCTTACCCTATGACTAATAGGGTCTGGATTCATATCAAAATGTACATAATCGATGCAAAAACATTTTCCAAGTGCAGTTGCAATAAACTAAATTTTTACTTTATTTATTTAACGACACTGCAACAACTACTAGATTATTAAGCATCGATGGGATTGGTGATAGCGAGATGGTATTTGGCGATATGAGGCCGAGGATTCGCCACAGATTACGTAACATTCACATTATGGTTCTGGAAAACCTCGGAAAAACCCAACCAGGGAATCAACCCAAGCGTGAATCGAACCCGTGACCGAGCGCAACTCGGGGTTGGCAGGCAAGCACCTAGCCGACTGAGCTACACGAGTGGCTTCTATGACAGAGCTAAGGCCAGTAGGCCTTCTCTTCCGCCCAGCCAGACTCTAAATCTAATTGATTACAATTAGTTTATAGTGAGGGTCACATAAGAACAGTTCCTGAACAGCAAATATTGCCGTCATGACAGTGATGCCAACTGTTACCAGATATCACACGATCCTGTGTACTAAATGAATTATTTACTTACCGCACTTTATGTTGGAAGGTTATTCTAAATAATTATATATTTTTTTAAACATATTCTCATAGGAAAACTATACGGGGAAAGGAATCAATATGTCAAGGATTTTGTCTGGAAATACGAAAATCATTGGTTTGACTAAACAATTGACTCACGAGATATAACCTAAAAATTTGTATTTTGCTTGACCACATGAAATTATTAGTACTAACTCCGAAAACTTACATGACTATAGTCTTGAATTATAACCACAACGCAATACACAAAAAACTATTACGTATTAATATGGTAATTTCCTAGAAGACGTGCAAAATCCAACATGGCTGACGAAAACTACCAAAAACGTTCTGCCAACTATAAACTTTGTAACATATGTTCATAATGATATTAATACTGATGTTAATTAATTATCAATAAATCCAAATTTCACTATCTTCCAGTAACCGGCTCAGAAACCTGGTACAAATTTAATTGCATGGCACTCCAGTACCGACAAATATTGTCGGTATTTGTCTCAGTTGCCAACATACCAGTTACAAAATCACTACCATTTGTAGTATCTGTAAGTATCGAAATTGGAAAAGAAGTAGGCAACACAAAATTCAACCTGCAAACTAGAAAATCACCACAATCCACTAGCATATGTAGTAATGGGGAAAAAACGGTTCGGTTTCACCCTTACGGTATGAAGCATCCGAACACTCTGGCCCATCGTTTTCCCAACCCCTTGTCTCCTTTATACTTAAAGACCTCGTAACAATAATTATTTAGGGTGCTTTGCATATACTGATAATGTTAATAGCGGTGGCCTCTATCTGCCATCTAGAGGCAAAATAACTTTTTTCATTACTGGCACATAAGAGTTGATCGAGCAGGCAGTGTTAGCAGCCATAAAATTCGATCCCGCAGCCAGTGGTTTAAACCCATTGTTCAATGTGTATCAGAGTAATTGTTAGATAAGCAACAAGAGAATAAAAAAAACCGTAAACTTAAAAAGAAGTCTGTTCCTAGGCACTACTCTCTCTGTGTATTCGAGATAATTCTGTCTTCAATAGCACAAATAAATATTTAATAATAATAATAATAATAATAATAATAATAATAATAATAATAATAATAATAATAATAATAATAAAATTTTAAAATGAATCCCTACAGTTTAAGTTGTGAAAGATATGGAAAACTTCAAATAGTTAATAGAATTCTAGACTGGTAATAGGTCTGACATACTTACAAATGCATTACTGATATATGTGTATATAAATAAAGAACCACTTACATCATCTTCCGTTTTCACCACAGAAAAGCCAAGAGGCACTGGTGTGGTCTCTTCAACCTTTATCTCTGATTTGATATCGTGACTCGGGTCCACGCATTCTGTCTTCATGTCCGTCACTTGCAGATACGTTAAATTCCCTTCCTACAGGACAGAAAACATCGTGAATAATTTTGTTTTTTTAAAGATGACTTGATGAGTAACAGCCGCCAACCTGGTTTTGAATGACAGTCATTGCTAACGTGAATCATAATGTGCACGTCAGTAACAGGAGCAGATGTCAAATGAATGTAGTTTTAAGCCTTTTCACATATTTAATTAAAGTTAAAATTTCACTTGCCAATGAGTGGTAACATGTACTCCATAAATACTGATCAAGTGAGTTAGAAAATATGACTGTTGTAGTACATCAAAAAGCACCTGGCCAGAATACAATTATGTCTTAGAAATAATAACGCAAAACAAAACTTCTCTATCTTCACCTAAGTTTCAAACGGACGTGTCAAACAGAATCGCAGTTCCATACGGTTTTGGGACGGATTAAGTTAATAATTATTGTAGCTCTGCATTACTCGATCATGATGCAGGGTGAACAGCGGTCACAGAGACTAGCTGAACTTCGTATGAAAGGTTCTTCCCATGAGAGGAGTAGAATCAACGCACACTTCATAAAGCCAGACCAATTCATGATGCCATATAAATCACAGCAACAGCAAGGAATTTATTCAATTGATTATAAAGTGTGAAATGTATGCTTTTCTCCACTTTTCGATAAAAACACAAACAAGATACACTGTAAAGCTTTTCTATTTACCTCTGATGAAGCCTCATTATCTTCTATTTTGTAATCCATTCCAGGCTATGATTCAAAACTGTAAGGTCAAGCATGTGGATCAAAAGGACCGTGACAGCCGGGTCTATGATGCTTCAATAGTCACCATGATCTCAACAACAATGAAACAATAAGATCAGATCTCAATATTTTCTCAGTACACGACATGGTAGAAGAAAATAAAACAAAATGGAAAGATCATGTTGACAGAATGGCAGAGAATAGGCTACCAAAGAAGATAATGAATTATCGCCCGATCGGGAAAAGGGATCTGGGTAGACCTCGCAAGAGGTGGCTGGACGATAGAGACCGGAACAGGTGATATCACCTAAACCTTGAAGGGAGAAGAAGAAGAAGAAGAAGAAGAAGAAGAAGAAGAAGAAGAAGAAGATCTCAACATTATAAGTGGCAGTGTTGCCAAGTCTCCGGAAATTTCCGGAGAACTTCGGAATTTTTTAACTTCCCGTAAAAATAGGAAATAATGTTGTAATCTCCGGATTTTTTAACGTAGGAAATGATTTACTTTTTTAAAAAAATCAATCTCTGGCATACATTAAAACTGATAGATGAACATTATATAGTTAAAGTTTTCTTATTATTTTATAACTTGACTATTAAAGTTTCCCTAAATATAAAATATGTAACACGTAAAAATGAACATATCTGGTCTGGAAAAACAACAATGAGGAGAAGAATGTGGTAACTACTAATCAAATTGGTGATTAAAAAAAATTAAAGTAGAAATCTTTTTATTATAGGTTCATGTCAGTGGCGGTTCCTCGGGGGAGGGAAGGGAGGAACGTCCTCCTCGAATTTTTCTTCTTTTGAAAGTAAATACCAAATGAAATATATGCCTTGAAATTCGAGGAAGTTTCGATAATTTTTAAGGTCACAGCTATAAGAAAACCTCGGTTGATGGCGTTTTAAACCACGCGCACTCATGTGGTGCTAGAAAACTGTGAGCAGGATTCGAGATTGTTTGTGTGGAGGAAAGTCAATCCATTCCTCCTTTACTGCAGTTAACAGACATAGACAACAGCGCACTAGCGGCCAGAGAAAGAAGCAGAGTTTTAAAGCAAGTAAATGAACGGATAGGGAGAAGATCCTCCTCTGAATCAGCGCATGGGCGGTAAATAGAAACCGACTGGTCTTGCAGCAAGCTCGCTACCGCTGCCATCTAACGATGCTGCATTAAACCAGACTATAACACGTCATCTAGAAGGAGACACAATAAAAACAGTTTTAACGCAAAGCTATGAAAGACACTATATAAACTTTTTTTTAAAATTATAAATCAAAATATATTATTCATTCCACTTTATATAAGCTATATACATGGTTTGAAACTTTCGAGGATATCTGAAAGTTGAAGTTTGATTTATATAAAACAAAGAGGAAGTAGTCCTAAGTTAGTATCGCAGATCTTCTTGGCCTCTGAAATTCACTTTCATTCATTGTCTACTAGATAGGACAACAGCCAAGTTGTCATTTTTTTACAAATATATTTAAAATTGAAGGTACTGCAAACTACATTATTTTTAACACAAAAAAATTAATCGGCCACCGGCAGCTTTTAACAATAATGGTAGTATGATTTTACAAGAGCTGATATTCTTCAAAAGCATGTGATACTGAACTTGTAAAATGTACATATGGCAACACAGACCACATGGTTGGGTGCAGTGTTCTCGCGTTCCTAACAGATTATTTCTCATTCCCATTTCCGTAAAACGGTTCCGGTTACGTGTTAGTAGCTGGTCTCTTCCAACACGTGTGATGCTGTAGTGTTCGTGAAAAATGCAGAGAGGTTGTGAATTTCCTTGTAATTGTTAATTTGTGCAATTATTCAATAATGAATGGAAGTGAAAACATATTATATTTTGGACAATGTAAGAAACTCAGTTTACAAAAACAGATTATTGCTATACAAAAGCGAAGGCCAACCCCAACACTACCTGGTCTTATATGTATGCATGTAGGCTAATTTGTGGCTTGTTTCTCTCAAGAAGGTGTCATTTGCACTGTTAAATTCTTTCCTCCTCGTAAGAAATAGGCAGGAGCCGCCACTGGTTCATGTATTGTAATAGAAGGTTATAATAACATTTTATGTGATTTTCGAAAGTGCCTCCGGAAATTGTGGATAAATCTCCGGATTTTTGTCATTACAACCTCCGGAAATATTTTTTAAAGGTCTGACAACACTGATAAGTGGAAACAAAACACCTGTAGAGAAATGCTGAAAGAACGTGACGTGTACCGTCCTCACTATTGGTACACCTGAGGTGTATCTTTCTCTCATCCTAACGCACATGGGAACTGGTTGTTTTGTTGAAAGAAGTATATGTAATATTATTTATATTTCGTTAATTTTGCCGTTGTAATGTTGAAATATTGTGAAGCATAGAGCTGTACCGTACGTAAGACTGAATAAAAAAGAAGTGACATATAGTCTACTTTACTTTTCCAAACAAGCCTGGGCATAAGAGACACAGAGACCCTTGGAAGTTAACAGGGTAGGATTTATTTAATGTAATTGGAATTTAGAAAATAGACAAGCAGACTTAGAAATGAAGTAGACAAGTACCAATTACACTGTTTTATATTTATAATTACAAGATTAGTTGTAATTTAGGTACTGGCATATATATATATATATATATATATATATATATATATATATATATATATATATATATATATTAATAAACAGCAGTACTTCAATTACATGTCACAGGAAGAACAATTGTTTGTATACATCTCATTAATGAAATATGTTACTAATCATCGATGAATGCAATGAAGGAGGAAATGAGATGGCAACCCTATCCAATTATCTGCTGGCTTAGTTGCATCATGACTGATGCCTCAATGGTGTCATGACTTCCAACCAGTCTTCGGACAGTTGGCTACACAATTTATAACAATATTTATTGCCGTTCACCCATGAGAAACGATGGGAATCCTAGTCAATTTGTACCACATTATGACGACATCCAATGTGGGAGAATGTCGACCTGTAACTTCCACCAAGAGTCATTTTCCGCTTTTCCAGTTCTGGCCTCAGGACTTACTGCCATTCACTCTTGTCATACTTTCTATGGAAACACTTGCTCTCAATTTCTACTATTCGATCATAACTTTCGTCAAAACTCCCAATCTACCTACTGGCGTCTCTCTTCTCGCAGAGCGAGATCATGCAACATTTCAGCATCTTCCATAAATATATATTTCGTAGTCTTATAACACAAAGCCTAAATGGTTATGAAGGAATACAAATACGAAATAACATCATAAATACAGAGTGTATAAAAATACGTGTACAAACTACAGGCATGGTTTCCTTACACCAAAAGAAGGAAAAAAGTTCATATGAATATATATCCCATAATCCTTTGTTTCCCCGTTAGGAACTGTTCAATACACTGGTACACTCATAATATGCCAACACACAAAACTCATAACCAAAAATGTCGAAATGTCCTCCTCTTGCTTCTAGACATGCATGCACTCGTCGAATCATGGACTGTCACACCCTTTCAAATACTCCGGGATGATGTCGAATGGTTTCGCAGGCTTCCATGACACGTCGATGAAGAATTTCTTGATCCGGGATGTCTGCTCCATAAACCAATTGTTTAAGGTGCCCCCAAAGATAAAAATCCAAAGGATTGAAGTCGGGAGAACGTGCTGGCCATTGAACTGGTCCTCCTCTACCTATCCATCTGTCACGGTAGACACCAGTCAGTGTATCTCGAACAAGGCGACTAAAATGTGCTGAGCCCCATCATGCATGAACCACATGTTTTGTCTTATGTTCAGAGGCACATCTTCGTGCAGTAATTCTGGAAGAGTGTTTTGGATAAAGTCCCTGTAGATAGCACCTGTAAGACGTGCTGGTAGAACGTATGGTCCTACCAGACAGTCACCTGCAATTCCAGCCCACACATTAATCCTAAATTGTTGCTGATGTCTAGCCTGAAATACAGCACGAGGATTACGATCTGCCCATACGTGTTCATTGTTGAAATTGGTAATTCCATCTCTCCCAAACGTTGCCTCGTCTGTAAACAAAACTGATGAGACAAACAATGGTTTGGCTATTTGTGCTAGAAACCATCGGCAAAAGTTCTCCCGTGGTGGATAATCGGCAGGCGAAAGGCCCTGGACACGTTGCATATGATACGGATACAAGGGCTGCTCGTTAAGTACCCTCCATGCTGTACTGTGTGATGTACCAGTTGCCACAGCCATTTGTCTTGTACTGATACCTGGATCGTCTTCGACACAGTGTAAAATGTCTTCTTCGAGGTTCGGCGTACGAACAACTCTTGGTCTTCCTCGATCACCAGTCTGTGGTGCAACGGTTCCTGTCTCAGCAACGCGACGATACACAGCAACAAAGGTTTGATGATTCGGTTGTCTTCTGTCTGGAAACGCTATCTGATACAGCCGTACAGCCTCGCGTCCATTACCATTCGCGCGTCCATACATATAAATGATGTCAGCCTGCTCACGAAATGAATATCGTCCTGCCATGGTTGAACGAAACACGTTAACTCACTCCACGTTCACAATTGCAACGTTGAAGACAGGCTAATGACAAATGTAAACAAGTCTCAATGGCAACACTTCGCCATCTGCAGTACATTTATGATACGAGTCACAGCCTTCTATGAATGAGTGCATAAAGAAATGAAATTCTTTTGGTGTAAGGAACCCATGCCTGAAGTTTGTACACGTATTTTTGATACACCTTGTATATAAACTTATGGTTACTTTATTAACATTTTGACAAGTACACTGCATTAGTACAAATGAGTTATATGGTACACAATAAAACATTAATGGAAACAACAATGTGCATAATTGAACAACGGTGTTCTTCTATGAATACAAGCCTGGAAACATAAGCAAAGGGTCATTAATGAATTTACTGTTCTAAAAAAGGGCAGATATTTCAGTGCAAACCCAGGTTTCTCCAATATTTCCCATATATTGCCCACATTTTTCTCTCTTCATATGATCCGTACATCTTAATGTCTATCACCTGATATATTCTTCTGCCCCGAACTCAACCCCATTCACCATTCCTTCCAGTACTTCCCTTAGTAACCAGTTTCCTCTCAATGAGTGACCCAACCATTTCCTTTTCCCCTTCTTCTAGTGTTCCCAGACATATTGCAAAGAAAAAAAAATACGGGACACTTATCAGTTATCACTGAGTAAGTGTAGTATGCCCACCCATCAAATATGCCAATCTATAAAAGTAAAGTTTACTACACAAAGACTTTCTTAACTAAGGGTAAGTAAAGAAATAGTAAACAAAATTGTTTAGGAACAAATCTGCATTTAGTTTAAGCGGCTTTATATAAGTTGCCTTCAAATTTCTTTTACTAAGTTATTACAGAAATAGCTACAAAATACTCTACTCAAGCCACAATATTCTTATAGATCAATCCGGATTGGCCTTACAATATTTCTCTGAAGAATGAATTTCACTTAACAATTGTTTATTTTGAAGACTCGTGTCATGAAAAGCAACACAATCCTCACTGAAGAAAGCTTGTACAACTAGCATTAATTTTACGGTTCCTAAAGATAATTTATTTCTCACTCCTTAGAGCGTTCATGTGAGACAATAATCTTTCGACGCAAGCATTTGTTCCAGGGATACTCATAATGAACTCCACTATCCTCTTCAAATTTGAGAGTTCTCCTTCAGTACATTTAAAAAGATACACCGAGACTTCATCTAAGCATTTGGTGTTGCATTCACTCGCCTTGAGAAATTAATAACTCACAATAATTGTTCCATAATAGCCCATCTACAATGCAATCATGAAGTGAGATGTTTTTAATTTGTAATAGAGAATAGACATTGTAACCGTTGTCTTTTTTTTTTTCTCAGTTTAGAAGTCTAAAACATGCGAAGGATAGCTGTCCGGAAGACTTTTCTCGGGACAACAGGACGCATTAGCGAAAAACGGAACGATCCCTATTTTACGGGACATCTGGAAACCCTACCTTTCTCATCCATTTCAGTTACATTCTTTTTTTCACCCACTCTTTACAACACAGCTTCACTTCTTATTCTGTCTGTCCACTTCACACGTTACATTCTTTTTCATATTCTTATTTCAAATGCTTCTATTCGCTTCGTCGTAATGTCCATGTTTACTGTGACGGGAAATTCTCCGAAGACACACAAGGCGAGGTATGGATACAGTGCATCTCCTGTCATGGCCGGTGTCATGAAGAGTGTGCTAGTTCGGAAAATAAAGATCAGTTTGTTTGCGATATTTGTAGCGAATAAACCCGCAAAGGACATTAAAATTAAAGAACACTCTTTCGTATCAGAACTATCTTGAATTAACCCTAATGTGTTTCCTTAATTTATATCGTGTTAATTACTTATGTCATTAGTGTTATATTATAGCCCTAATATGCAGTGTCAGTATATAATTTCTTGATAAATAATTTTAGATTCATTTGAGACAGTCTGTTAAGGTTAATTTTGTCTGAAAACTTGGATTGAGATCAGAGGGTAAAGTGGACCCTAGGGTGCACTTTACCCGAACATGGCCATGTAAAAAAAGTGAAAAATAATGTGAACTGCTGCATAAATAAGTAAAATAACAATGTTACTTCATACTTCAAAAGACTAACGATAATTGCTATACTCATACAAAAATTATGTGATTTAAATAAAAGAGCAGAAATAGAAATTTCAAGAGAGGGGTCCACATTACCCAAACTTCCTCTAATAATAATAATAATAATAATATAATAATAAATGAATACGGGAAAAGCGTAGACAACAGCGGTCATGTAAAGTATATTAAGTTTCTTTCATTATTTACGAAAAGGTAAGGTGTATGAATTGAACAACAGGAAGGTAGTACCTTAGTTTATAATATGTAATATCTTTTAATATCAAGAATGACAGCCTTTTATTGTAATATAATTGAGACGTAGAACTTTGGGAATTACGTCTGTTATCCATAAAATATTGCACGAAGCATTAGTAAGCAATGGCGAGTCCTTTAATTGTCCCAAATGTCAATGTTATTTAAGTATTCTATCAATATTGAGTAAAGAACAGCGCTCCGAGCGGCGGAATTGGCATTATGAGGGAACAACTTCAGACCCGTATTTCAAGCGCTTTGCGCCACCTTGTATCATATCGTAAGCAACGGTTGAGACACAGGATCCAAACATCGTCTATCTTATTGCATAATCCAGTAACGCTTTGCTTCAAATAAATTGAAATTAACAGCTTTTCCTTATTTCTCAGTGACAAACTATTTGTAATAATTTCTTATATTCTATAAATAATAAATTACATTACAAAATATAATGATACATTATAACATTATGTATCAAATTCGTTTAATATTTGAATACAATATAATATAGGTATATAGTTTTATTCTTACAGGAGTTCTGTTCTTCCATTTTCAGCACTAACAAATCATTACGTATTTCAATTGTTGTTGGGGTCAACATCTCAACTCGAAATGTAAAGGAACTCTAGTGTCTACATATTAGAAGTACTGACGGATTTATTATTTCATCGCTCCAATTTATTTTATTTCAGTGTATAATGTATCTAGATCACTTAATTGTATGTGTTATATTGCTGCTGTGTCGAATGCTAGCTGGTGCGATGTCAGTGACAAATCCTGGAAGAAATGAGAATCTCACGCTAAAACTGGTTTGAAGGCCATTGAAATCAGTCCTGCTACATAAAGGGTACCGACACGAAGTGTCCATACTGTATAATTATCTATATTCGGATATCCCTTAGTATCATCTCCTCTACTGCTAACAATGCCATATCAGCAAATCTCATATTTATTCTTATTCTTCTTACTATCAGTCCTCCCATGTTCAGAAAAGAGTTATTTAAACGCAGGTTAAACTATTACAAAATGTTTATACAGAATTTCTGGAGCAACAGTAACAAATATAAATGACACTCGGGAGGAAATTAAACGCAGAATAAATATGGGAAATGCGTGTTATTATTCGGTTGAGAAGCTCTTATCATCCAGTCTGCTGTCCAAAAATCTGAAAGTTAGAATTTATAAAACAGTTATATTACCGGTTCTTCTATATGGCTGTGAAACTTGGACTCTCACTCTGAGAGAGGAACATAGGTTAAGGGTGTTTGAGAATAAGGTGCTTAGGAAAATATTTGGGGCTAAGCGGGATGAAGTTACAGGAGAATGGAGAAAGTTACACAACACAGAACTGCACGCATTGTATTCTTCACCTGACATAATTAGGAACTTGAAATCCAGACGTTTGAGATGGGCAGGGCATGTAGCACGTATGGGCGAATCCAGAAATGCATATAGAGTGTTAGTTGGGAGACCGGAGGGAAAAAGACCTTTAGGGAGGCCGAGACGTAGATGGGAGGATAATATTAAAATGGATTTGAGGGAGGTGGGGTATGATGATAGAGACTGGCTTAATCTTGCACAGGATAGGGACCGATGGCGGGCTTATGTGAGGGCGGCAATGAACCTTCGGGTTCCTTAAAAGCCATTTGTAAGTAAGTAAGTTATACAGAATTTCTTACCAAGTCAATTCTAGTTGTAATCTGGTTAGATACAAGCAGCATAATACTGAAAGTGATTCTACTCAATTTCTGAGCTAGTTAGACATGATGGATGAACATCCTCCCTTCCTGCAAAATATACGAGGAGAAAATAGATTTATGACAAAAGATTAAATGAACTTTCATGTTCCTTGCACAATGTATTTTAAAAGCATTTCTGTTCTCGTTGTCGTTTTCCTTCCTGGTTTATTGTGGCCCTAAGAGTTTTATCCTACAAGACAGAGAAAAATTACCAAACCTTTTCATCAGTATTTTTGAAAACACATTTAAAATAATTTTCCAAGAAAAGAAAAACATCTTTCAGAAATATCAGACTTAAGAGGCTACTCGCCCATAGCTGTTAACGGCTTTTAAGACTACCCGACCTTATCCACAAAAAACTCATTCCAAAGGTTTCTCGCCTATGTGCATACGCAGATGTGCTTTCAGAACACCTGAGATATAGATACATTTACCACAAATATCACATTTGAAAGGTGCAACCTCCGTATGCAGGCGTTTAAGGATGTTACTTCACCCGACTTCGAGTAACACTTACTACAAAAAAGGCATTTGAAAGGTTTCGTGCCAGACTACACAAGTTCATTGGCTTTCAGGTAAAGCTACTGCGAAAAATACTTACCATAAAAATCACATTAGTGAAGTTTCTCGCCAGTATGCTGGCGTTCATGGACTTTTAGGTGATATGATTGCGAGAAACACTTACCACAAACATCACATTTAAAAGGTTTCTCGTCAGAGTGTAAACGTTTATGAACTTTGAGGCTAGATGACTGCGACAAACACTTACCACAAACATCACATTGGAAAGTTTTCTGACCAGAGTGAACTCGTTCATGATCTTTTAGAGTACTCGACCTTGAGAAACACTTACCACAAAGATCACATTTGAAAGGTTTCTCGCCAGAGTGCACACGTTCATGGCGTTTTAGGCCACTAGACAGCGAAAAATATTTACCACAAACATCACATTTGAAAGGTTTTTCCCCAGAGTGCACACGCTCATGGCATTTTAGTTCACTCGGCCGTGAGAAAGAATTATCACAAACGTCACATTTGAAAGGTTTCAGGCCAGAGTGCAGACGTTCATGGCGCTTAAGGTAACTCGATTCCGAGAAACACTTACCACAAAGTTCACACTTGAAAGGTTTCTCGCCAGAGTGCACACGTACATGGCGTGTAAAGGCACCCCTCTCCGAGTAACACTTACCACAAACATCACAACTGAAAGGTCTCTCGCCTGTGTGCTGCCGTTCGTGGATTCTTAGGTTAGTTGAATACGAGAAACACTTACCACAAGTATTACACTTCAAAGGTTTCTCGCTAAAGTGATCACGTACATGGCGTTTAAGGACACCAGTCTCCGAAAAACACTTACCACAAATATCACATTTGAAAGGTCTATCGCCTGTGTGCCGCCGTTCGTGGATTCTTAGAAGAATTAAATACGAGAAACACTTACCACAAACATCACACCTGAAAGGTTTCTCGCTAGAGTGCTCAAGTACATGGCGTTTAAGGTCACCCGTCTGCGAAAAACGCTTACCACAAACATCACATTTGAAAGGTCTGTCGCCAAAGTGCAGACGTACATGGGCTTTTAGGGAACCCAACTGCGAGAAAGACTTGCCACACATATTACATTTGAAAGGTTCTTCCCCAGAGTGCACACGTTCATGGCATATTAAGGCACTCGACCGCGAGAAACAATTACCACAAACATCACATCTGAAAGGTTTCTGGCCAGAGTGCACACGCTCATGGCGCTTAAGGTAACTCGAATCCGAGAAACACTTACCACAGACATCACACTTAAAAGGTTTCTCGCCAGAGTGCAAACGTACATGGCGTGTAAGGGCACTTGTCACCGAGAAACACTTACCACAAACATCACATTTGAAAGGTCTCTCGCCAGAGTGCACTCGTACATGGCGTGTGAGGGCACCCGTCTCCAAGAAACACTTACCACAAACATCACATTTGAAAGGTCTCTCGCCAGAGTGGACACGTACATGGGATTTTAGGTTACCCAATCGCGAGAAAGACTTACCACAAATATCACATTTGAAAGGTTTTTCCCCAGAGTGCACACGTTCATGGCATTTTAGGAGACTCGGCCGCGAAAAACAATTACCACAAACGTCACATTTGAAAGGTTTCTGGCCAGAGTGCATACGCTCATGGCGCTTAAGGTAACTCGATTCAACTTGACACTTGAAACGGTTTTCCTCGGTGATCGGACTTTCATGAGTTTTTAGGCTTTTCGAGTTTGACAGAGTCTTATCACAAACTTCGCTTTTGGAAGGTTTCTTCCTTACGTCCATAGATGAACGACTGTTCAGATTTTTTGCAATCGAGGAACA
Source organism: Periplaneta americana (assembly GCF_040183065.1). Lineage (NCBI taxonomy): Eukaryota > Metazoa > Arthropoda > Insecta > Blattodea > Blattidae > Periplaneta > Periplaneta americana. Next base: position 296,215 of record NC_091133.1, on the reverse strand, counting down.
TATTTTAGACAATTGTAATTCCAACTGCTTCTCATCTTCACGAGTCCGCTCAGGGTTTCCCGAGGAACTCGACTTCCTAGGAATCTCGTTCTCTTCGAGAGGAAGACTGGCCAATTCTGTTGGTACATTAGACTCATTCCTAGCTGCAATCCTGAAGTAAATATACTATCAGTCTATAAAACATTCACAAGAATACAATTCATTATTGAATATTCAAATCAAAACAAACCTATTCCATGAGGAGGTACATTACGATTAGAGATACATGCTCATATATAATTTATGAGTAATGTGCAAGTATCAAAACTGACTAAAGAATTTGGACTTCTGTACAATAAATTTCATAAGGATTACACCACGTTAGTCAACTCTCAGTTACTTTTCATTTTTAATGAGCCTCTCTGTCCACAGTCACATGACTTTGTTTTACTCTTTTTCGACTCGAGCATGCTATTTTATTCGACTGTTTCGTAATTTGAGACTACACATGTGTTATAACCTTTTCTATCTTTTATTTCTGTGATACCTAAAATCTTTATAGATTTTAATTTTGTCACTTTAAAATTAGAGAAAACTGCAGTGGAACATTACTGATTCCATTTCGCAGTAAGCGTCATCATGAGAAAATCTGATTGGTATTATCTCTAACTTGGTATTTATTGTCTTGCGAAATTTAACTAGTAACAATTCCAATCATTTTTAAATGTTGAGTAGAACTACTATCAAGAGCACTACCTACAAACATTTGAAGTAAATTGGAATTATTTCTTCGCCATTTTGTCCAGTATGCAGTACATAATTTCCTTGGCAATTACAAAGACTTCAATTATAAAGAAACTGTAGAAATTCAGTTGAAGAGTTTCAATTTCCTAGGCTGCAATACGAGTGTATGCTTGTCCATCTGAATTATTTTGTTGAAAATCTAGGCACTTTTAATGAAGAATATGAAGGAAGGTTTGAACAGTACTTATGGAAACCAGACAGTTCTCGCACACTACACTCACCTTTCGGCGAGAACCTCGTTGTCGTCAGGCGTCACATCCACTCTAGGCTCCTCATTGAAGTCACTGTGCGCTTCCTACAAAAACAGAGCAAATAAAAAAGAAGATGGCTTAATTTACATTAGCAAAAGGACATCGATTTTAGTTGCCATACAAATGTATAAAAGATATGGGGAAGATATTTCATGGGGCACATCTTTTCCTTGTAGAACAGTGTTTTCAATATTTTTCAAGAAGTTGCACACAAAGGTGTACCAGTAGTTTAAAATGCTGTGTAATCTGTTGTTACCAAGTTGGAGGGGAATTTCGAGGGTTTTAGGAGGAAATGACTATACTATGAGGTCTTGGCGTAGAACTATACGGCGAGTTTACTCCGGCGAATTCCTGGATACGACATCGTGAATGCCTAACCTCTAGCGAGTGGCGCGAAGCTATTAAAATGATTGCACACGTGTTTTCCGGACATCCTCTGTCGGCGATGCCACAGAGAGCCAGAAACACTTGCACATGTCCTGGGCTCTTGTCCGCACGGTGAAGTACTCCGTAACTCACGACACCATAGAATTCGTTCTATGATCGCCGAACAGTTTAGATCAATAAATTTTCAAGTGTTCGAAGAAGTTCACGGACTGGCAGACAATGGCAGTACAAGAAGAATAGACATGATTGCCATCCCGCCAAATAACAACAACGGCTACATCATCGATCCCACCGTTAGATTTGAAAAACAAAAGAGCCAACCTGAAGATGTAAATAGGGAAAAAAACATCTATGTACGTACCGTTCCATATTTCATTGACAAATACGGTCTACAACAAATTGAAGAAATAGGCCTTATGGTTGGAGCGTGCGGAACTATTCCCGGTTTCTTCTTCCAGACCTGGCAACGTTTCGGCCTACAGAGGAAGGCAATTGATGACATCGTTCTTGCAGCTCTGAGAGGATCAGTATTTATACTCCGCAACCATCTCTACGGTCAACAATGGTCTTCAACTAATTAATTAGTAGCTACTTATTTATTCAGTCATTTCTTGTCGTGGTTGTAAGACACCCTTCAACTTAAACATATATATATATTATTTATACTTCCAACTGCCTATTGCACAATATGCTCTGTCTCTGTGGCAGCCTGTTAATACAGGGAGATGTTATCTTTTCGATAAATAAATAAAAAAAAAAACAAATAAATGAGGTATATCAGTATGCATTAATATATTAAATATCATATTTTCAATTTTACATGAATTATTTATGAGTCAACATACGGGGGAATGAAAATATGATGAATGGTGAAAAGGCACATGTTGCAAAAGACGAGGAGAAGAGAAACAAAATACACATTAATCACAAATTCAAGTAACACAATTTTTTAATTTTTATTTAATGTTTATGATAGCTATTGAAAATGTAACGACAGAAAATTATTACAGTGGAATAGGGATATCCTATGCGAAGTTTTACCGTCAGATGGCAGGAGCGTTCCATGTGGCGCAACATGTTGTAGGGCTATCTTTTGTCATATGCTACAGTTGATTACGTTGTCCCGCCTGTTGGTTTTCTGTGCGTGTCAAAATTATACTTACAGTTATTTTGTATAACCTAGTACAATTTAATATAATTCAATATTTTTCTTACCTCTTAATTTAATTTAATTTACAATAAATAATAACGTAAACCTGTATAATATTGAGCGATTCCCCGAGATGGATGGGGAAATCTGCAGTATGCAGAATATAAATACGAATAAATTGAATGTACATGAACCTAAACGAGAACTTGGAGAACAATATGCACGAATAAAAAAAAATAGGAAATATGTCGAAAGTGAATATTGACCTCTTTAATAATTAGTATTTAAGAACCGTACGCTAAAAACAGGATATGCAGCCACCAATGTGTTTTTTTTATAGGGAAGAGACTATAGAGATTGAATTCCTTGTATTTTTTTTTTCTGTAGTTGCAGAAAGATTAAATGCAATTTTTAATAGGATGGTATAATATGATCGCAATAGTATCACGATTAGTAGTGTGTTTTGTGGGTTAAGGACATGCAGTTTTGAATACTGTGTGGGATGATTTTGAAAATTTGAACATAAAACATGGCTTTAATAATTAGGGTATAGTACATTAAAAACATTATTCACGAAATGGATTTCACTAGGGATCGCCCTGGATAATAAACATCCCAGTTTATCGAGAGTTTACTGCAGGCATAAAATTCGGAGACTCGTACAAATACCGCATATAATCTAAGATAACATAGCTCGCTGTCGAGGTTGCATGTTTTTATTGATTTTTCTTTCTCCTCTTCCAAAATGAAACTGTAGTCAACAAATCCTTACTTGAAGTAGTTACTTTTATTTAATAGCTGGCACTTTCGAGGCGCAATTTAATTACTTGTATTTTTTAAGGTTTGAAGCATAGCCTATATTGAGAATATTTGCATTTTTGCCCTTCAGATTGTGTTATCAAATTTTGTTTGTTGTAGTTTAAGTATGTAGATTTAATAAATCTTTTCACAGAGTAATACGTAGATTTAGTAACAGGTCTGTAAGTAGCAGTGCTGCCCTTCTTTGCTAGTTCATCCACATTCTCGTTTCCCATGATTCCACAATGGTATGATAATGTTCTACAAAGGAAATATATTGGAAAATACACAAATATTTAAAAACAGGAGGTGATAAACAGATGAAGCCAGGTGACAATGTTTGTAGACAACTCTAAAGCAAAATCAATTGTTTGGAAACAGTAAACAGTGTTAAGAATTTTAGACAAAGATACAGAGAAGACAAAAAGAAGTAGTGCTCTTAAGAAAAATATTTTTTCAAACATACTATGGCAGACGTCTCAATAGGGCCTCCTCAGAGCACTTCCTCTACTCTCTATTTTTTTATGTAAGAGTGAAACAAGATGCTGGAGCAATTCGTGTATCTCCGGATGACGTCATTGATCACGTCGTTTGAATAGATATCTGCAACTGCTACGATGTTGTCTCCATCTCCGAGGATAGAATGTCCTTACTACCGCAAATGTATGAAGAAATAAAAGCTTTCATAGGGAAAGCGAAATTGTGGGAGTCGCAAGTTTCAGTGGATAACTGTTAGCACTTTATTAATTTAAAATAAATCCATAATAAAACTGTTACCTAATTTGAATCAAGACCAGTGTAACAAATATAATGAAGTACTGAAGGACTTGATAAAAGAATTTGAGACCAGATTTAAGATTTGAATAATTCTAATTTAAAGTAATTGTGAATTTCTAAGATGTTTTGGTTATTGTTAATTATTGGAAATATTACGAAACATGTTATTTAACTATTATTGTAATTAATATCGACGTATCCTAAGAATACGTACCTTAACAACAAACAAGTTTAATTGTAATTTAATTATTATTGTATAATTGAATTTTATTTTATTAAATATAGTATAAACTTAAAACAAAGAGAGATACCAAAAACCATTTACTAGAAATGAAGTATTGTTGTCGTCTAGTCAACAGTCCGAAGACAGGTCTGAACCTCACAAATGATACCAACAAGGCACCACTTATGAGTCAACTAGGCCAGAAGATAATGGGGTATGGTGGCCAATTCCTTGTACCGAAATAATTAAGTAACATGTATGGCTCTTCATGCTTCAGATGTCTTCTTCTTACTCATTAATACATAACTAAAAAATAAATTTATTTATTTATTATTATTATTATTATTATTATTATTATTATTATTATTATTATTATTATTACTACCGCAAACTACTTGCGAAATTTTATTCCTTCCTAAAACAACTGTCTATTGTGACAGTACAACTCAAAAGTGCAGCTTTGTGGCATTTCTCCCGTGAAAGTTACAACTTAGCTCACTCATGCTTGTGACATGAATCAACGACCGGCTATCTTCGGGTATTGCGCTTATCTCTTCAGCTGACTACGCAATCGCACCTCCTCATACTCATCCTCTTTCACAATAGCCCTGCCAAGACTCTGGAGTTCGTTACCTGCTAGCATCAGGGACTGTCGAAATAAAATTGAATTCAAACGCAAACTTACTAGGCACTTGGTCAGTAATTGAGACTCGTTCAGACGTGGTTTCTTGTAAATAGTTCTCTTAATCTATCACAAAATATTTCAATATCCGGTAATTTCATTACTATAAATTTTTGTTATTGTAGGTTTAATCTGTAATTCAGTAAATACAAAAATATTCTTTGTTCTCAACTTCTATGATAAAATGTCTAACCTTCATTAATCAGGTAATCTTGTCGTACTTTAATTTTTATTGTAATTGTAATTGTAAATTTAATGTTAATTGTAATTTTATTGTTCATATTATAGTTGTAATCCCCTGGTAGAGGCCTTATCTCTACCAGGTTAAATAAATAAATACTACTACTACTCCGGGTTCCTTAAAAGCCAGTAAGTAAGTAAGTACTACTACTACTACTATCTACATTTGCTCTCTGTAACAACTTTTATGCGTTGGCCTTGAGATGCCTGCTCTATGGGAATGTGTTGCTTGGCAACAATTAAAAGTAAGCATAAATAAGCAATTTCCTTTTCATATTTAAAACACAAACCGAGATAACACTCCAAATTACTTCTCTGCAACCTGACATAACTTGTAATAAAATAGTAATAAGTGTTTTTGTTTCTATTATAGAATAAAAGCCACTACAAGTACTGTAAAGAGGTACTGTCTGTTACAATCAAAATACAAGATAAACACTGGAAGAACACGAACACAAAACGCATTCCTTATGCTCCACTCACCTCAGGTTCATGTTTCAACAAAGGGAATGAAATTGGCACGGGACCTTCCTCAAGATTTATCTCAGTTATATGATCTTGGCTCTGGTCCTCATATTCCTCCTTTATACCAGTCACATGCTGATCCCCAAGATTCCATTCCTGCGGTACAGAGAGATATCTTAAATGAACAATTTATTACAGTGTTAGAACCAGTGGCGTACGGTGCTATTTCTCGGTGGGGAACAGATCAGAAACAACACTAAAATAATAATAGTAATAATAATAATAATAATAATAATAATAATAATAATAATAACAATAATAATAATCTATATTATGATTTAGCAACATTACCAATTCCTTTTTCTTTCCTTCCTTTACAACTTAATCAGAAAAAGAATATGTTAATATGAAACAAATTAATGCTATTATATCGATATTATTATTAGGACTAAATATATATTACCTTTAACTAAAAATAAATAAACCTAAATTAAACCTACAATTTACCGCTTGACGAGTACGTAGTTAACCATTTCACAGAATTATAGTAACTACTTTGAAAATGTCTTGTATAAGGTTTTGTTTTAGTTTAATTTCTGCAAGGAGAGGAGTAGGTTTTCCATTCAAAATAACCGCGCTTTTCTCAGCAAAACTAAACGCTCTCGACTTCAGCTGATGGATAACACAATACTCGCTATCTTGGTTCGCATCAGGGCGCTCGCGCTGGGTCTCGTTGAAGTTGGAACAGTCAGGAGTAACCTGTTCCATTGTCATTATTTCGTTAGATTTAACTCAGGCCGTGAATGCGTAAATCGTACGTATTTTTTTAAGAACTACTGTATAACTTCACACACAATATTATGTAACACGAAAAACTCTACGAACTTGTTTTCCGAATTATCACTATATAAATAAACTAGCGTGATGAAACAGTATATTCCACACTCCTCAATACTCCGCGAGGGAAGAGGTAACTTCTACAGCTTCCAGTGATACTCGCATAAGTTCGTGTCCGTTCGAGCCTGCTTCGGAGAAAACATTGCTTGAGACTCCCACTCACATCACCACAGCAGACGAGAAGGGTCGAGTCATTTTCACTTCACTGCAATAAACCTGCTAACGACAGCTGTTTTCGCAAGAAGGCCTGTCCTTTATAATGAAATATATTTCACAATCTCAGTTAAGGGGGCAGGGAGGAAGGGAACAGCCTGTTCCCTCTGTTCCATGAAGGAACCGCCACTGGTTAGAACACGACCTATACTGTTTTCGCTGTAAAAAAAATCCTAATGTAAACATAAGCACGTTGCTGTCATACCCGTAATTGGCTCCCAGTCGGAACACTCACATGATGCAGGAAAATATAGTTCGTGTTTGGAGACCATAATCTTGTATTATTTGAAATTAAAAATTTGAATTATAGTTGCTAAATACGATGAAACATGTAACTTCACTCATATGTGAAACGATATGTAAAAGAAAAGCTACATTTATATTTTGTTTGGTATTATGAACGCAGATGAATACCAACAGTAATACCGAGGTAGTCTGTTCTTGTAACAAGCTGGCGTCACTTGAGCTCCTAGTTGTTCACGTGGTACGTGGTACTGAAGTATGGCGTCTGCATCCTCGGTGTGTGTGGTTATTAAACATAAGAGTGGAAACCCTCTCAAAAGCGGAAAAAGATAGTCTTCCTATACAATAAGTGAGTTGAATCCAACGTTTCCATTCAGAGCAAGTCAGTCAGACCGCATGTTCCAGCTGGAAGGGATAACTGACGCTGTTGTGGACCGTCTCGTCATAAATCCTGACGACGATAGTTCTGACGGCTCTGATTTGGAAGGAATAACTCCTTTGTCCGGCAGCGATTGACCTTAAGTTTAAAATAACTAATTATAAAATAAATGTTTCCTAAGCAAACGAATGCATAGTAGTGAGGTTAGGCTTACATGACGAGTAACGGGAAATGTTTAACATGAAACAGAATGTACAACAGGAGGCGGGAACACGTACTGAGAATCTATGGCGCCAAACAGCGGCCAATGAAGCCCCACTTCAATCACGTGCTATTGTTTACATTAGGATTTTTCTTACAGCGAAAAGATTATATATTGTTATAAGCTGCTCTCTATTTGTTGGTATGTCTCAGGATGATCAAAACCCACAACACGTGCTTTACATTATGACGAATAGAATCAGGATTCATATCAAAATGTATATTGTACCACTATCCAGCTAAATTAAAGCAGACGCTTGTACAGACTCTTATTATGCCTCATTTCGATTATTGCGACGCTTTATTAAGTGATCTCAGGGTGGATTTATCCCAGAAACTGCAACGTGTTCATAATGCGTGTGTTCGTTTCATTTGTAATGTCCGCTACTACGATCACATTTCGCCTTCTTTTGATAAATGATTGTGGCTCAGGTTAAATGAGAAGAGAAAGTTACATTCCCTTTCTCTCTTATACCGAATTTTGCACACCTCTACTCCCTCCTACTTATCTGTCCAATTCCACAGTCTTTCTCGCTATCATAACTTAAATACTCGGTCACAATATAACACACTATAAATACCACTCCACATATCATCTCTTTATTCTTCATTTTTCACTGTTGCTACTTCTCGTCACTGGAATTTTCTACCGCCTGAAGTCAAGGGCTGCCGAACTTTAATTTCCTTTAAATGTAAATTAGAAAAATATCTTATGATGAGTTGCCAGACCTAATGCGTTGTAAATATTTAATGGAATGTGCTCCAGTGTATTTATTTTTATTTAATTTTTTTTGTTTCCTATTTTTATCATCTAAATCGTGTTTATTTATCACTTAACGCCAATATGTATCAAACTGTATTTTTTTTTATTATTAATCTATTTTTTGTTTACATTTTATTCAATTGTCGGTTTCTGGTTTAATTATGTAAATCCTACTTAATTGTAATCTAATACTAACATGTATACTAATGTGTTTATTTTTATTTTTACTGTGTACATTTTTTGTCACTCGTATTTGATTCTAAGGACGTTAATATGTATTCCACTATGTTTATTTTTATTTTATGAGGTAAATTTTTATGTAACTACCTCTTTTGATCTCATGTACCTAAATTGTATCAGTATGTAACTACTTAATTCCGATCCAGTTTTATGTTCAACTATGTAAGCAAGTTTTAATCCTGGTTGAGTGTAAGAGAAGGCCTTATGGCCTTAACTCTGACAGGTTAAATAAAGCCATTATTATTATTATTATTATTATTATTATTATTATTATTATTATTGTTATTATTATTATTATTATTATTATTATTATTATTATGAATGCAAAAACATTTTTCAAGTGCAGTTTCAATTAATTAAGAGTTTTTACTTCATTTATTTAACGACGCTGCAACAACTACTAGATTATTTAGCATCGATGGGATTGGTGATAGCGAGATGGTATTTAGCGACATGAGGCCGAGGATTCGCCACAGATTACGTAACATTCACATTATGATGTTTCTAATTTTACGTTTCTCTACCTGTATTAAAATTAAATGCACTTCACTGACAGAATAAGAGTAAATCAAATAAACAATAGTTTCATGCATGCTGTACTTGCACGTATCTATCAGAACACATTGCAGAATTTAGAATCTATTCTGAAATCCACTCAAAATCAGCTACATATTTTATCGCAAAGTTACAAAATATCTTTTCTCTACTGGTAAGATAATGTGCTACAAAGGATATATTGGAAATACGTAAATATTTAAAAACAAGAGGTGATAAACAGATGAAGCCAGGTGACAATGTTTGAAGACAACTCTAAAGCTAAATAAATTCTTTGGAAACGGTAAAAAGTATTAAGAATTTTAGACAAAGATACAGAGAAGACAAAAGGAAGTCGTGCCCCTAAGAACAACATTTTATCAAACACACTATGGGAATGTGTTGCTCGGCAACAATTAAAAGTAAGCGAAACAAGCCATTTCCTTTTCGTATTTAAAGCGAGTTAACACTCCAAAATTACTTCTCTGCAACCTGACATAACTTGTAATAAAATAGAGTGATAAGTGTTTTTATCCATGACCATAACGCAAAACATGCCTTTACTAAATACTTTTGCGTTTGTAATGTAGGCTTTTATTCAACATTACTTTATTTCACTAGTGAGACAAAGGCTTTACCTCACAGTTTGAACTTTATCTCACAGTTCATTAGTATTTTCCTAGTACCCCGACACACACGTATACTTTTCCATTGAACTATTACTCAAGAAGTTAATATATTAGTTACTAGATGTCACTACCTCTACTTCTTTATTACCATTTTTTAAATATACATACACTCAATCTCCTTCTCTTTTCTCTATCTACTACGTCGTAATTTATGCATTGCATCCATATCATCTAATATGTATTACTTTTTTAATTTGTAACAATTTACTTTTTGGGAAGCGAGGAGACTTGAACCTGCGACGTTGGGTTTATAGGATTTTATAATATTATAACAGGCGTTAGTCAACTGAGCTAAACAGACACAATGATTAATTATGTTTTAATATTCCTCTTAAGTTTACAGAAGTAAAATGTGAAATTATTTTAATCACATTAGTCCCATGAATACTTCTAAAAAAATCCCTGAAACTTCAAAAAGATGAAAATACACGTTTAAAATGAAAAAATATATAATTATAATTATTTATTATAATTTGTTATTTATCCAACGCTTTAGATACCATTCTTCACTAATCATGGCCTCCTACATCATGACCTACCTAGTACACGTATCGATTCTAAAATCCATGCCATGATATGTGATTATATGAGGAATTATTTTCAACATACTTTCTTTTATAAAACATAATTTTTCGTTATGGTCATGGATAAAATTACGTATGGTACTTGTGAGCGTGATCTGTCCACTCGCGCAATAAAGATGCACTTACCTCACAAGTACCATAAATAACTATTGTCTCTATTATAGAATAAAAGGCACTACAAGTATTGCTGTAGAGAGGTAGTGCCCGTTACAATCAAAATAGAAGATAAACACTGGAAGAACAGACCTGTATTTCTTGTACTCCACTCACCTCTGGTTCACGTTTCACCACAGGGAAAGAAAATGGCACCGGATCTTCCTCAAATTTTATCTCAGTTTTGAGATCTTGCCTGTGGTCCTCATATTCCTCCTTTATATAAGTCACATGATGATCCCCAAGATTCCGTTCCTGCAGTACAAAGAGGCATCTTAAAAGAGCAGTTTCTTACAGGGTGTCAGAAGACGACTTCTATTGTTACAAGCTGCTCTCCATGTGTTGATATGCCTCAGCCGGATCACAACTCATAGCAAGTGTTTACACTATGACGAATAGGGTCGGATTTCACATCAAAATGTATATAATATATGTAAAAACATTTCTCAAGTGCAGATGATTTCTTCGAAATCACAGACGTCATAACAAAGCAAAACTATTTCACACACAACAAATACTATACCCAAACAGAAGAAGAATTGCCAATGGGATCACCCATATCCAGCATAATAGCAGATATATTTTTACACAACATAGAACAAACATACATACTCAACAATGAACACAACAAATATGCAGACAACATAGTATACTGGCACAGATACGTAGACGACGTACTCATACTATACAAAGGAAACTAAAGACAAATACACAAACTAAACCAATACATAAACAAATTACACCCAAAACTTCAATACACACTACAACTTGAAAACAACAACTCCATAAATTTCCTAGACATCACAATAACAAAAATTGACAACAAACACACCTTCAAAATATACAGAAAACCAACCACCACCACCACCACCACATACACAACACATCTAACCACCCCACACAACACAAACATGCTGCATTCAGGACAATGGTACACAGATTACTCAACATACCCATGAGCCAACAACACTACAATGAAGAAGTGAACACAATCAAATACATAGCACAAGAAAACGGTTACAACCCAAACATAATAGACAACATCATAACAAGACAAAACAAAAACTTAACAATCACAAAAACACGCAAAACACAACAAGAACACAAGAAATACATCACACTAACATATGAAAACAAAAGCACACATAAGATCGCATCTTCATTCAGAAAGCAGAAATACAACATAGCATACAGAACAGAAAACAGACTACAAAGACATCTCAACACACAAAACATACAAAAAAATACAACCACACAGGCGTATACAAACTCACATGTAATAGTTGCGACAAGTTCTACATTGGACAGACAGGCACATCATTCCAAACACGCTACAAACAACACGTTAAAGCAATAACCATTGGACACAATACAGCTACATACGCCGATCACATAACCAATGCTAACCATACATACAACAACATAAATGCGGACATGGAAATCCTACACATACAACCCAAGAACCAAAAACTCAACACACTAGAACAATACGAAATATACAAACACACTTAAACACGCCCCGATCAAATTCTCAACACACAGATCAATTTCAGTACACACACACACACGCTATTTGACTCCATTTTTCAACACCTTTCAACAATCAAACGCACCCATATAACAGGCAGAGAAGTTCGAGATGACGCCGGGATCTAGTAGGCTCTGAGAATGGTGTGATGAAGCACCGAAACAGCTCTAAGATGCAGAAACTTACATAATTAACACGAGTAAGTCCGCTAGTTAATCAATTACTTAATTGCTTTTACTTGAGTTATTTAACGACGCTGCAATAACTACTAGATTATTTAGCATCGATGGGATTGGTGATAACGAGATGGTATTTGGCGACATGAGGCCGAGGAATCGCCACAGATTACGTGACATTCATATTATGGTTCGGGAAAACCTCGGAAAAAACCCAACCAGGGAATCAACTGAAGCAGGAATAGAACCCGTGTATGAGTGCAACTCCGGATCAGCAGGCAACCACCTTAGCCTCCTCAGTCACACGAGTGGCTTCAATGAAGTTCCCGGGGAAGAAAAATAATTTGTTAAAACAAGTATAAAACTATAAAAACACAAAACTTAAAGAAGAAATCTGGAGACAAATATCAGGTGATATGAAAATAATATTTTGATGAGCTTTAATAGTATAACATAACATTATATAACATTTGAAATTGTATCTATATGTTATAGCAGTTTGCAAAATTTTAATGAGAACATAGCAAAGAATCCGCTATAATATCATCAATTGCAAATGAGTGAGGTCCAGGGTTGCCAGATGCCCCGATTTGGCGGGACATGTCCCGATTTTCATATAAAAATCCCGAGTCCCACTTCGATTCGAAGCGGGACGCAAAAAGTCCCTCCTTCAGAAAATTAACATCACTTGTGTAATATTCTCATTACCTAGTAACTATTTTCTTCTAGGTCTAAATAGTTACATTAAGTGTAAATTAATTTTCGTAACAATGTACATTTGCACATTGGAAAAAAAAGATGTTTAGGCAAGTGTCAGGTATGTGACAGAGAATTCAGTGGTGAATATGATATTATTTCTTAACATTTAAAAAGAGACGTTCATCAGAAATGCCTGGTACAGAAAATGCTGAAGGTCAGTGATAAATATGTATATAAACTCTTAAAATGTATACTGCATGTCAAATGGTGGTCGCAAAATAAATACGAATTAAAATGTCAATAAATTTTACGCCATTGTAAACAATTAATAATTTTTTTTTTTTGTTTAATAATGGTCGACCAGCAAACTTGCTATACAGACCACTGTTAAATTATGGAATATCACATGCAGAATATCATGCTGAGGTTGGCTCTAAGGGTCCTCTAATTAATTTAAATTAATTACTTAATCATTTTTGTGAATTATGTGAATAAAATATGATGATTATGAAGAGTCGTCAGTATCGCTAAGAAGGATGTCTTGAGGAAGTTTTCTTTTAAGTCTAGATGGCTGACAAGATCTTGCTCCAATGTTATGTCACAGCTCCAGGAACGCCAGGAAGTTTGTTGAAGAAAGATTTTGACATTCAATGGATGTACTGTTCTAGTGGAAGAATTCCCAATTCTTGATGCAGTTGTTGATTTCTTACAAACCAGGGGGCATTTGTTGCATTACGCAGGAACTTGTTCTGGAGATTTTATTTTATTGGGTTATTTTACGACGCTGTATCAACATCTAGGTTATTTAGCGTCTGAATGAAATGAAGGTGATAATGCCGGTGAGTCCGAGGTCCAGCACCGAAAGTTACCCAGCATTTGCTCATAATGAGTTGAGGGAAAACCCCAGAAAAAACCTCAACCAGGTAACTTGCCCCGACCGGGATTCGAAATCGGGCCACCTGGTTTCGCGGTCAGACGCGCTGTCCGTTACTCCACAAGTGTGGACTGTTCTGGAGAACTTGTAGGCGATGCATGTGAGTCTTATTTGCTGTCCCCCACACTGGCCTGCATAAGTTAAAATAGGTCGTACAAGCGAGGTGTAGAGAAGCATTGAACAATCCAATCCAATTGGTGAACGTCTATTAACCAAATGGTATAATTTCCGAATTCTAGAAGAGGTTAGTATCACAATACGAGTTATATGGGCATTCCATGTAAGTTTCGTGTCTAATAATATTCCCAAATATTTTACAGCTTCTTGACTAGAGAGCCATGTAACTAATTAATAAACATTGAAATTTAATGCATTTCGTGACATGTGATGCCATCTTTTGGAATTTGTACTTTACAATTATTAAAAACAAACAGCTTGGGACATACATGAGCCAGAACTACTGTTAAGTCATTACCTTAATAATTAGGCATAACATATTATTGTCACAAGTCCTTCAGAAAGATGCGAGATGTGTAAGTACAAAGTAATAATTTAAGTTAGCCAGATAAATATTGTTTTTCACAGTACGATCTCTTATTAAAATTGAGATTCTTATTAGTCACTTCAACTGCACGCAGCCGGATGATTTTTATTCCTTTTTTTTTTTTTTTTTTTTTTTTTAAAAAAAACGTAAGTGATGTACATAAAGAAGAAAGTATGCCCCTACTCGGTGTATCTAAAATCTGGCAACCCTAGTGAGGTCCATCCGCTTTAAATGCAACCTATACATAGCATCATCCAAATCCGAAATAAATGTCGAAACTCGCCAATATATTCGTGAGATAAAATGTGACGTCTTATCCAGATTTTTCTGGCTTTAATTTTAGGCTTACATTTTCTTTTCGTTAACATACTATGTTCAAGCAGGGGGACAAGACTAACTGTAGTAACTATATGGAATATCACTTTTGTTGACGTCGTACAAAATTTTGTCGAATATCCTTTTGAGAAGATTAACACCAAGTTATTGGGGATCATCAGTGTGATTTCAGGCGTAATAGATCGACTATTGATCAGGTTTTTTGTATTCGACAGATATTGGAGAAAAAATGGGAGTATAAGGGTACAGTGCATCAGTTATTCATAGATTTATAAAAGGCATATGACTCGGTTAATAGAGAAGTTTTATATAATATTCTTATTGAATTTGGTATTGCCAAGAAACTAGTTCGATTAATTAAAATGTGTCTTAGTGAAACTTACAGCAGAGTCCATATAGGCAGGTTTCTATCTGATGCTTTTCCAATTCACTATGGGCTAAAGCAAGGAGATGCAATATCACCTTTACTTTTTAACTTCGCTCTAGAATATGCCATTAGGAAAGTCCAGGATAACACAGAGGGTTTGGAATTGAACGGGATACATCAGCTTCTTGTCTATGCGGATGACGTGAATATGTTACGAGAAAATCCACAAACGATAAGGGAAAACGCGGAAATTCTACTTGAAGCAAGTAAAGAGATAGGGTTGGAAGTAAATCCCAAAAAGACTAAATATATGATTATGTCGCGTGATCAGAATATTGTACGAAATGGAACTATAAAAGTTGGAGATTTATCCTTGGAAGTGGTGGAAAAATTCAAATATCTTGGAGCAATTGTAACAAATATAAGTGAACATGGGAGGAAATTAAACGCAGAATAAATATGGAAAATGCGTGTTATTATTGGGTTGAAAAGCTTTTGTCATCTAGTCTGCTGTCAAAAAATCTGACAGAATTTATAAAACAGTTATATTACCGGTTGTTCTGTATGGCTGTGAAACTTGGACTTTCACTTTGAGGGAGGAACAGAGATTGAGGGTTTTTGAGAATAAGCTTCTTAGGAAAATATTTGGGGCTAAGGGGGATGAAGTTACAGGAGAATGGAGAAAGTTACACAATGCAGAGCTGCACGCATTGCATCCTTCGCCTGACATAATTAGGAACATTAAGTCCAGACGTTTGAGATGGGCAAGGCATGTAGCACGTATGGGCGAAACCAGAAATGCATATAGAGTGTTAGTTGGGAGGCCAGAGGGAAAAAGACCTTTGGGGAGGCCGAGACGTACATGGGAGAATAATATTAAAATGGATTTGAGGGAGGTGGGATATGATGGTAGAGACTGGATTCATCTTGCTCAGGATAGGGACCAATAGCGGGCTTATGTGAGGGCGGCAATGAACCTTCGGGTTCCTTAAAAGCCAGTAAGTAAGTAACAAACTATGTTCATATAACTGCATTTCGTCATCATCTGAAGATTCAGATTCAACTAGTGGCGTTCATACATAATTTGTAAAGTACGACAATACACTAAAATACATAACTTGTATTATTTCCCCTAATCATTGATTACCACAATCATAAAAATAACCTCTTCGCCTCTTTCTCGCTAGCGACATCTCTTCAAGTGTGTAACGGGCCTTAGTGCGAAATCTTATAATAGCAAAATTATTTTCAGATAGCTTAATTTACCATTCAGTGTCGTGTAACGGATACAATATTCTTCTGATGCTTTATTAATGCATGATTTTCCTAATTTTTTAGTTTTCACCACATTACAAAGGTACACTGAGATGTAATTGCACTTTCTTGGTTGTCGTAACGTCTTTGCACATACCCACGTTGTTGAATTTAACCTATAACGTAATGAAAATTAAGGAAAGGGGCATAACTTATTAAAAGGGTTAATTCCAAACATGAATTACCTGCTTCTTCATTATATACGCGCATGATAGGAGTCATCTTCCAAAACAACACATTAGAAAGGGCATAAAATGAATACGAAAATAATTTTACATCTGTGGAACAAGAGAAAAAATTCTTATCTTGTGTGTTGAACTTTTATTAGATATATATTATTTTAATGTACCGAAGTACATATGATATTTCCATGCAGATATTCTGCGTCATCATACGATGAAAGAGTAATGGAACGGAGAAAAATTCTCTCTGGCGCCGGGATTTGATATGTACTTCGGTACATTAAAATAATATATATGATATGCGTAAATCACTTCGTGATATAAGACGGCGCTTATTCCATCGGATCCCGGCCAACTAGTCACTCATAACGAGTGCACCTCAGCACATGTGTGGACTTCGGTCCTACTTTCATAGACATCTATGACGTAGTGCAGAGGGCGGCCACTAGAGGGAACCCAAGATTTGGAGCTTAATCTGAGACGATTCTGTCCGACGCCGGGGTAGTATCCAGTGTAGTTTAGTGGATATAGCATCAGCACGTAGAGCTGAAAACCCGGGTTCAAATCCCGGCGCCGGAGATAATTTTTCTACGTTCCATTACGATTTCATTGTATGATGACGCAGAATATCTGCATGGAAATATCATATGTACTTCGGTACATTAAAATAATATATATGATATACGTAAATCACTTCGTGATTTAAGACGGTACTTATTCCGTCGGATCCCGGCCAACTAGTCACTCATAACGAGTGCACCTCAGCACATGTGTGGACTTCGGTCCTGCGTTCATAGACATCTATGACGTAGTGCAGAGGGCGGCCACTAGAGGGAACCCAAGAGTTGGAGCTTAATCTGAGACGATTCTGTCCGACGCCGGGGTGGTATCCGGTGTGGGTTAGTGGATAAAGCATCAGCACATAGAGCTGAAACCCCGGGTTCAAATCCCAGCGCCGGAGAGAATTTTTCTCCATTCCATTACTCTCTCATAGTTTTATTAGATAGTTCAGTGTCTCATTTTGAAATTTTAACTTAGGTTTGTAGAAAAGTAAAAAAAGACTAGGCAGTAGTCCCATATGCAGATACGAGCATTAAGATGATTTGTTCTGTATATCCAAAAAAAAAAAAAAAAAAAAAAAAAAAAAAAAAAAAAAAAAAAAGATACTAATTAATACAAACGTTTGTTTGGAAAAAGTCAAAGTTAGGCTCCATAAAGTCAAGAGCACCACTGTAAATTTTATAAAGGCTGAATAGAAGGCGAACATGATTTTACATACGAAAGTATTGAAGGGTTCAGAACCATAGTGGGCCAAGCGCCATTTACTAAAACAATAAAAAACAAAGGTTAAAATGAAATTATTACCACAATTCAATGGAAACATACAGCAAGCAATATGAAGTATACACATTAAAACTCAATGATATGTCAATCTTCATTGAACTAAGGTTTTCACTTAACTTTAACCTTTGCTTTCTCCGTTTTTAACAAATGGCGCTTGGCCCACTATGGCTCTGAACCCTTCAATTAGGATAAAATAAAAAGAACAGAGAACGTGAGAAGGAGCTTGTAAGTAATATCTTAAAAAACTTGCTTTGATGATGTTTTAAACACTGTTTATTATTAACACAGACAAAAAAAAGCAGAGATCTCTGTTGGTTTAAAAATTAATGTCATGATACTGATTTTAAATGTTATGTTGAAACATGTTTTAATTAAACGATGGTGTTTTAAACAATTTTGAACACTTTGTTTAAAAACTTTTATTTTAAACATCCCAACCCTGCTCACGAGAGAACCCAATTCCCCACTTCAACAAAATAATCAACAATCTGAACAGAGAATGATATTACCTGGGAGGAGTCCCTTATGCGACAAAGCACAAAAACAAAATATGGCCGCTGTAGTGGAGTGAGGTCAATTTTATTTAATGTTAAACGAATCACGTAGGTACTAAAAGGTATTAGAAAACTGACATAAATCAAGTGGTGATTTCAATTTAACTCTACGTTCAATCCATTAAAATTGATAAAAAAATACAAATTATCACAAATGTTGGCCGTGGCAGGCCAGTGAACAAATGCCACTTATGAAAGAGAATCGCACTGAACATAAAACATTACCAAATTCAACCAAGCCTATACCTCATGCCTTATGAAGACAACAAGTTAGCGAATACTAATTTCTGAATATCAATTAATTAATATACTGCTAAGTTGCTCGACCTTCTATACTATCCTACTGCAACTACGTCACATCTAAATGTGTGGTGAAACATGTAGGCTAATTATATTTTACATAGATCAACTCTTGTAATCTTATAAATTACATTGCAAGCCAGCGCATGAAGTGTCGATCCTGTACAAAGTTCACAAAATACGCTTTATTTTGGAAAAACCACAAAGAAAAAAATTATACACATGTTAGGTAACTAAAGAGGTTGTAAGTTGATGTTGAAGGACATGTGCTGAATAATAATAGTAATAAATAATAATAATAATAATAATAATAATAATAATAATAATAATAATAGTAATAATAATAATAGTAATGATAATAGTAATAATAGTAATAATAATAATAATAGTAATGATAATAGTAATAATAGTAATAATAATAATAATAATAATAATAATAATTTACTTATTTATTTATTTATTTACTAATATTTATTGTGCTGCACAACAGCCTGGGGCCAATAACATAGTTAAGGCCATAGGGACTTGTCTTCCACGCTACCAGGTGACGAAGTATACAAGCAGTTAAAAATTTAACAAAAATTTAAAGAAAAGAATACTAATATATTGCAAGAAAAATAATAAAAATAGCATAATGAAATCGACATTAAACAACATGAAAATAATACAAAAATAGAAAAAAAGAAAGTAAAATACATTGGAATATAGTAAAAGCAATTCATTTAGTACAAATGGTTAATATGGAAAACGTAAGGTAGAATATTACAAAATGGAATGTAATAAAATAATAATAAAAAAGAAAAATAAAGTCTACGATAAAAAGGCTATGATAATAAATTCATCAGCTGGTAAAGAGAACAAAAGGGGAAAGGAAGGAAAAAAACACGCACGCACGCGCACACACACACACACACACACACACACGGTCTTACTAATAAAAACTCTATATACAGACGTTTGACTGTCTTATAAAGAGTAGCTCGTTTATAAGTCGTGTGTAAATTCCTTACTAATCTAATAATCATTACATACGTCGTGTATAACAGTATAACTGTTACAGTTACGTCATAGTTTCGTCATTACTTCGTTACGAAAGGTAATAGAATATCTGAGGTTGTCTATTGCAATCGTTAGAGCGCTCTAGTGTGCTGTGTTAAAGTATCGATAGTACAACTGGCTCTAATCGATTGCAAGACTATATTTTGGTCAAAGAGTACAAGCTAAAGCAATATTATTCTAATTATTCTGTGCTCTTTGGTGTATTTTTCTGTGGTTACAAGGTATCCACCATCATAAAATGACAGTCGATAAGAACAGCTGTTAGAGGGGCGGCCATTTTTTCTCTATATACAACGCTTAAACAAGGTGTTTCGTGTATATAACTACTGCAAAGCAATTCCCATTGTATAGTTACAGCCTGTTTATACATCCATCGCTTATGCATGGTTTATTAGTAACGTTGTCTGTGTCAACTCTGCGTAAGTCTGGTATAAAAACTATACACGGTTTATTAGTAAGACCGATAGCCTATATATTTACAAAACTATCGCAGAGAAAAGGGCTTATAACTGAAAGGAATCTGAATTGAAAAAGTGCAATTTAAATTTATTTTTGAAACTAGACAATGTCCGACAGTCTCTGACATGTTGTGGTAGAGAGTTCCAGATGAGCTGCGGAGACAGTGAAAGATGAGGGAGTAGAGGGATGTTCTGTGCTTAGGAATAGAGAGTGTGACATGGTGTTGTGAACGAGAATCTATTTCATGATATGAGGACAAATGTTGAAAACGAGAACCTAAGTAGCTATGCATGCATGCACCATATGCATGCTACAGATGTCAAAATGAACTTGACCTAGAATATGGCTTAGTTTATAACAAAGTATTGCATCAGACATGTAAAATATTAAAAAGTGAGAATGGTTTATGAAAGAAAGTTTGAATAAAGCTTCCTGTAAACCATATGTTAAATTAAGAACTCTGATGAAGTCGGCCTGGTTGGCGAGTTGGTATAGCACTGGCCTTCTATGCCCAAGATTGCGGGTTCGATTCCGAGACAGGTCGATGGCGTTTAAGTGTGCTTAAATGCGATAGGCTCATATCAGTAGAATTACTGGCATTTAAAAGAACTGGGGTACAAAATTCCGGCACATCTGGAGACGCTGATATAACCTCTGCAGTTGCGAGAGTCGTTAAATAAAACATAACAAGAAGAACTCTGATCAAATCTCAAATGCCTTATCCATGAATGATATGTACAAGATGTGCTATGGTGACAAGGAAGACGAGAATCTGCAAGATTTATTTTTGTTGGTAATTTCCTAGAAGACGGGCAAAATCCAACATGGCTGACGAAAACTACCAAAACGTTCTGCCAACTATGAAGTTAGAATGTCACCAAACGTTATAAAATCAAAGATGGAAAATCAAACATATATTCATATTTTTAAGGAAGAAAAAGCCCTTCGAAAAATGAAAATATGTTTAATTTTTCATCTTTGATTTTTATGGTGTTTGGTGGCATTTGAACTTCATAGTTGGTAGTACTTTTCTGCCAGTTTTCGTCCGAACTTTACCCCCACAAATCACTAAAACACAAAACAAAATCCCCAATAATTTATCACCTAATCAAACAAAATTCAATCCTCATTGACGTCTTCAAAGACAACCACTTCACTTGCATTATGACACAGGCTTCAAGGCAATCTAAACTTAAAGCATGCAGCCAACAAAGAACTAAACCACCACTTTGTCGTACAGTCAACTTCACATAACTAAACCATGTATTTACACAAAATGAAATTCTCTTTGAACTCTTATTACACCTTAACTTGTACGGAAAATTCAATGAACAATTCCTTGGAATCACAGGAACAGTTTTCTCGTCAACAATCGACACAATTTTTATTCACCAGCGAAAGAACTGAACCAAAATCGACATAAAATTTAATACTCTGTTCTATGTTCACACATCTTTCACAGATATCATAAAATGACAAACTTTCAATAGCTTTACCCATCAGACACAATATAACACCACTCACGTCAAACAACCAAGAACAACTTACTGACGTCATTATCCATTCAAAATTAACGAAAATTCTACAACACATGATGACAGCTATAACCAATCAAATCGAAGGAAAATCATAAAATGACAAACTTCCATTAGCTTTAGCCAGCAAAACAGTATAACACCACTCACGTCAAACAACCAAGAACAATTGACAACGTCATTACCCATTCAAAATTAACGAAAATTCTAGAACAAATGACAACTATAACCAATCAAATTGAAACATCATCAATGCGACACCTCGTATAAAAACCTAGAACTAACATATAAAAGTCACTAAAAATCACTAACATTTAACTCTAAAGTAAAACAGTTGGTAATACTTAGTACATCCAACCAGGTGCCCGTCTTCTATGAAATTACCTTTTTGTTTCATTAAGTCCATTGAATATATATTTGAGGGATGAGCACTTTTTGTCGTAAGGTAAACTTATATTTATATAAATGTCGCATACATAAAACAGATAGTAAGGGCTTATAATATACCTCTAATATAGGTTTCTTCTCTTCCTCAGCTGTGACGTCACTTCTTTCTAGAGGCAGTGGGTTGACCTCAAGTTCCACCTTGATCACATCCATCGTAACTGAAAGAATTAAGAAACTTACATCCATTTGCAGATTGTAAGCTGATGGGAAAACGTCTCATCTCGTGAGCTTGTACCGCGAACATGGAGTACTATGTTACGATCCATATGAATATACTAGATATTTACGCGGAAAGTATATGTCACTGCAACTAAAAACCAATTCTTCAAGACTATATGCATGTGACACCTTCCATTGAAAAAAAAAAAAAAAAAAGGTTTAGCCTCCTTAGGCCCGTAACACACTTGAAGAGTTTTCGCTACCGAGAAATGTGTTGCGAGAAAGAGGCGATGAGTCTTCCTCCACATAATTGGAGAGATCTCGCTATCACAGATCACACCTCGCTATGATCGTCTATGCACTGCCTTCATGCAGAAAGCATTTTTCTAATTGTAGTCATCACTCGTTGGAGGAAATATTATAGGTTATGTATTAACATATATTGTCGTACTTATATATACTCGTATAACCTGTAAATATATTGTCGCACTTTACAAATTACGTACGAAACGCTTTGTTCAATCTGAGTATTCAGATGATGAGGAAATGGACTTACATGAACATATTTTGTTCATGAAAAAAGTATGCCTAAAATTAAAGCCAGAAATATCTGAAAATCACATTGTATCTTACGAAAATAAGGGCGAGTTTTGGACACTGGTTTCGATTTTAATGATGATAGATTTAGGCGTTATTTCAGGTTCAATGGACCACAGTTTTTTGCCATTTATGATAGAGAATTCTTTGCTATATTCCGATTAAAATTACGTAAACTGTTAAGACATATAGATACATTATTTCAAATGTTTAATCAATACTATTAAATCTCATCAAAATAAAATATAGCCTTATTTATTTTCAGATAATCTGATATTTGTCTCCAGATTTCTTCTTTAAGTTTCGTGTTTTTATAGTTTTCATCCCGTTTATCATATAAATAGGCCTACGGGTGACATCATACAAGTTCGATAAGTTCCTGACTGTAATTATCAGCCAACTTTCCTTATTTTCAAATAAAAACAATACAATTCATCGCCACCTGTGATATCTTTTTCTACATTCAATCGTCATAAAGAGTATAAATGTCAAACATCTTTGGTAAATGAGTCAAGATAATTCGCTGAGCTACCGATTCCAGCGAGAATCTCTTCCAGTGTGTGGACGTCCATTTGAATTCATGTTATCAAATTTTTTATTTTCTCGCAACATATTTCTCGCTGGCGAAAACTCTGCAAGTGTGTTACGGGTCTTAATTGAAGGAATTATTTAAGTGATATGAGGCCGAGGAATGTAAAAATTATACAAGTACGTTTTCTTTCGCGTGTGTAGTGGACAGATACCAAATTTCACCCTTCAAAATTGCAGTGTATGAGTTTTAAGACACCCTATATGGGATTTATATTATTATGCACCGGTAATCCAAAAATAGCGAATAAAACAAACAAATGAGTAAATATACATACAGTGAGTGTAGAAGGTCTTCATACACCAAAATATTTTAACTACCAAGAGACTTATATGCGGGGTTAGTAAAAGCAACAATTACTTTTTTCTAAACACGTATTAACATAACTAAAAAATTATATGAACATGATTAATCAGGACCAATTCTGATAATAGAAAATAATTTCTTCTCTAAAAAAAACTAAACACACAAAAGCAAAGAGTGTTCGTACAGTTACAAATTAAGGTCCCATTCTTCATCATATAAAAGAAACTGATACTTGGTAGGATTTTCTTTTTTGTCCACAACTTTTGTGAGACGTCTTAAGATTGATGTCACCAAATTTGTAATCTTGGAAGGCAGAATTTTATTCCATTCTTCTAAGAGAGAATCCTTCAGATCCTGTTTGTTCTTCAGTTGCCATTCTCTGAATTTGGAGTCGAGATTTTCCCACACATGCTCAACGGGATTTTATATCTGGTTACAATCACTAATATGCAAAAGATCCAACCCAAGCAACGATCATACACCGATAAACAATAATAGTGGGTAGCCGGATACTGTACAAGAATACTCAAGTCTTAACAGTTTATGACTATAGGAAGATCTAACCCCCATAATTGAACTAGATCCAATATAGCGAATGAGTGAGTTTGATACCATAGTTCGAGGAAATACTAACAAGACCAGTAACAGTAAAATATCGGTACGTATAGTCAAGTAATATAATATACCGTAACCAAACTAGAATGATAATATATTCAAGATTATAACCCATTTTTACTTACAATATAATTATACACTTCAAGGAAATGTATTTCAACGTCCCTAATTATGTAAGATGCAGAGATGCTTGCGCATGTTCACTCAGATCTAAATGGCAGTGACAGTATAAAGTATAAAGCAAGCGGTGCAAGCAAGCGGTGCATAGACATGTTCATAAAGGGGAAATTAAGTTTAATTTATAATGCTATTGCAATAACACTTTATTGATAGTAATTTTTGTTCTTACAAATTTCCTTGGTTTCTACAAAGGGTAGTTTGCACGCAATGTAATCAGAAATGTTTCAAACACGCCTGCATTTTGTCCTCGCACAGAATTCGTGTAGGACGGAAACAAATTGTCGTGATATTACAAATTGACGTTTTCACTTGCATTTTGCATGCATCCACAGATTTTAAATATTCAGCGTGTGAATTTGTGGATCACTTAGATCAACAAAGTTATGTTCATGGCTGATAACTAAATGATTGTAGGCCTACATACATTTGCATAGGATAGCCATTCTTCAGAAACGATGCGAGTTTTGGGCAAATTGTACCCCGGATTATGATGACTTCCAATGTGGGAGCCAATCAATCTTAAACTTCTACCAGAAAAAAACTTACCGCTTTATCTTTCCTGGTCTCCAAACACCTAGAGGCCTTCCATACATTCTCACTCATGTGACAGTTACAACGGAAGCAAGCCTACTTGCTGTCCTCAATTTTCACTGCAATTTGATCACCATTTTCGTCAAAACTTCTAATCACACCCGGCCAGCATCATGAAATATTTCAGTATATCCAAAATTCGGTTGAACGAGCGTTGAGCGACTTCCGCCGATTTTGCAATAGACACCTACCCATTTAGGTTAATTTCAATTAAGAAACACGCCAAACGAATTATCTTTGCACATAAAACGGATGGTCCCTGGACGAAATTATGGTAACTTATAATTATTTGAATGCAACAGAAGTCAGAAGTCTTGCTAAAATCGGCGGAAGTCGCTCAACGCTCGTTTCTAGTATTACCACAGTCTAATAGATACAGTCGCGCAACTTCAACACTTTTTTTGCCAACATTCGCGACACTAGCGCCCAAGCGGCAGGCAAGGCACTGGTCATAGGGGTGATACAGCCAGCACGTGCTTTAAAGGGATGCGAGATGTTATAATAACGTTTTAATCATGCGTCGGAATAAAGGCAATGTGTGCTATGACGAAAACTGCAGTAACAACAAGTTTAAATCTCCGAATTTGTCGTTCTTCAGATTCCCTAAAGACCAAGAGAAAATCATAACTCAGTCATAACCAATAATCCACGTTGTAGGTAGCCTACGTATTGTGTTCTATAAAACATTTATTATTTATCAGTTACCTATTTGTACGTCAGGAAGGACAGTTTAGCCTAAATAAAAACAAAGTAAATACCTGTTACAGTATATTATTTTTTGCAGAGATCATATGTGTAAATGTGTAACCATTCCGATTTTGGATAATATATCTACAGTTTTTAATGCACGTAATTCCATAATTTTTGTATTCGTGTTTTTTTCTTTATATTTTTCAAAAGTTGAATGTTATATAGCATTCAAGTAGGTATCATGGTGTTAATTTTGCAACATTTCATGGAGTATAGTAATCCTTTTGCAAAATATTCACTTCTTGAATAAATCCAGACTGTGTCGATAAATTTCTGATGTGTTGGTGTAGATTCATGTGGAAGACGTATTAAGTTCTCAAGAAATAAAAGAGCCTTTTTAAATTTAATATAATAGCAATCTTTTCTGTAATAATTTGCATGACTGTTATTGGTGTTGATTTTACATTCCCAGTGATTATTTGAGCCGTTCAGTGCAGAAGTGGTGTAAGTCAAAATTAGGTAATGAGGTTTAAAGTAAAAATTCTGTAAAATACAGCGCAAAGTAGCAATTAATATATCCTTCGTGCTATTCCCTGACTATTAATAGTTTAAATACATTCAATATTAACTGCGACTTTGCGCTGTATTTTACAGAATGTTTACTTTAACCCTTATTACCCATTTTTGACTTACATCACTTCTGCTCTGAAAATAAAATTAGGCCTACATTTTCTGAGTTAATTGAAGTTACAATTTTTCAATTTTTTCAACAAAATTGTGTGTTCATTTATTTGTTCTCACCTACGTCATATTAACAGTAAGTGCATGTAAATTACGTATTATATAGGTAGGATAAGTTAAAATTAGGCATTATGTGTGAAAACTGGAAATGTAATGTAAAATGCGGTAAACTTGGCATAAAAATTTAAACCATACATCAGCACTATTTGTGACTCAAAATAATAAAGGAAATACCGGTTCTTAAGAAATGGAAAAATAATGAACTTCATATTAATGTTTAAATCCTCCCCTTTTCTTTATTTTCAAGTTTATCTCAGCGGCCGAGTTTACCGCAATTTGCGGTATGCAAAATCGTTAATTTCTCAGGAAATAGGGAGAAGAGTTCACCACGCGATATGCCCTACAATTTTGAAGCTACTAATTTTTACTCTTCTCACAGGAAATAGAAAGTTCCAATGATTCATAAATATATTTAGGAATGAATTGAATTAACCGACCACGCACGAACAATTATATTATTTCAAACCATGATATGTGATCAGGGCCATGATTCAGTTGTAAAGAGCAGAAAGAATTAAGTTTATTCCCAGCTTCTGAAACTTGTAGATTAACTGCGTATGAAATTCTTCCAGGATTCTAAAGTAGAATTAATAAGAACCATATACACTATAGCATAAAAATATAAAATAAATTACGCAAAACCCATTTTCTGATGTGTTATCATATGTCGTGTGCACACTTTTAACTTGCCTGCCGCTAGAGGGCTACTGTCGCGCCAGCTGTCAAATGTTGGCATATTTTATACGTATGAGTTGCGTGACTGTATCTATTAGACTGTGGTATTACTCCACAACAGTGAAGTAACAGTTAGCGCGTCTTGCCGGGAAACCAGGGTTCGATTCCCGTTCGGAGCAAGTTACCTGGTTAAGTTTTTTTTCTGGGGTTTTCCCGTCAACCAAATATGAGCAAATGCTGGGTAACTTTTGGTGCTTGACCCGGACTCATTTCACCGGCATTATAACCTTCATCTCACTCAAAAACTAAATAACCTAAGATGTTGTTAATGCGTCGTAAAATAACCCACTAACAAATTAATGGTGGAGTTAACACGCGTAATTGCAGACTTTGGTCGAAGAAGACAACAATGGAATAAGGCACACTGTTACAGTAAACGGGAAGCGCTACTCCAGCATGTTACAGAAGTTCGTCATCCCTAGGCTGAGGAATCACGATATGGAAAACATAATCTTCATGTAAGATGGCGGTCCACCCCACATCTTTATCCCTGTAAAACAATTCATTTCGCAGATGTTTGGCGATCCTTTAATCAGTAGGCTCTTTCCAAAAATTTGGCCTCCGCGTTCTCCAGATTTCAATCTCACCGACTTTTGATTTGGTTTGGAGTTTTTCTGACACACCCAACAACCCTACTGCAACTGAAAGATGCCACCTCGCAAGAAATAGCCAATATTCCAAGACATTATCTGCAAAATGCTGTGCATGGTGTCGCAGATAGAATGCTATACTGAACAAGAGATTGGAGGACATCTTCCCAATGTTTTGTAAACTCCGTTGTCTGCCCAACACTGAGAATTTTGTATTTTCCCTATGAAATATAATAATATAGCACTTTTAACGTTTCAACTGACTTGTGAAATATCCTATTTTATAGCAGATCACGCTCACCCCTTTTATAGAGAAAATCTATATTAATGATACATCTGTAACCGAAATTTTTCTGGTAATTTTCGATTTCCCAAAAATAATTGGTGTGAACATGTATAATGAATCATTCTGAAACCGAAAATACATTTTCTTTTTTATTTTTCTTTGTATGTCTCTCTGGATGTGTGTTGTCTTTTCTTGCGATAATGGCTGAACCGTTCTGTATGAAAATTGGAATAGAAATTAAGTTCGTTCCAACTTCAATTTTAGGCTATATGGCATTAAAAATACATATAAAAGGGGGGCTGAATTAAATGATTCGAAATATATCCATTATTATTGATTTTCATGAAAAATGTTGCATATCAAAAGTTTCTTTAGAAATGATTTCCGATATGTTTTATTCATCGCAAAATTTTGGTAGGGCTAATATTTAATGAGATAAATGATTTTTCAAATAACAATGTGTTTTATTATCGCCACATACTGGGCTGTAATGAAATGAAAACAAATGACTTCGTCTTTAGGGGGCCTTGGACAACAAAAAACGGAAGCTATTCATTTAACACTATTTTATACGAATATAACTGCATGATGGAAATAGATAAAATATGTTTATCAATATTAACATACAGAAAATCTTTCTGTGTTTGTATGAAGTAAACTCAGAAGCTGATTAACCGATTTGTATATTTATTATTTCACCATTGGAAAGTGTAGTTTTTCTAGATGGACATAATGCTATGTTAGTATGGTAACTTCTGAGTAAGTCGAGGACAGGTAAGATTAAAACAGAATCTTGTCCACAGAAAACTTGATGAGCTATCTGTATATTCGTTTCCTTTATTTCTTAAAATAATGTTTATGTATCACATTCATTTTCATCTCAGAGAATTAACGAACAATGAGAGTGTATTCATTTACTATGCAGTAATAATAGTGTGACAGTCCCGTAGAGACTCGATCACGCGTCCCGCAGAGGGCAGGGGCGCGCGTGGAAGGATCGGGCGACGCGGCAAATGAAGTTGCGCGCGCATCTGCTTCCTGGAGCATATGCTGTGGCGAAGGGAGGAGAGGAGAGACGGCGACTGCGGCAGAGAGGGGGAAGTAAAGCAGCTGGTGACTGAGGGGAGAAATCCAGAGAAGCCTAGATAGGAGCCATCTTCTCGACATCTGTAGATAAATCGCAGACCGTACTCTCAACAAACTATGATTTAGTTATAAATACGACACGCGAGTGAACTTGAGTTAGTTAGTTGCAATCGTTGCTAGTTTTGGACAGCAAGGCAGTCTTGTGTAGCAGTGAAGCCAGCTTCGAGACCGGCATTCGACTTGACTTGTGTCCGTAACTGTGGGAGCCGGAAGTCCTGAGTTTGAGTGCAGTGGACCGCAGTTGGGAGACCTGAGTTCGAAGTTCAGTGGATTGTCTCTGAAGCTCTGGGGTTCGAAATACTGTGGACTCAAGTGACTGAGCTAGAAGAACTAGCCAAGGCAAACGAATTGTGAACTCAGAACTGACAGTTCTGATATGTAAATAGTGCTTTGTGAACATTAGTTAAAATTAACAGTACATTGTTGTTCTCAATAATCCAAGTAAATTGTCATTGTCGTCTATGGAGTGCAATAACGAATACTGTGTCACTGTGTGGAGTGGAAATCCCATTGTTGACGGGAGTGTTTACATTCAATTATAGAAACTGATTATTGCCGTAACAATAAAAGCTCATTCTTGTTTTGAATTAAAGTTAGAATGTGTTAGCTCAGCATTACATTATTTTATAATCAAAATGTTAACTCTGCTCAATTAAATTGTGTTAAAATACATAAAATGAAACTATACAATAAATGCAATGCAAAAAAATGGCGCAGAGAGCCAAGTAGAATTATGTTGCGCTGTTATAAAAGTTGTTCCTCCTGAGATTCAAGAGTCCTCAAAACAAATTAAAAACTTACGTATCGGAGTACATCCGTTATCAACAAGCTTTTTAAATGATATATTATAAGACAGTACAACATCTTATTTCAAATGGCATTGTTTGGTGCAAAAGAAATACATAAAGTCAATTCTACGCCACCATTTGGAGTTCAAGCATAGGCTTATCATTTAAGTGGAAATCTTCCTCCAGCTGAGAATAAGAGCCTGACCAACTGGCTATTAGGTCTAATATTGTTTTTTATTTTTTGATTTTTTAGTAGGCTATTTCAAGACGCTGTATCAACACCTTAGGTTATTTAGCGTCTGAATGAGATGAAGGTGATAATGCTGGTGAAATGAGTCCGGGTTCCAGCACCAGGGTGGTATCAATCTTAAAAGTAGAGTTGACTGAACAACTTCAGGAAGTATTGCTTGATAATAACAGTCAAATTCAGAGTTTTAAGTACAACTTTCAAAACGATTCAGGAGCAAACGACTTACAACATACAAAACGCTATTATTCACAAAGTAATTTAAAAGAATGTATCTATCTTTGTCAATATTTAATTCCAAGTGCAGCGAAGCGCACGGGTATGACTATAATAATAGGAATAATAATAATAATAATAATAATAATAATAATAATAATAACATACTTATATTATTATTATTACTTTTAGTTTCACTAGTATTATTGATTTTATTATTATTATTAATATTATTATTTTCTATAAACTCACTTCTTAACAACGTTAGAGGACATCGAAATCCTTTGTTTGTTTTGTATAAAATATATATCCGTTTGAATTTATCGTTCAATGTCTAGCAAAATAACTGCCAATCAGTAACGTAAATATAAAAAAAAACCTTGAACTTAAAAAGAAGTCTGTTCCCAGGTACAATGTTATCCGTGTATTGGAGATAATTCTGTGTTCGATACAAGAAAATGTATATTCCACAATCATTATTTGACTTCAAACCTAAAATGAATACCATCTGAGTTGCGGACGTTATAGAAAAGTTAAACAGTTCATTCAATTGTAGAATGTTATTAGTCCTGACATACTTAAAAATTCGTTACTGGTGTGACTTATTTGCGCCAGATCTGTTCCGTCATGTGCTAGCATAATTCACACAATTCACGATTGTATTGTTTTCAGAATAGGTCCAAATTTAGCGATTAAAGACAAAAATAAGCATGCATATACAGGGTGATTCATTATTGCGTGTAAATACTTTGTGTGTGTATTGTAGAGGTGAAACTAAGACTAAAACGTATTATATTTTTTCTCAAAATCTTTAATATATTTAGGGCCGTTTTCTCGAAAGTAAGTTAAACTTGGGATAAACTAAACCCGTTCAACTTTATTATTCAGTTTAAACGTGCTTCCACTTTCATTTAATTTTTTTTTTCATTTCATCGTACTTCCTTGCAGCTGATCCTTACACATGAAATATATTCCATAGATAACACATTTGAAATGCTGTGTGAAGTAAATTGTCTTTTTTTTTTTTATTTTATTTTTTTTTTTTTAGACTTCCACAATGAGTGTAACTCTTTCCCCAGAAATCAAAATCAAATCGTCTCTGCAATGCGTATAGGTGGACAGATGTGTTGTTTATGAAAAAGTTTCTAGAGACATAATTTTTTTGTACTTTTAGAGTTTGTAAATGACTATATGAGTGCCTGAACACGTCTGTTTAAAGACACCCATTTGAAGATACACCACATACTTAACATTTCAATGGCCTTTCGCCTGAGTGAATGAGAACGTGTTTATTCAGAACTCCCAACCGAGTAAAACACTTTCCACATGTATTGCATTTGAAAGGCCTTTCACCAGTGTGCATGCCGGCGTGCGCGTTTAAACTCAGAGATGATGATAAACACTTTCCACACTCCTCGCATTTGAATGGCTTTTCGCCGGTGTGTATGCGAGTGTGTTGCTTTAAATTTGAAGATTCAGAGAAACACTTTCCACACACCTCGCATATGAATGGTTTTTCGCCAGTGTGCCTGCGTGCATGTCTGTGAAGACATGAAAGTCGTGAGAAATACTTTCCACATGTATCGCATTTGAATGGCCTTTCGCCTGTGTGTGTGCGAGCATGTGCATTTAAACCCACCGATGATGAGAAACACTTTCTACACAACTGGCATATGAATGGCTTTTCGCCAGTGTGTATTCTTGCATGATTTTTTAAATAAGACGAAGTTGAGAAACATTTTCGACATACATCGCATTTGAATGGTTTTTCGCCTGTGTGTATGCGAACGTGCGTCTTAAGTTTTGACGATGTTGAGAAACACTTTCCACAAACATTGCATCTTGATGACTTTGTTTTAGTATGCATATGAAAATGAAGTTTCACAGATTGCGCTGTTGAAAAAACCTCGTTGCACATGTTACACTTGATACAATTACGGCTTACATCCCTAACGTCTGAACAGTCTGGTCTGTTGCTATCACACTGTGTCAACTTGTTTTCTTCACTATCGTTGCCCGTGCGTTCACGTATCACACTCTTCTCAGCTTGATTCACAAACCTGAAAGGAATTCAAAATTAATCGGTCTCCACTATGATCAATGCGGTGAGGTCATAATATAGTAATCATTACATTACATTCACATATCAGATAATTACCAAGCGAATATGTTTTGTGTTGGTGTCTAGGTTATTATATTTATTTTGGTGTTGTTTGCGGTGCTGAGTCAGAAAATGACATTGGATAGACCACACCACGCTATATCTTAGATATTGGCTTATAAGGAACTCGGAGGTTCATTGCCGCCCTCACATAAGACCGCCATTGGTCCCTATCCTGAGCAGTTTCTACCTTTTCTACCAGAGCCTGCATTTTCCGATAATATTTCTGGTAGTTCACGTACATATACCCTTAAGGGGAATTGGACGTTATCGAATGCAAAGTAATGGTAAAAATAGTCTATCTTCAAGCGGTCAGAATTGTAATACTATTTATCACAGCTCTTTCATTTTTTAGTGATATATGTATACACATTAAGCTTTAAAATGAAAGAAGAATGGTTAATCTAGTGTAAATCTTACCCTTAAATTAATTTTTGAATTTAATCATATTTGTTATATAAATTCACTACATGTCTGTGATTAGGTACACTCTATTCACTTATCATAGCACACATTGAATTAAAATTTTGGCCACTTACTGCTAATAGATACTAGAACATACCCTACTAAAATTTATTAAAATATCTGTAATATTATGGGCATACGGCTTATACTAATCTGCAATTCCTTTTTAATTTATTGACGGTGATAATTTCTATAAGCCCTATGCCCATAATATTATAGATACATGAATCATTTTAGTAGGGTATGTTTTAGTATCTATTAGCAGTAAGTGGTCAAATTTTCAATTCAATATGTGCTATAATAAGTGAATAGAGTTTACCTAATTACAGACATGTAGTGGATTTATAAAAAAATTGTGCTTAATTAAAAAAATTAATTTAAGGATAAAGATTTACTCTAGAGTAACCATTCTTTTTCATTCCAAAGCTTAATGTGTATACATATATCACTAAAAAAATTAAAGAGCTGTGATAAATAGTATTATATTTATGACTGCTTGAAAAGAGGCTATTTTTACCATTATTTTGCATGCGATAATGACCAACTCCCCTTAAGTTATAATATAATGAAAGAAGCAAAATCTGCACAGTATACTCACCTCTCAGTCAACACTTCATCCTCTTCTGGAGATACTTTCACTTTCTGTTCCTGCTTAACTCTGTCCACATCCAAAAAATCTTTCTGCAAGTGAATAAATTATGAACAGAGCTTTAATTGACGTTACGGGCAATTGCTTTCTTATGTTACACACCTCGCTATTCAAATCTAGTAAATACAATCTATCTGTTTGGTAAGTATGTAAAGACCTTTACACAAATTCCAATAATTAGTTCCCTTAACAGCATTTTTTTACTTCCTGCTACATCCTTCCTCATACTCAGGCTACTTGCTTGTAATATGAGGCATTGGAATCAAGTTTCAACCTTTAAAATATGTGCATGTCATGTATAAATGATCTGCAAAATACGTACCGAGAATTTGCAAGATTAGTTAATGTAAACAAACAGTAAAAATTTCAAAGGCATGTTGCGTGCGATAAGTATAATAATAGAATTACAAATATGTATGGATTTATTACCGTCAGAATTGCTTATCAATAATCAGAATTAAACCATTAGATTATTACATGAAATGGTACATAATGACCGACGAACGTTTTCGCCATGAATATGGCATCTTCAGGTCCCATCGAATTATGAATGACACATAATGAACACTTACAATTATTTCTGGTTTAAATACAATCGTTAAAAATGTTTCAAAAAGTTAATATGATAGGTGGTGTAAGCATATGCAATTAAGAACATACGTGTAACATAAAATTTAAAACTATACAAAGTATAGAAAAAAACAAACAATGTGCTAATGGTTAAATGTACAACAACATAAAATAATTTGGCAATCTTCAATTGCAGATGGTCATAAATCACAAAATGTAGAATATGATATGGTATACAGCTCGCTCGTGCTGCTGTTTGAGCGGTGTATGAAACCAAAGTCCTGTAAAATATAATGGGGAAGTGTAAAAAGTTTGAAATTGAAAGTTAAAAAGCGAATGTTGAATTTAGAACCGTGGTTTTTAATACTCCCTCTGTCCCATAATAATTGTCCGGTACGCTTTTATATCTTGTCCCATAATAATTGTCCGATATCCATAATTTTTTTTTAGTAGGTTATTTTACGACGCATTATCAACAGCTTAGGTTATTTAGCGTCTGAATGAGATGAAGGTGATAACACCGGTGAAATGAGTCCGGGGTCCAGCACCGAAAGTTACCCAGCATTTGCTCATCTTGGGTTGAGGGAAAACCCCGGAAAAAAACCTCAACCAGGTAAGTTGCCCCGACCGGGAATCGAACCCGGGCCACCTGGTTTCGCGGCCAGACGCGCTGACCGTTACTCCACAGGTGTGGACTCCATAATTTTTACACTGGCGTTTACATAGGAGCAAAATGAAACACATGAATGAGTAATACAACTGTATTACTCCGGAATCCGTACAAAATTGTCACTCAATTAGCAAAAGAAAAAAATTATTAGTCCGGGATCTGTATAAATTGGCCAATCATTGAGCAAAAATAAGAACATGAATACTACTCGTACAACTTTATGAATCCAGGATCAATACAAATTGACTAGTCATTGAGCCAAAATAAATACTCCTAGGAGTGCAACTTTATTAACTCCAGGAATAGTACAAATTGACCAGGAAGTGAAACAAAGAAAAACATTCTCCTACGAGTAAAGACGAAAGAACTGCCTGTTAGACCGGGAAAGTTGTTATTCTAACAGCTTGCCTATAACCACAGATCCACTGCTACAGTGCTACTGTGGTCTCGTCGTAAATGTTCCGAGGACACTCCAAGAGAGATGGCAGGACGTTGAGGAGGTCCAGGTGTCCCTTCTGCATATGGGGAATCTTGTTGTTCTTCCCGTCACTGACTTTCATTATTTCAATAAGATTGAACTATAAAGTGAGGAAGACGTTGTTGAGCTTCTTGCGTGTCAGCTGAGAGAAAGCTGTTTCAATGGCGGCGATCAACTCATCAGTAGTTTGTGGAGCTGACTGATGCTGGAGAGACTGAATTACCCGGAAGTAACCCAGATCTAAAACATTCATAGGCCTATCCAGACTGTTTGGCAGTTGGCACACGAGTTCCAAATTGATTCCACTGGCTGCTGCAGCGTCCATCCAGGTGGGGTTATTGGGAGCGATATGCGGACGCGCATTGTCCTGCTGAACTGACACCTGAATTCTCCCTGTGCGCGGTCCAGGAGGCCATTTTGCATTTATTGCTGGGGTTAATTTAGTGGTGAGCATGGATCCACTTTCCAAAGATTGCAGCCCCCGTTGCCAAATGCAGCGTGCTATTCTTTTACTGACATAAAATTTCTCTGCCGCACCTGTTATGCACCTTTCTTCACTACGTCAGCCGTAGTGTTATTCAACAAAAACTCCTATACTGCCTGCCGTTCACTGTCTGTAAGGTTCTTGCTACCCCTGTCACTCAATTCTGCCAGTTGTGTTCCCAGGATGTCCATGTCTGTTCAAACGTATGTACTCACTGCAGGAGTATGCTCTACTAACGATTTCCAGCTTGCTTTGCTACATTGGTTTGTATACAGTGCCATACCGGTGAGTTGAAAACCAATACCCACTTTCGGTAATCTTCTGGGCGGTGTGTGTTGCTTGTCTCGATAAGATCACGTTATTGCCCTGCATAACCTTGTACACTGATCTGCTGCGCTTCTCCTCATGCGTGCACTTCCCATTTGCCCCGTCGTCTGTAATTATTGCAATACCATTGCGGTGTACCGGACAATTCTTATGGGGCTGAGGGAGTACTTCGTTATTTAACGACAATGTATCAACTACTAGATCATTTAGCGTCGACGGGATTGGTGATAGATGGTATTAAGCGTGATGAAACCGAGGATTCGAAATAGATTACCTGACATTATCCTTACGGTTCGAGAAAACCTCGGAAAAAACACAACCAGGTAATAAGCGCAACAGGGACTCGAACCCACGCCCGAGCACAACTCCGGATCTGCAGCCAAACGCGCTTCTGGCCGAGCCACGCCTGTGGCTTCACAAATAAATCTGCATGTGGGAGATTATAGTCCCTTCCTGAATCCGTAATAAATTGGCGCTATAGTTTCAAAGATAAAAAATTTAAAAACTGACATGCAGCCAACAGGCATTTAGAAAGCGAACATAGTGTGAACAGCTGCTTCCGTTATCTTCCGCCAGTGTCAGCACGTCGAAAATGGCCCTACGAGCTCAACTCTGCCGCTAGATGAACACAAATCTCTGGCAACGTGGATATTGACATTATTGTATTTATTGCTGGGATTAAATTGGTGATGAGCATGGATTCACTTTCCAAAGATTGACATGAAATTTCTCTGCCGCACCTGTTATGCACCTTTCTTCACTACGTTAGCCGTAGTGTTTTTCAACAAAAACTCCTATACCGCCTGCCGTTCACTGTCTGTAAGGTTCTTGCTACCCCTGTCATTCAATTCTGCCAGTTGTGTTCCCAGGATGTCCATGTCTATTCAAACGTATGTACTCACTGCAGGAGTATGCTCCACTAACGATTTCCAGCTTGCTTTGCTACACTGGTTTGTATACAGTGCCATACCGGTGAGTTGAAAACCAATACCCACTTTCGGTGATCTTCTGGGTGGTGAGTGTTGCTTGTCTCGATAAGATCACGTCATTGCCCTGCATAACCTTGTACACTGATCTACTGCGCTTCTCCTCATGCGTGCAGTTCCTTTTGCCCCATCGTCTGTAATTACTGTAATACCATTTCGGCGTACCGGACAATTATTATGGGACAGAGGGAGTACTTACAAATTTGGTTGAGGAGATCCTGACCTAAACGCAATGTTGTAGCAACACGACTGAGCTTTACAGAAATACGTTAGCATTTAAAGATAACTATGCACGTGGCAAACCTAGTGGATTACCAGGAATTTACTTCTTTACAATTTTGTAAAGCGGGTTATTTAAATTGGGGAATTGTTCATTAAGTAAATGCGTATTACTATTATTAGAATATGTAGCTATATAATAATCCTCTGTAGCGTTCATGTGTTTGTTATTATTAACTTATATATAATACAGAGTGTAACAATAGTTTCTGGTAGTTTGTTAAAATTATTTTCTTGTTTAGCTCCCATTTTCCCAGGAATGATGACCAAATTTTATGATGCAGGAGTTGGTACTACTTGATTGTGGTGTCATCCAATTCTTTATTAATAATTTGGCGGGAAATGACACATTGTTGACGACAGGCGTTCAATATCTTAACAGTATGAGTTAATTTGTAGTAAAATTGGTAGTGTAAATTACGAGATCATGAATGTTTCCTATAATTTGTGATTTTAATCCTGGTGAGTACTGTTTTATTTTCTTTAATCAATAAATTATCGTGTAGTAAGATTGAAATTAAGTGTCATCTTTCAATATTAATTATTCACAACACAAGAATGTAACAAAAGTTTCTGGTACGTACCAGGAATTATTGTTACGTCTTTATTTTTCTATACTTTCCGGATAATAAACCAATTAAATGTAATCTTTAATGCGTAATTTTAATGAACGATACTGACACTTATTTATAATCACCCAGGTCATCATGGCACCAAGAAAACGTGAGCATGCTCGGGCTCAGGTTCAAGCCTTGGTCAAGACTGGAATATCAGTATGTGATATTGCCAGGTTATTGGAAATGTCACCAACAACTGTATTAAAATGGAAGAATCAAACGGATGGTTCTGTTTCTGATGCTAAACGATCAGGTCGATCAAACAAAGTGTCATCTCAAACAAAAAGAAAAACAAGGGAGTGGGTGAAGTACAAGGTTGGTGTAGGAACTCGGGCTATTGCTAAAAGGCTGAATTTTTCGGAGTGTTACTGCTCTACAAAGAAAAACATTTCACACATGACAATCAGTAGGCATTGTCGTAGTCTGGACTGGGGTCGGAAGTCTTATGTACCAAGAATCAAGCCACTGCTGAGTGAAAAGAACATATCCGATCGAATTAAATTTTGTGAAAGGTTGCTGAAAGAAGGATACACAGAGGATGCACCTTCTGCCAGAATTCTAAGGGCTCATATTCTGTTCACGGATGAGTCACGTGTGGAACTTCACTCTATTCCGAATCGTCAAAATGCCAGAATTCGAACAGCGGATCCATCCTCTATAAAGCCTACGCAAGTACCCAAGTTTGGCGTTAAGATTATGGTGGCCGGAGCAGACTCGCGTTATGGAAAGACACAACTTGTTATAGTCAATGAGAAGAAAACTGTGAATGGCGAATATTACTGTACACACATTCTCCCAGCACATTCTGAAGTTCTAAGGGATACCAAAACAACATATTGTGTTCCTCATGCAAGATGGAGCCAGAGCCCACACAGCTAAGAGTACGCTGGACACAATAAAGAATTCTGGCATCAAAGTCTGGACAGACTGGCCTGGAAATTCTTCAGCTTTAAATCCCATAGAGAACCTGTGGAGAAGATTACACGACAGTGTGTTTCGAACACCCAGACCAAGAAATCGCAATGAGTTGATTGCCCACGTGTTCACTAGGCTATGAAGTGGCGTTATTTTGTGATATTTACCACATAAAATTAAGAAATAAAGTAAAATTTTCATTGCACCAGAAACATTT
Organism: Periplaneta americana; assembly: GCF_040183065.1. Classification (NCBI taxonomy): domain Eukaryota; kingdom Metazoa; phylum Arthropoda; class Insecta; order Blattodea; family Blattidae; genus Periplaneta; species Periplaneta americana. Next base: position 256,371 of record NC_091133.1, on the reverse strand, counting down.
GTTACACAGTATATATATATATATATATATATATATATATATATATATATATATATATATATATATATATATTGTTAACGTTCGTCAGCCATTATGTACCATTTCATATAAAAATCTAACGGTTTAATTTTGATTATTGATAAGTAATTCTGACGGTAATAAATCCACTCATATTTGTAATTTTAAACCGTAAAAAGTTCATATATTGAAACATTAATATATTTCCCTGCTGAAAGTCTTTTATTACCTCAAAATGCATACTCTCTAACACGACTGTTCGCTTTCACATTGGATAGCAGAAAATAAAGGTTTCGTAACCACACCTTGCAAATTTATTTTTAATATTGATTTTTTCTGTAGATTCAGAAGACTCATAACCACAAATGAATTGAGGTATGGAACCTGGAATTAGTAACCATTGTGGAAGGTTGTAAATCAACTGAAGAGACCGGTTTCGTGACGGACACAGAAAGTTTTAGTAGAGCGAAGTCCGTATGAAACAGTGTAAATGCCGATTTAATAACTGCAATATCAAAACATTAGAAAAATCTAAACATCGAATATGAATTATGAATCAAGTTGCAAGGGACAGCAGATAAGCCGCTCAACAGAATAGCATATTTTCGCAGCTTGTATCTAACAAACAGAATATACCCATCTATTTTATAGAGATGATGATGATGATAATTATATTATTATTATTATTATTATTATTATTATTATTATTATTATTATGTTGTATAAACTCACTTCTTAACACAATTAGAGGACTTCTATATCATTTGATTTTTTCTACAAACCTTCATGTGTTTAAACCAGAGCCTTCTTCAGTTACAAGTCGGAGCTATATGTTGGCAACGCTGAAATTAACTGTCAAACGCAGGTCTACTATCCACAACATGTGTTGGTGATAATGCCGATTTTCAATTTAAATTAATGTTACAATACAAGTGTGTGTCGATGGAATTATGTTCGCGGTTGTACCAAACGTTAATTGTTGATGTATTATAAACTAAGTGCGTGTTGGCGATAAAAACAAGACAATAAATGAAAATATGGATGCAGTCTTTGGGAATTTTTACACTTATTATTAATGACAAAGTGATAGACAATTCTTCTAAATACTGAATATTGTATAAACTACATTTTTATAGTCTTACTTGTGGTTTGTGCTGTATCAGAATTGAGGCCAAATTGTTGGGTCTCGCCTGCTATATCAATAAAGTTACGCTGTTGATTTTAAAGTTCATTGTAAACAGTTGTTTTGTGATCCCATAATTGTTGCAGTTTTGTTGAAGATTCGCAATGCCTGCTATATATCAGAACTACCTATAATTTGTAGATGCATATAATCACTTTGTTGGTTTTAAAGGTTTGTTTATTAATATTATTTCTCTTGTAATAAATTACAATAGTTATAAACATGTTTCTTTTCACTTCGTATTTACAGAATTTAAAGTTAACTGAGTTTACGTTAATTGGCACATACTTAATAGATAATATTGTGTTTTGTTATGTATTATGTTGATGGTATCTTTCTTAATTTTTTCATAGATCTTTATACTCGGCCTTGGCCAATTTAAAATTGTATTTTAGGAAATTTGTAACAAATAGTTTAGGATAACAGTATTCTTATGGTGACTGACGAGGTTCGAACTAAAACTCGCTTCCTGGGCATCTAAAATATTTATAGAAACGTACGACAAATATTCACATGAAATTAAAATGTATATGATATCCTAGACCTTTCACATCAAAGGTAAAACAACATAAAGCGGCAAAACATTGTCAATTTACTAGCCATATTATGGTTAGTTGATTGGAATAGGGTACTACGAAAGTACGCCATTATTTTATTTATTTTTGGTACAAGTAACATTCCTTTAAGTATTTATTTATTTATTTTCTCTTGTACCATCAATAAAAAACACGTATGCTTTTAATTTTTTTTTAATTACAAGTGGCTGTAGGCAAGTGTTTACGCGGTATTCTGAAACTCAAATAAAATACCATTTCGGATTCCGTGATAAATTACGTACATCAATACAATGAATCTTGATCTTATGCAGTTACTTTTGTATCAATTAATGTCGAAAACGTACATATAACGAAATCAAAGCACTAAAACGTCAAAGATCCTGCCTTTATTTCGCCTCTGCTCACCTCCACTCAGCATTGCCAAACCTACCTATGCTCTGGCTTGTAACTGAAGATGGCTCTGGTTTAATCCCACTGATCAATAAGTATCAAAGTACACTCAGGGACAAAAAAACCGGACACTTCTATATTTGCTTGTATTTTGTTGCCAATTATTTCAAAATGAAACAAAACCCATTTAAACAAAATAATGTTTCATTTAGCACCTTATACGACAACATTTGAAATAAAAAAAAAACTCTGATGAGAAAATTTACAAAAAATTACAAAGTGCGTATAACTATGGCATCGTTTGGTCTAACTGTTTTTTCATTTTAAGTTGCCTTAGACATTAAAAACTCTTTTTAGTAACGGGTATTACCCCCTCTGGCTTGAATAACTGCATCCACACGTCTTGGCATGCTCTCAATTTGGTTAGCAATGTCTTCTTGATGAATAAGTTCCCATGCTTCGCCAAGTGCTCGTCTCAACTCTTGTAACGATTCTGGTCTCAGTCATCTATTCTTAACATGCCGTCCCAGTATGCCCCACACGTGTTCAATTGGGTTCATGTCTGGACTCCTTGCTGGCCATGGAAGAACATGGATTCCCACTTCTTGGAGATAATCTCCGACCGCATGGGCAATATGCGGCCGTGCATTATAATGCATTAAAACAAAATTATCACCTAGAAATTGGCCAAATGGCACAACATGATCAGCCAAACATTCATTTATATACTTATCAGCTGTTAGTCTTCCATTTTCAACAAAAACCAACTCTGTACGAGCATCTGTACACACTCCTGCCCAAACCATCACTCCACCACCTCCATACGGCACATTTTCGGAAATGCATCAATGTGAAAATCGTTCTCCCCTCCTTCTCCAAACTCTTTCACGTCCATCAGGTGAGCACAGATTGAAACGGGACTCATCGGTGAACAGAACACAGCTCCACTGTCCATTTCCCCAATCCCTGTGATCATTTACAAAACGCAGTCGTTCAACTCAATGCATCCTGAGAAGTCTGGGACCAGTTGCAGGTCTACTTGATATCAGTCCACTTGCTTTCAACCTTCTTCTAACTGTTTTGGCTGAAATTGGGCGTCCATGCATGTTAACAAATTGCTGGGCTACACTAGTAGCTGGCAGGTTGCGCTCCCTAAGAACTCTCAACACCATATACCTAACTTCATTTGGATTTGTAGTTCTTGGACGACCCGAACCTGGTCTTCTCGTATATTCTAGAGTCTCTCTATACCGTTTTATGGCATCGTGGTTTGTGCTTCTAGCCATATTCATAACATTTGCAATGTAACGTACACTGCGTCCATCATCGTAAAGGGCTACAGCTCGAGCCACATCTTCAGGTCGTATCTTGTTTTAAGACAAATGTTACAACCCCACTTAAACTCAGAAAATGTAAAAATAAAGAAATAACGAATGTTAACGATAATGAAGCACAAAATGGTTGAGACAAAATTGTTATAGCTGAGACTCCGAAAGCAAAATTGGAATATTTGGTTGTAATGACTTGTTTATAAAACAAAAAACAATCAACAATGTATACACGTCTCCATAACAAGAGATGGCTACCATAATATTTTATGAGAAGATAATATTTTGCAAAATACCAGCAAATATTAAAGTGCCCGGTTTCTCTTGTCCATGAGTGTATTTGTTAGATAAGTAACAAGAATATTTAAAAAAAATTAGTAAACTTAAAATGAAGTATGTTTCTAGCCACAATTATCTCCATGTATTCGAGATAAATCTCTCTTCAGCATCAGAAATAAATATTAGAGAATTATTATTTTATTTCAAATTTAAAATGAATCCCTACAGTTTAAGTTGTGAAAGCTATGAGTCAGTTAAAACAGTTAATACATTTCTAGACTGGTAATAGGTCTGATATACTTAAAAATAACCTAATGGTATATGTATATATTGAGAGTGAACCACTTACATCTACTTCAGTTTTCACCATAGCAAAGCTAATAGGCTCTAGTGTGGGATCTTCAACCTTTATCTCTGATTTGATATCGTAACTCTGGTCCACGCATTCTGTCTTCATGTCCGTCACATCCAGGTGCGATAAATTCCCTTCCTACAGAACAAAAACACATCGTGAATAATTTTATTACTTATTTTAAAGATGACTTGATGTGAAACAGCAACAAATCTGGTTCTCCGTGGCAGTCATTGACTAACGTTCAACACAGGCGACAAATTAGACAACAATATTGAAGACAAAATAGGAACAAGGACACTGGCAATGTCTAACAATATGGCAGCTACTACTGTCAAAAATAAATTACACAATGTAATAAATGTAAAAAAAAAAAAACTTATTTATATTGTAGAAACCGCCTGCAAATGTCTTTTCGAATATTACATTTTATTATATTACCTAACTACGATTATAAAACAAATCAATTGAACGACTTACTTACTTACTGGCTTTTATGATACCCGGAGGTTCATTGCCACCCTCACATAAGCCCGCCAATGGTCCCCATCCTGAGCAAGATTAATCCAGTCTCTATCATTATATCCCACTTCCCTCAAATCCATTTTAATATTATTTTCCCACCTACGTCTGGGCCTCCCCAAAGGTCTTTTCCCCTCCGGCCTCCCAACTAACACTATATGCATTTCTAGATTCGCCCATACGTGCTACATGCCCTACCCATTTCAAATATCTGGATTTAATGTTCCTAATTATGTCATGTGAGGAATACAATACGTGCAGTTCTATGTTGTGTAACTTTCTCCATTCTCCTGTAACCTCATCCCTCTTAGCCCCAAATATTTTCCGAAGCACTTTATTCTCAAACACCTTAACCTATGTTCCTCTCTCAAAGTGAGAGTCCAACTTTCATAACCATAAAGAACCGGTAATATAACTGTTTTATAAATTCTAAATTTCATATTTTTTTACAGCAGACTGGATGATAAAAGCTTCTCAACCGAATAATAACATGTTTATTCTGTGTTTAATTTCCTCCCGAGTATCATTTATATTTGTTACTGTTTGCCCCAGGCATTTGAATTTTTCCACCTCGTTAAAGGATAAATTTCCAATTTTTACGAGTATATTTCCATTTTGTACAATATTCTCGTCACGAGACATTATGATATACTTTGTTTTTCGGGATTTACTTGCAAACCTGTCGCTTTACTTGCTTCAAGTAAAATTCCCGTGTTTTCCCTAATCGTTTGTGGATTTTCTCCTAATATATTCAGGTCATCCACATAGACAAGAAGCTGATGTAAACCGTTCAATTACAAACCCTCTCTGTTATCCTGGACTTTCCTAATGGCATACACTATAGCAAAGTTAAAAAGTAAAGGTGATAGTGCATCTCCTTGCTTCAGCCCGCAGTGAATTGGAAACGCATCTGAGAGAAACTGACCTATATGAACTCCGCTGTACGTTTCACTGAGACACATTTTAATTAATCGAACTAGTTTTTTGGGCATACCAAATTCAATAATAATATCATATAAAACTTCTCTCTAAACAGAGTCATATGCCTTTTTGAAATCTATGAATAATTGATGCACTGCACCCTTATATTCCCATGTTTTCTCCATTATCTGTCGAATACAAAATATCTGATCAATAGTTGATCTATGATGCCTAAAGCCACATCAATTGAACGTCACATAATAAAAATCCAATTCCATTGATGCCCATTGTTTTGGTTTTCAGAAAGCTCATGGCAATATTGTGATTCATCTCAAATTTAACATTGCAAGCTTCTTCCCCTCAAAAGTAACAAAGTCATTTTGGTTATGAATATCAGTGAAATAATATCTTCTGCATTAGAAATATATATATATATATATATATATATATACAATTTATTTTTCAAGACGCTTTATCAACATCTTAGGTTATATAGCATCTCAATGTCATGAAGGTGATGATGCCAGCGAAATGAGAAGGGAGTCCAGCACCGAGAGTTACGTAGCATTGGCTTCTATTGGGTTGAACATAGTATAAATAAATAGGTATTTCTTGTATAATAAGGGGATAATATAACAAATTCGAATACACTTATGTATAAATATCTGCATTTACATTGTTATTAAACTGTACCAGTGATAGTAGCAACATTCCTAGCAATAATTTTTTGTGCACATTGATTCAGATTGTAAATAAAAAATGCATTTTATAACTTGTGCTTTTCCTTCTATATTTCCACCTGTATCAATGTTGACACATATGAGGAAAAAATTTGGGTAATGCTTGCTTACTGTTGAACTTTGTCCTTATTTCATAGCTATTTACATTTTTATATATATTGTGACGGCCACGTGATGTTCGATCTCACGACCGACGGAGGAGAGGCATCTGCTTCCTGGGACATGTACTATGGCGGAGAGAAGAGGGGAAAGGGCGACGCGGCGAGGGGAGGTTGCGCACGCATCTTCTGCTTGCCTAGAGAGGCCGAGAAGTCCGTCGAAGTGGAAAAATCGCGAACTCGAACTTTCTCGGTTACGTCGCTGTGGTTATAAATTACGGACGCGAATGAGCGACAGAATCATTCATGATTAGTTCAGTCAGTAAGCCAGTGAACAGAGCAAGCCAGCCACTCTTGTGTAGCAGTGAAGCCAGCTTCGAGACCAGAGCGCGACTTGAGTTGTGTCCGTAGCTGTGGAGCCTGAAGCCCGGAGTTCGAGTGCAGTGGACCGCAGTTGGAGGGACCTGAGTTCGGATGCAGTGGACCACAGTTGGAGGGACCTGAGTTCGAGTACAGTGGACTGTCTCTGAAGGTCTGTGGTTCGAGATACTGTGAACTTGAGTTACTGAGCTAGAAGAACTGTGAACTGACAGTTCTGTGTTGTAAATAGTGCTTTGTGAATATTAGTTAAGATTAACAGTTCATTGTTGTTCGTAATAGTCCAAGTAAATTGTCATTGTCGTTTGTGGAGTGCAATAACGAACGCTGTGTTGCTGAGCGGAGAGCAAATCCCTCTGTTGACGGGAGTAAAATTAAATTGTAGAGAGTGAAGAGTTATTGTTGAGATAATAAAATTACATTGTTGTTCAATATAAAAGTTACAATATGATATTTGTATATATACGATATCATATATGGGCGGGGACTACTTTAATGGTACAGAATCAACTATATGCTCTCTCAATTAATATCACTCAATAAAAGAATTGTATTTCAATGGATACCATAACATTGTGGAATCCTCGGAAATGAGAATGCGGATGCATTAGCAAAGAGGGGCAGCACTGATACTTACAGACCTGTTATTAAATCTACGTATTACTCTGTGAAAAAATTTATTAAATCCACATACTTAGACTTCAACAAACAAAATTTGATAACACAATCTCAAGGGAAAAAATGGAACTCTCTGCATCATAATCCACAGTTAATTCCCGATTTACCACGAAAATCGTCTGTAGCTGCATTTAGATTGGCAACAGGCCATGATTGTTTGGCCAAACACCTGCATAGATTTGGAATATATCAGTCCCCTAACTGTCCATTGTGCAACTCAAACCAAGAAATGGATTCGGAACACCTCAAAATCTGTGCTTCAGTGGCTGACCATGATAATATCTTTGAAAAATATTAGAGTGCAAGAGGTCAAATGACTTTATTGTCAAACGCCTGGCATTAGAAAACAACAACAGGATATATACGATATGCGAAAAATAACTTTGTGATTTAACACACCGCTTATTCCGTCGGATTCTGGCCACTTAGTCACTCATAATGATTGCACCTCTGCACATGTGTGGACATTGTGCCACTGTCATACATCAATGACGCAGTGCGTGAGGCTAGGCCACTAGACAGAATCCAAGAGGTGGAACTTAAACTGAGAGGATTCAATCCGACATCGGCATGGGAATCTGGTATGGCTTAGTGGATAGAGCGCCAGCAAGTAGAGCTGAAAACCCGGGTTCAAATCCTGGTGCTGGAGAGAATTTTTCTCCGTTCCACTCAACCTTTATCAACATTTGGCTATTTTCTGATGTTAGAGCATATTTAATAAGATCCAAATTGATTTAAGCTTTCAAACATCTTTCTCGAGAACAACTACAAGCTAATGTGTATCATAATGAGCACGTCAATAACAGAAGCTGATCTCAAATCAATGTACTTGTGAGCTTTCCACATGTTTAATTCAATTAAGGTCACAGTCAATAAGTGGCAGCATGTGTTTCATAAATACTGATCACGTGAATGAAAGAAGGATATTGTTGTAAAACATGAGGAAGCACTCCGGCTGAATATAATTATGCCTTAGAAATTATAATACAGAAGAAAATGTTATGGGGTACAGAGCAAAATCTCTCTCGTATGCAATCAAATATTCACCTAAGTGTCATACAGAGGTACGAAACAGAACCACCAATGGAGCTGTGGACGGATTACATTAATAACTGTGGCTTTGCATTCTTTCATCTTGATGAAAAGTAGCAGTCATAACTGACTAGTTGATCTTCCTGTGAAAATTTCTTCCCATGAGGAGAGTATAACCAACCCACACTTCATAATGTCAAAACAATTCATGACGCCTTATATCTAAACCAACAGCATGGGGCTGTAATTTAGTCTAATGGATATAAAGTGTGAAATGTTGAAATGAGTGCTTTTCTGGCACTGTTGGACAGACAAATAAACAAAATATATTGTAAGACTTTTCAGTTACCTCTGATAAAGGATCATTTTCTTCCATTTCGTATGTGCTATCATGTAGTTGTAAGTCGAGAGGATCAACTGCAGGTTCCATTTTGATCACATCCATCATAACTGAAAGATAAGGTTATGTAACTGACAGTGATTACAGAAACTCTGCTGTTGAGAAACAGTTATTACAAGTTGCTCCGAAGCATTCACATCGCACACTAACTGACTAGACACTTGTCCAGTGACTCAGACTAGTTCAGACATATTCAGGAAATTACATATATTACAGATGAGCTACTCAACAGTATGGCGTATTTTCATAGATTTGTTTGTGACAGAGTAAACTAAAATCGTTTATAAAAATATATAATTATTTTTATACAGACTTAATTCTTAACAAGGTACGACTCCAAAAAATCTATCGTGATCATTGAATATATCTTGGTATAAGTTTAAACGTTTCGCTCAATGGGTACCACAGTCATCGCAACAGTAATAACAGCAAAATAATTTAAAAAAAATGAAAATGAAATCCTGTTCCTAGTAACAGGAACTTCTTCGATGTATTCCAAATAATTCCCTGTTAAATACCAGGAATATATAGTTGCGAAATATTATCACATAACGTAAAGCTTAAACGACTAAGTTATTAAAGTTTAGGAAATATAGGAAAAAGAGAAAATCGTTAGCACTATTCCAGATTGTTAATGGTTCCGTTATATTACGTAAAAAGCGCTGCCGGTATATCTGTATACTGACAGTGAATCACTTACATGAACTTCAATTTTCAGCATAGAAAAGCTGGGTAATTTCATAGAAGACGGGCACTTAGTTGAATATAGTAAGTATTACCAACTTCTTTATTTCAGAGTTAAATGTTAGTGATCTTTTAGTGACTTTTACATGTTAGTTCTAGGTTTTTGTACTAGGTGTCGCCGTGATTTTCTTTTAATTTTATTGGTTATAGTTGTCATTTGTTCTAGAATTTTCGTTAATTTTGAATGGATAATGACGTTATCAGTTGTTCTTGGTTGTTTGATGTGAGTGGTGTTATGTTGTGTCTGATGGCTAAAGCTATTGAAAGTTTCTCATTTTCTGATTTTTGTGATTTTCTTTCGATTTGATTGGTTATAGTTATCATTTATTCTAGAATTTTCATTAATTTTTCATGGATAATGACGTTGTCCTGTTGTTCTCTGTTGTTTGACGTGAGTGGTGTTACATTGTAGATTTGTCTGCATTTGTCGAATGGGCATCATCATGCTTACGAAAAGCCACTTTTCAGTGCCAATAATTTATTTTATGTGCACAAGGTTGGAATTTTGAAGTAAGAGGGAAAGGAAGGAAACCGTGTTATGAAATGTATCTATTAAATTTTGTGTCGATTTTGGTTTAGTTCTTTCGCTGGTGAAGAAGGATTGTGTTGAATGTTGAGAAGAAAACTGTTTTTCTGTGGTTTAAAGGAATTATTTACTGAATTTTCTGTAGAAGTTAAGATGTAATAAGTGTTCGAAGAGAATTTCATTTAGTGTAAACACGTGGTAGGCTATATTTATGCAAAGTTGACTGTACGACAAAGTGTTGGTTTAGTTCTTTGTTGCCTGCATGGTTTAAGTTTAGAATACCTTAAAGCCGGTGTCATTTATACTGGAAGTGAAGAGATTGTCGTTGAAGACGTCGATGAGAATTGAATTTTATTTGATAAGATGATAAATTATTATGTTTTGTTTTATGTTTTAGTGATTTGTGGGGGTAAAGTGCGGACGAAAACTGCCAGAAAAGTACTACCAACTATGAACTTCGAATCCCACCAAACACCATAAAAATCAAAGATGAAAAATTAAACATATTTTCATTTTTTGAAGGGCTTGTTCTTCTTTAAAAATATGAATATATGTTTGATTTTCCATCTTTGATTTTGTGATGTCTGGTGACATTTGAACTTCATAGTTGGCAGAACGTTTTGGTAGTTTTCGTCAGCCATGTTGGATTTTGCCCGTCTTCTAGGAAATTACCAAAAGCTGATAGGAGTTGAAGTGTCTTCAAAAGAACGCCACTACTTACCTTTTTCAAAATCGCTGAAATAAACAATAAAATGAAAGTTTTCATTTGTACAAATAGATGTGATCACTTGGAGAGTTGTGGGCCCACCGAACCCGCCCTAAATAGGTACTTTACTTATATACGAAAATCGTCGTCTGTGAATGAAGAATGCAGACATATTTTGTTAATTTCATAGTGGGTTTCAATGTCGCCAACATAGTAATAATACTACACATCTAATAAAACCTAACCTAACTTTCCACCTGTAGCAACATTCTTCACGTTTAGTATCATTTCGTTTGCATGTATTGGCAACCCAGCTATTCGTGTCGGGGAGCCAACTAGTTGAAGTAGATCGTACTGCCAGGAAGAAGAACAGTCTGCAATATTCGTTGAGTGGTCAGTAATATACTCCATCTTGGCGTGCCCAAGCTTCACAATTAATCTGTTTTTATATCATAGCTGTGGTCCACGCATTCTGTCTTCATGCCCAACACTTCTAAATGCAAATAAAATTGCAACCTACCTCTTCAACGATGAAACACTTCAACAAACGGAACTTCTACCAGGCTATTATATCATAACATAAATATCAACAAACAATTTGCAACAAACTGTTACTCATATAACATTAATAAATGAGTTTTGATTGATATTTACTATTAACCAAATGTTTGTTGTCCTAGACAATGGCCAAGCGCTAGGATCAAAAGGGCCGTGAAGAAAGGAATATGGCGCTGATATATTCAGATGATGTCATGTTGACATGTTCTTGTTCTTTAGCAGAGTTGCCATATGTACGACTATAGTCGTACGCTTATGACTATTTTGACCAATTGTACGAGGTACGACTGAACTCTAAGTCGTACGCAATTTTGTACGACTATTTTTACTGAAGGGACAAAATTATTTTGGAACTCACAATGTCGGACTATAATTTAAAAAATTAACAGTTAATTTGCCCCTTTTCTAGACAACTTTTCTTCATTCAGTATGTCATTGACTAATATCCCTGATCACACATATACTGTATATGCTTTAAAGGGATAAAGAATGTTTGAAAATCAATATGGTGACTACACTTACCATGCAAGTCATAAATTCATCTTGGGCTCCAGGTTTCATGTATGGTGCGGTTATATCAAAGCAAGACGAATTCAGAGATATGCTAAATTCACTGTGTGTTCAGCAATTAAAGTTTTTGTTTTTATTAATGAAATAGTACCACAGTAGGATTAAGAAGTCTAAACGCGCCGACATTGATTGATAATGAATATCTCCCATTGCGCCGGCCAAAGATAAAGTCTCTGCTGACTTTCAATATAATAATGCTGTTTTTGATCAAACGTCATCGAGCATGCTTTACCGAAAATGACAGTGTTGATGAAGAAATGGTAATTTGAATGCTAAATGTCATTGTGAATATCAACTATAACTTAATTACTAATATTCTTGATTGGATGAAGGAATGGATGCTGGAATAGGAAATCATGGAGAATGCTGGGTTTGCAGTGAAGGACCTGCCCTTAGACAGAACACTATGTATGGATGAATATATATTTATAGTCCTATTAACCATTTTTTGGGTGTTATATGAAATATATTTGTGCGTACTATCTATAAAATAGTATAATGATGAATGTACGACAATTTTATGTTGAAGTAAGACAGTTATTATAAGTTGGTACGACGATTGCGTTTCATTTATCTGGCAACCCTGTTCTTTAGTAAACTGTTCGAAGATACGTCTGAACTTCACAGATGATAGGCTATCAAAACTTATCACTTATGAGGCATCTAGGAAGGAGATAATAGAGTAGGATTGCCAGTTCCTTTTGTCCTCCATTGCATACATCGCAGATTATAGGCATCCAACAAACAAAACTCAGTGCCCAGAAACCAGAGGGCGTGACTGTCTCGCGCAGATGACGTATGCTCCCTTTCCCAGCATGCTCCCAGTCTCCAATCACATCACAGCACGTATTATCTTCTTGTGCTGAACTGAACACGTGTTATTGAAACAGAGTCAGGGAGTTACATAGCATTTTACATTAAATATTAATTTAATGTAATTTAAATATGAGGACAGTTCCAGTGAAGATAGATACAAATTGTGACATAGAAAGAGACGATGTTGACATCTTGTAATGTTAGGGCCTATATTCACCTAATTGGTTATTGTTACAGCTGCTCTTTAAGTGAACATGTCCGCAATCGTAGCCGTTACAGCTATACCAATAGCCGCTTATTAAAGAACCTGCTTACTGCAAGGGGGGGGGGGTTAAGAGGAGTCTGAGCTGAGTTTTTCTTGCAGGATACTTATAGTTACACTAGAATCAGACTTCAGATATATACAAATTTGTTCTTATGACACATATCAAGTGAGATATAATGTCTGATAACAAAGGTACATATGAGCCAGAATCTCAATCTGACGAATATGGTGCCATGGTTGAGATAAACGTTAGAAATTGAGAATTATATGCTGCATTTCAGATACTAAATCTTTATCTTTCCTTAGGCTACTTGCTACTTTCACGTCTAGTTAGTCCTTCGTGCTCGTATAATTCGATGGTTCATTTCGTAAGACTTAGAGCCCCGTCATATGAAGTCACTTTTCGATGCGCTGCAACTTATGAATAAGGATATAAATGGAATCCTTCACTCAGCCACAGCCACAGAGTAGCGGCGCTGCAAACGATCTGAGTAGCTGGCGACAGCTACAAGTGAAGCTTACCGTCGAGATACATGGAATTAAATGTAGGTTTGAGACGGGACCATAGCCAGGCCATTTTAGTCGCACTGCTAACGGACATTCCTTACACAATCAAGGCAATATACAGTCTATTGTGCTACAGTGTCTTTTTTCCGAATTTTATTGGTAATTTCTGCTAGAAGCTCTTGAAATTCTGAAGCATTTTAAAATACGAAAAAGAAAAAAAATAGTCCTCATGTAAATCATCAAACAATGTGTGAAATACTCCTCGATTCAGTTTGTGGATGGACACAGATTCTTTTTCTCTTTTTACTTATGTTCTTTCACCCTATAAGCAAAGTTGCCATTTATCTCCCTGTTTCTAACGAGATATTAATGGCACTGCTAAGCAGCGTCGTCTGAAGAGACTCTTAACATCAACCGTTTATAAAAGTACACATAACGTGCAACAATATACGTCGCTGGTATTGCAAATCAAATTTTCCACTCTAGCTTCAGTTACTGACATCTTGATAAAAAAAAAAGCGCTACCACTGGGGCAAAGGAATTTAATATTTATTTTATATTATATTGTAACATTGCACCTTTATTGGTATATTTCACAAAGTTTATCAACTGTTAGGGATATTTATCAACCGAGTGAAATGAAGGTCATCATATCACCCAAGTGAGTTACGCACTGCAAATGGGTTGAAGACAAAAACTGGAAAAAATCTCAGTACTGTAAATTGTCCCAATGACTTCACCCAGAACTCGCTGGTTTCATAGTCAGCCACACTAACAGTTACTCAAAGTTGTGAGCCATTTATATAGTACTACTAATTCCGACTAATGACAAATGAATTGAAAGGTAATTTCACTTGCTAGTTTCGATTGTATGCCACGGTACAATACAAGGGACATACACTGCGCACTTACAGCCCCACTTCGAGTAAGTTATACATGCGTTTCTTTCTGTAAATTCGGTGTTATTGGCAACCGGAAGATTATTTACTATTAATATCCTGCGAAATATTACAGTTTCGCATAGTATTCATGTCAAAGCCATTCAAAGTTTCGTGAAGAGGTTACTCATAACAGCATTTAGAGTTAAACTTATATTATTTCCATTTTGTGTAAGCTAGCTTTGCGACTAGTTTTCAAATATGTAAATCCTGTTTTTAATAATACGTCGGAAATAATGTGATTTATAAAGTACTGCTATCGAATTAACTGCTAGTTGAGAATATTGCTTTTGTTTCTTTTTGTCGTACAGAAGAAAACGAATCACTTTGGGGACGAGTCACCTGCCAAATTAAAAAAAAAATGGGTACCCCGAACTCGTAAGTTATATAGAAGTGACACTTCCTAGATTTTGAAAATGTTCCTATCTTTCATCCTCTGGTGAAATGCAAATTGGTGACAAAGGCACGAACTCTTTTCTGGGAGACATACGGGACTAATATGTCCATCAAAGAATTTTGATCCACGACATTTGACTCATACATTGGCTAAATACAAATTCACTTGAAAAATTCGCATTCCGTATTCCGAAATAATCATTCAGTTATCGGCACTGTATACAGACAGTGGACTGAGAAACATCATGACTATGACTTGGTTACCGATTGCATCCGATCAATTATTTTCCAGAATCATATAATGAACTTACAAAGGAATATTAAAGACGGCAACAAACTTCGTAAAAGATCAAGAGTTCAAAATATTGAGAATATTTAATGCCCCAAAATTTTTTTGGCAAGTTTTCTCCAAAGTAAGTTAAACTTGGGATAAACTAAACCCGTTCAACTTTACTATTCAGTTTAGACGTGGTTCCATTTTCATTTTTGTTTTCTTTTCATCGTACTTCCTTGCAGCTGATCCTTACACATGAAATATATTCCATAGATAACAGATTTGAAATGCTGTGTGAAGTAAATTGTCTTCTTTTTTAGACTTCTCCAACGAGTGTAACTCTTTCCCCAGAAATCACATTAAAATCGTCTCTGCCCTGCGTATAGGTGGGCGAGTGTGGACAGATGTGTTGTTTATGAAAAACAGTTTCCATTGACAAAATTTTTTAATACTTTTGGCGTGTGTGAATGACTGTATGTCTCTTTAGGTGAACCAATTGCGTGAAACACTTTCCACAACTATCGCACGTAAATGGCTTTTGGCCTGAGTGTCTAAATACATGTCTGCTTAAAGCCACCGATTTTAAGAAACACTTACCACACACTTCACATTTGAATGGCTTTTCGCCTGAGTGAATGAGAATGTGCTCATTCAGAACTCCCAATCGAGTAAAACACTTTCCACATACATAGCATTTGAATGGCCTTTCACCAGTGTGCATGCGGGCGTGCGCTTTTAAATTTCGCAATGATGGGAAATACTTTCCGCATACATCGCATTTGAAAGGCCTTTCGCCAGTGTGTATGCGAGTGTGTTTCCTCAAATTTGAGATTTCTGAGAAACACTTTCCACACACATCGCATATGAATGGTTTTTCCCCGCTGTGCATGCGTGCATGTCTGTGAACATTGCATAGTCGTGAGAAAAGCTTTCCACATGTATCGCATTTGAATGGCCTTTCGCCTGTGTGTGTGCGAGCATGTGCATTTAAACCAACCGATGAAGAGAAACACTTTCTACACACCTGGCATATGAATGGCTTTTCGCCAGTGTGTATGCGTGCATGTTTTTTTAAATAGGACGAAGTTGAGAAACATTTTCCGCACACATCGCATTTGAATGGCCTTTCGCCTGTGTGTATGCGAACGTGCGTCTTAAGTTTTGACGATGTTGAGAAACACTTTCCACAAACATTGCATCTTGATGACTCTGTGTTAGTATGTATATGATAATGAAGTTTAACAGATTCCGCTGTTGAAAAAACCTCGCTGCACATGTTACTCTTGATACAATTACGGCTTACATCCCTAACGTCTGAACAGTCTGGTCTGTTGCTATCACACTGTGTCAACTTGTTTTCTTCAATATCACTGCCTGTGCGTTCACGTATCACACTCTTCTCAGCATGATTCACAAACCTGAAAGGAATTCAAAATTAATCGGTCTCCACTATGATCAATGCGGTGAGGTCAAAATATATTAATCATTACATTACATACACATATCAGATAATTATCAAGTGAATACATTTTGTGTTGGTGTCTCGGTTTTTATATTTGTTTTGTTGTTGTTTGGGATCCTGAGTCAGAAAATGATATTGGATAGACCACACAACACTATATCTTAGATATTGGATTATAAGGAACACGGAGGTTCATTGCCGCCCTCACATAAGCCCGCCATTGGTCTCTATCCTGTGCAAGATTAATCCAGTCTTTATCAACATATCCAACCGCCCTCAAATCCATTTTAATATTATCCTCCCATCTACGTCTCGGCCCCCACAAAGGTCTTTTTCCCTACGGCCACCCAACCAACACTCTATATGCATTTCTGGATTTGCCGATACGTGCTACATGCCCTGCCCATCTCAAATGTCTGGATTTAATGTTCCTAATTATGTCAGGTGTCACTTCCAGGGCGTCGTGGTCTAAGGCCTAGGACTCGCGTTACGGAATACGCGCTGGTTTGAGTCCTCATAGGGGAAGTAAATTTCGCATGAAATTTCGGCCAGTGTATGGGACCGGTGCCCACCCCGCATCGCGATGCACTTGGGGAGCTCCGATAGGTTGAGAAATCGGGTTGCGAATGCCAGCTATAAAGGCTGGGGGGATGATCGTGCTAACCACACGATACCTCCATGCTGGTTGAATGATCGTCCACCTCTGCCTCTGTGGGCGTGATGCCAGCAGCCGACTGGTCGCTCTAGGCCCACCACGGGCTGTAGCGCCACGGATTATTAATTATTTCAGCTGAACAATACAATGCTTGCAGTTTTGTTGTGTAACTTCCTGCATTCTCCTGTAACTTCACACCTCTCAGCCCCAAATATTTTCCTAAGTACTTTAAACACCCTTAACCTATGTTCCTCTCTCAACGTGAGAGTCCAAGTTTCACAATCATACAGAACAACCGGTAATATAACTGATTTATAAATTCTAACTTTCAGATTTTTCGACAGCAGACTGGATGGCAATAGTTTCTCAACCGAATAATAACAGGCATTTCCCATATTTGAACTGTGTTTAATTTCCTCTCGGGTATCATTTATATTTTTTACTGTCGCTCACAGGTATTTGAATTTTTCCACGTCTTGAAAAGATAAATTTCCAATATTTATATTTCCATTTCGTACAATATTCTGGTCACGAGACATAATCACATACTTTGTCTTTCCGGGATTTACTTCCAAACCTATCTCTTTACTTGCTCCAAGTAAAATTCCCGTATTTTCCCTAATCGTTTGTGGATTTTCTCCTAACATATTCACGTCATCCACATAGACAAACAGCCGATGTAACCCATTCAATTGCAAACCCTTTCTGTTATCCTGGGCTTTCCTCTCATTTGAAGGTTTCGTAATAAGTTGTTTTTTACGGTAATGGATTGTTAGCCCTTCGCCCAACCCCCAAGTTGGAGGACCACCCTCATCAGCTGTCCGCGACTGCTTATTCCATATATTCACAGCTACCCCTCGAGGCCGTCTCCTCAATCCGCAACCTGAGGACGCGCTATGCCGTGGTGTTAGGGACCCACAATATATGGATTGGATATAACGCACTATATCTAAGATATTGTTCAATTCATGTATTAATTTTATACAACACAATTTTATTAATTCGGATTTGATAGATTATCCCCAATTATCTCCACATTTATATCTTCATTTGAGTAGACTATATAATTTTGAATATCTTTTTGATAAACAGTTGTTTTCGGTGTATGTTCTTGTGTTTGGTTGTTTGTGTACAAGTTAGTAACTATTCTGATAGTGTACGTGCCTCCAATTGTAATTTTACATCCAAAACATTGGATTCTGAAATATTAGTTCTTAATTATATCATAGTGACGATCGTGTAGGATGTGTCTATAATTACATTTTCACTCTTATATTACATTTTTGGATATTGATCGTCGCAAAAGCGTAGCCAATTCGCACGGTCTTACTTGAATCAACCCCACGTTATTTGCTGACTATGTCGGGAGTACAATCTAAACGTTAATAGGATACCTACCGGCGAGGTTTTGAAAGCAGCACATTTATGTCATTTTTATGTCGAGGTGGAGATGAAGATGAACCATGGGCTCTTGATATGTTATGCTAACTTGTAAGCAGCATTTTCGCCAGTAGACAAATGGAAAGAGGAGTAGCAAGGGTTGTTATTGTTAATATCATAGGCATCGATCGAAATAATCGCTTCAGCTATGAGATCTGCGCTGCACTGGGATCTGGTACCTACACAGTCTAGTAAATACAGTCACGAAGCTCCATACTTATTAAATTTGCAAACATAGACAGTTGAAATATGCATCCATAGATAGTTGCTAACCACCAGGATCGCTACTATCGCCTCATTACAAACCCTTTCCCCAGCAGACGATAAAATGTATTGTACTTTCGATATCGTACTCTTTTGAAAAAATTAACACCTTCCTTCCACTATTGAAATATGAAATACATAAGGTTTGTATCTTATTTTCATCAAGTATATATTATATTTTATAAACTCACCTTAATGGATCTTTCGGAAGAAGGATAACTCTCACCTCTTTTCTTACAATTTTATAGTACCACATACGTCTCCTCGTCCCATATTATTATTCAAATTATTGTATTTTAGCCATTTACACTTATTACAACCGATAACGAATATTTCATAGTTTACGCAACTTTTCACAACAAAGCGAAATACGGCACAGTCACTGCCTTTTCGATCTAGACGAGGCCGTAATGTATGTTCGGGTATTCTATTTCAGTGTATGTAGCTCAGTGGAATATTATATTACAACTTTATTGCATATCATTGATCAGCTTTATTTAGTGTAATGTGTCCATAAGTTCCGTTTACTTCTTGTTGCATAATATGTTGCAGAAATAATTACGAAAGTGTGTTATTTAATGTGAAGAGAATTTTACGCGTTAACATAATGTTCGCATCAACATTTTAAGTTTAGAATGGAAGCTATTTTGAGGTTCAATAAAAAATAATTTATATTGTGATTTTAATTTAGCACATCTACCTTTCTTAATTGTAGACAGAAAATTTACCATAGCATTCCTATGAAAGTAGTGCACGTACGATTGTGTTATGTCGTCTCTTAGGTAGTAGATAAATACAATAATTTAGTACTCAATTGTAGTATTAAAATACAGACAAATAGAATATGACGGCTGTCATACATGACATTATTATGTATTATGTATTATGTATAATTGCGAATATAGGAATATAAGTTAAATATAGTAAACATAACCTATAAATTTTATATCACATAACATACATATTTAGAGGCAGGACATTGGAGACCACTAAAATTAGACAGAAAGGGAAACTGGTACAGTAAACATAACTTACAATTTCAACATATCTAAATATTCGTGCGGTGCAACTGAAAATTATTGAATCGTGCATAAATGAATGTACAAAAATTTCGCAATATTTAATCGAAATAAAGGCAGGTATTACACAGACGAACAACGTAATTTTCACACAATAAATAATATTAAGCCTTAACTCTGAGGAGGGGGAGGTGCACGATCACCCACTCCTAATCTACATTTTTTATACTGGCTGTTGTTCGCCAGGTGGATGGTACATTGGAAGATTAGATGTGCGCAGTGGAAGACTTTTAGAAATAAATAGTGTGAATTTGTATAACAGATATAATTAAATAATAAATAAGTATGAAATAAGCAAATTAAAATATCACAAGTTAATCTGAACAAGTACCAAAGCCATATCTGAATCGTAGTAGTTTAACTAGACTGGGCAAACATACTTATAGGTCATAATACAATCTAATATGCCCTTCTCTCAATAATCAATAACTGACCTATTAATCATCTAGTCATTAAAACACTCTCTGAATATATATATATATATATATATATATATTTATATATGTGTGTGTGTGTGTGTGTGTGTGTGTGTGTGTGTGTGTGTGTGTGTGTATCCAACTAGATATAAAGCTCAACACAAACGCCCAGTCACTACACTAACTCAATACATGGCCCATTCAATTACAGATACCATACAATCTGACTAACCAAACTCAACGTACACATAAATTCAGTATAACACAAAGACTTTACCCAGTACGAAGCATCACATGACTTATCACGGTATAAATTACCAATGTGTCTTACATAAACTATGCAGATTGGACAAACAACAATCTCTGTACTTTACAACAAACAATGCCCAAGAGAAAGAGAGAGAGAGAGAGAGAGAGAGAGAGAGAGATACGGTATATGATAAGTAACCGACGATAATTTGAAATCTCAATGATCGTTTGAATAGCAACGGAAAGTCAATGCACTCGATTCCTGAATAGCGGCGTGGGAACCAATAATCAAATGGAGTAGGGAAAATACTAGAACAATTAAATGAGGCCCATACTATTCTAGTTCATTACAGCGTCAAATAGGACGTAACCCAAAGATCGTAATCGCTACGCTATCACACAAACCGTCTTGGAACATCAAAACCTCACATGTCAACTCAAATTTCATCACGTAATCCCCAATACAATATAACCTCCTATATCACATTATATGTTACTCTACGTAATCACAATTACTTGACCCAAGACGTATCACCAGCGAGCGATTTTTCAAAATACGATCCAGCACAATATCTCAAAGACATACAACCAAAAATAAAAATATCACAACCCAAATTTACCTACTCCACTGATTACAAATCTGACACAAGTAGAGCACGCTAAATCACGAGATATACATCTGAAACAAGGTTCCATATAATCCATAAATACTCAAAAGAAATATAATGACACCCTATTCTCGAACAATCTATCACGATAAACTTAAGTTACCAAAGTAGAATAGAAAACAGTTCGAGCTCCATTTCGCGAGTGCACGTCAATTGCCTGAATGAAACTATCGATGCGGGCTGCAACTCCCAAGTAATATTACCCATACGGCTTCCAACTCCTAAGTGATGTTATCTCTACCAACTTCAACTGCTGAGTGATGTTATCTCTACGGCGTCCGAGTCCTGAGTGATGTTATCTCTACGGCGTCCGAGTCCTGAGAGCATTAACATATGACTACACATAACCAAGTAAACTCGCTTTCCCCCTCTCCTCGTGAGACGTAATCAACCGGCCCATAGGATAATTTGGATAAGAAAAAATGAAAGGATTCATAGTGCTATCTATAATATGACGGCTGAGAACGCTCTGACGGACGAAGTGACGTACTAGGTGAACAGCTACGATGTCGGGCACGGCTCAACTCGCAAGGAATTATGTCTGAAGTGTCTCCTAATCATTGTTTTAAATTTTATTAATACAATGACACTACATTGTAGAAAAAATATATGTTACTCTTTATGCATTCCAATTAATTTATATGGTTGAAATGCCGCCCTTTGTGATCGGGTTAAGCGAGTCACATGGTCTGCCTTACAGCCTGTATTAGATCACGATGGCAGTGACACAGTCTACTGTTCGTAGTACACACAGCGCTCCAAGCGGCTATCGCGAGAAATGCAAAAAATCATCCCAGCTTCGTGACTGTATATAGTAGACTGTGGTACCTATTCCACCCTTACATGAGTTACCACAGCTCTCATTAGATGGAAAATAATTTATGTTTGTGTCTGTGATATAGCACAGAGCATAGAAAGTGGGTACAGCGACAATGATTCTCAAACATCACATAGTGTTGCTTCCACCAGAACTATTTGACTGATAATATCGTGGCCATTTCGTAAAACTTTACCAATCTATCAAAACACAACTTCTCAAATTTTTTTACACTCTATAGAATCTCTACATTCGAAAGCTTAATTTACAGAAGAAGAGGAAATCAATAATAAACTGAACTAATGAATGATGATTTTAACAGTAAAAGTAAAAAAGCTATAGCAGAACTTGCAAATGCAATTAAAATATTGTTAAAAATTAATTTCACACACTTTTGGTATGTAGTAGACAAAAACAGTATCATATATTATACAATTTATTTCCTACGTCATCACTAAATTAAGTTATAATAGAATGAAATAAGCAAAACCAGCACAATACACTCACCTCTCAGTCAATACTTCATCCCCTTCTGTAGATACTTCCACTTTCTGTTCCTGCTTAACTCTGTCCACATCCAAAAAATCTTTCTGGAAAAGTGAATAAATTATGAATAGAGCTTTAACTGGCGTTATGGGCAATTGCTTTCCTATGTTACATACCTCACTATTCAAATCTAGTAAATATAATCTATCTTTTTGATAAAAATGTAAAGACATTTACACAAAATGCAATTAGTTCCTTGAACAGCATTTTTTTACTTCCTGCTACATCCTTCCTTACACTCAGGATACTTGCTTGTAATATGTATGTATGTATGTATGTATGTATGTATGTATGTATGTATGTATGTATGTATGTATGTACGTATGTATGTATGTATGTATGTATTTACACTGCAAGTGGGCATGCACCCGGTGGCAGTGGTATAAACAATACACAATAAAATTACAGTACAATTATACAATACACAATACAATTAGATACACAATACAATTTAACACAATAATTACAATTAATAGTAAAACATAAAATAACCTAATTTTACAATACAACCTACATATGTATAGGCCCTACATAAGTTTCAATAGTCTTTCACTTTACTCTCATCTCACTCTCTGCAGTGGCATTTCACTGACACTTCAGAGGCACTGCACACAATTTTTTTTTTTTTTAGTGATTTAATTTACGACGCTGTATCAACATCTCTGGTTATTTAGCGTCTGAATGAAATGAAGGTGATAATGCCGGTGTAATGAGTCTGGGGTCCAGCACCGATAGTTACCCAGCATTTGCTCATAATGGGTTGAGAGAAACCCCAGAAAAAACCTCAACCCGGTAACTTGCTCCGAAAGGGAATCGAACCCGGGTCACCTGGTTTCGCGGCCAGACGCGCTACCCGTTACTCCACAGGTGTGGAACCTTGAAAATATGTGTCTGTCATGTATAAATGATCTGCAAAATATGTACCGAGAATTTGTAAGATTAGTTAAAGTAAACAAATAAAAAGTTCATACATTGAAACATTAATACATATCGCTGCTGTAAGTCTTTTATTACCTCAAAATGCACACTCTCTAAAAGGACTGTTCGTTTTGACATCAGATAGCAGAAAATAAAGGTTTCGTAACCACACCTTGCAAATTAATTTTTAATATTGATTTTTTCTGTAGATTCAGAAGACTCATAACCTCAAATGAATTAAGGTATGGAACTCGGAATTTGTAATCATTGTGGAAGCTTGTAAATCAACTGAAGAGACCGGTTTCGTGACGGACACAGAAAGTTTTAGTAGAGCGAAGTCCGTATGAAACAGTGTAAATGCCGATTTAATAACTGCAACATCAAAACATTAGAAAAATCTAAACATCGAATATGAATTATGAATCAAGTTGCAAGGGACAGCAGATAAGCAGCTCAACAGAATAGCATATTTTCGCAGCTTGTATCTAACAAACAGAATATACCCATCTATTTTATAGAGATGATGATGATGATGATAATTATATTTTTATTATTATTATTATTATTATTATTATTATTATTATTATTATTATTATTATTATTATCATTATTACTATTATTATGTTCTATAAATTCAATTCTTAACAAAATTAGAGGACTTCTAAATCATTTGATTCTTTTCTACAAACCTTTATATGTGTTTAAAGAAGAGCCTTCTTCAGCTACAAGCTGGAGCCATACGTCGGCAACATTGTAATTAACTGTCAAACGGAGGTCTACTATCCACAACATGTGTTGGTGATAATGCCGATTTTCAATTTAAATTAATGTTACAATATAAGTGTGTGTCGATGGAATTATGCTTGCGGTCGTACCAAACGTTAAGTGTTGATATATTATAAACTAAGTGCGTGTTGGCGATAAAAGCAAGACAATAAATGAAAATATGGCTGCAGTCTTTGGCAATTTTTACAGTTACTATTAGTGACAAAGTGATAGACAATTCTTCTTAATATTAAATATTGTATAAACTACATTTTTATAGTCTTACTTGCGGTTTATGCTGTATCAGAATTCTGGCCAAATTGTTGGGTCTCGCCTGCTATATCTATAAAGTTTCGCCGTTGATTTTCAAGTTCATTGTAAACAGCTGTTTTGTAATCCCATAAATGTTACACTTTGGGTGAAGATTCGAAATGCCTGCTATACGTCAGAACTACCTATAATTTGTAGATGCACACACTGATTTTGTTGGTTTTCAAAGTTTGTTTATTAATATTATTTCCTTTGTAATAAATTACAGTAGTTATAAACATGTTTCTTTTCACTTCATATTAACTGAATTTAAAGTTCACTGAGTTTACGCTAATTGGCACATATTTAATAGACATATTATGTATAATGTTGAAGGTATGTTTCTTAATTTTTTCATAGATCTTTATACTTGGCCTTGGCCTATTTAAAATTGTATTTCAGAAAATTTGTAACAAATAATTTAGGATAACAGTATTCTTATGGTGACGGACGACATTCGAACTAAAATTCACTTCCTGGGCATCTAAAATATTTATAGAAAAGTACGACAAATATTCACATGAAATTAAAATATATATGATATCCTAGAACTTTCACATCAAAGGTAAAACAACACAAAGCGGCCAAACATTGTCAATTTACTAGCCATATAATGGTTAGTTGATTGGAATAGGGTACTGCGAAAGTACGACATTTTATTTATTTTTGGTACAAGTAACATATTTTTAAGTATTTATCTATTTTCCCTTGTACCATCAATAAAAACACGTATACTTTTAATTTTTTTTAAGTTATAAGTGGCTGTATGCAAGTGCTTACATGGTATTCTGAAACTCTAATAAAATACCATTTCGGATTCCGTAATAAATTACGTACATCAATACACTGAATCTTGATCATAACCACTTAGTTTTGTATCAATTAATGTCGAAAATGTACATGTGATAACCAAATCAAAGAACGAAAACGTTAAACGTCATGCCTTTATTTCGCCTCCGCTCACCTCCACACAGTGTTGCCAAACCTACCTATGCTCCGGCTTAAAACTGAAGATGGCTCTGGTTTAATCCCACTGTTCAATGTGTATCAAAGTATTTGTTAGATAAGTAACAAGAAAATTAAAAAAATATTAGTAAACTTAAAATGAAGCCTGTTTCTAGCCACAAATTTCTCCGTGTATTCGAGAGAAATCTCTCTTCAGCATCAGAAATAAATATTAGAGAATTATTATTTTATTTCAAATTTAATACAGTTAAAGTTGTGAAAGTTATGAGTCAGTTAAAACAGTTAATACATTTCTAGACTGGTAATAGGTCTGATATACTTAAAAATAACCTAATGGTATATGTATATATTGAGAGTGAACCACTTACATCTACTTCAGTTTTCACCATAGCAAAGCTAATAGGCTCTAGCGTGGGATCTTCAACCTTTATCTCTGATTTGATATCGTAACTCTGGTCCACACATTCTGTCTTCATGTCCGTCACATCCAGGTGCGATAAATTCCCTTCCTACAGAACAAAAACACATCGTGAATTATTTTATTAGCTATTTTAAAGATGAATTGATGTGAAAGAGCCACAAATGTGGTTCTACGTGGCAGTCAGTGACTAACGTTCAACACAGGCGACAAATTAGACAACAATATTGAAGACAAAATAGGAGCAAGGAACTGGCAATGTCTAACAATATGGCAGCTATTACTGTCAAAAATAAATTACACAATGTAATAAATGTAAAAAAAACTTATTTATATTGTAGAACCCGCCTGCAAATGTCTTTTCGAATATTACATTTTATTATATTACCTAACTACGATTATACAACAAATCAATTAAACGACTTACTTACTTACTGGCTTTTATGATACCCGGAGGTTCATTGCCACCCTCACATAAGCCAGCCAAAGGTCCCCATCCTGAGCAAGATTAATCCAGTCTCTATCATCATATCCCACTTCCCTCAAATCCATTTTAATATTATATTCCCATCTACGTCTGGGCCTCCCCAAAGGTCTTTTTCCCTCCGGCCTCCCAACTAACACTATATGCATTTCCAGATTCGCCCATACGTGCTACATGCCCTGCCCATTTCAAATATCTGGATTTAATGTTCCTAATTATGTCAGGTGAAGAATACAATGCGTGCAGTTCTGTGTTGTGTAACTTTCTCCATTACCCTGTAACTTCATCCCTCTTAGCCCCAAATATTTTCCGAAGCACTTTATTCTCAAATACCCTTAATCTATGTTCCTCTCTCAAAGTGAGAGTCCAAGTTTCACAACCTTAAAGAACAGCAGTAATATAATTTTTTTTTATAAATTCTAACATTCACAACTTTCACATTTTTTGACAGCAGACTGGATGATAAAAGCATCTCAACCGAATAATAACAGCCATTACCCATGTTTATTCAGTGTTTAATTTCCTTCAGAGTGTCATTTATATTTGTTACTGTTGCTGCCAGATATTTGAATTTTTCCACCTCGTTAAAGGATAAATTTTCAATTTTTATATTTCCATTTGGTACAATATTCTCGTCACGAGACATAATCATATAATTGGTCTTTTCGGGATTTACTTCCAAACCTATCTCTTTACTTGCTTCAAGTAAAATTTCCGCGTTTTTCCTAACCGTTTGTGGATTCTCTCCTAACATATTCACGTCATCCACATAGACAACAAGCTGATGTAACTCGTTCAATTCAAAACCCTCTCAGTTATCCTGGACTTTCCTACTGGCATAATCTGGAGCAACGTTAAAAAGTAAAGGTGGCGGACTCTGCTGTACATTTCACTAAGACACATTTTAATAAATCGAACTAGTTTCTTGGGAACACCAAATTCAATAACGATATCATATAAAACTTCTCTCTAAACACAGTCATATGCCTTTTTGAAATCTATGAATAATTGATGCAATGTATCCTTATACTCCCATTTTTTCTCCATTATCTGTTGAATACAAAATATCTGATCAATAGTAGATCTATTACGCCTAAAACCACATCAATTGAACGACACATAGTAAAACTCTAAGTCTATTGATGTCCATCATACCGTGTACATTTGTTTTGGTTTTCAGAAAGCTCGTGGCAATATTGTGATTTATCTCAAATTCAACATTGCAAGCTTCTACCCCTCAAAAGTCACAAAGTCATTTTGGTTAAGAATATCAATGAAATAATATCTTCTATATTAGAAATATATAACAGTATAGTATAAAGGTTATTTTTAAGACGCTTTATCAACATCTTAGGTTATTTAGCACCAGGATGAAACGAAGATGATAATGCCAGTGAAATGAGACAGGGGTCCACCACCGAAAGTTACCTAGCATTGGCTCATATTGGGTTGAACATAGTATAAATAAAAAGGTATTTCTTGTATAATAAAGGGATTATATAAAAAGTTCTAATATCTTATTTATAAATATCTGGATTTACATTGTTATTAAACTGTACCAGTTATAGTACCAGCATTCCTACCAATAATTTTTCTGTACATTAATTGAGATCGAAAGTAAAAAACGCATTTTAAAACTTGTGGTTTTCCTTATATATTTCCACCATTATCAGTGTTGACACACGAGGAAATGATTTGGGTAATGCTTGTTTACTGTTGAACTTTGTCCTTATTTTATAGCTATCTACATTTTTATATATATGATATCTGTATATATATGATATGCGAAAAATAATCACTTAGTGATTTAACACAGCGCTTATTCCGTCGGATTCTGGCCACTTAGTCACTCATAATGATTGCACCTCTGCACATGTGTGGACATTGTGCCACTGTCATACATCTATGACGCAGTGCATGAGGGTAGGCCACTAGAGGGAATCCAAGAGGTGAAACTTAAACTGAGAGGATTCAATCCGACATCGGCATGGGAATCCGGTGTGGCTTAGTGGATAGAGCGCCAGGAAGTAGAGCTGAAAACCCGGGTTCAAATCCCATTGCTGGAAAGAAATTTTCACTGTTTCATTCAACCTTTATCTACATTTGGCTATTTTCTGATGCTAGAGCATATTTAATAAGATCCAAATTGATTTAAGCTTTCAAACATCTTTCTCGAGAACAACTATCAGCTAATGTGTATCATAATGAGCACGTCAATAACAGAAGCAGATCTCAAATCAATGTGCTTGTAAGCTTTCCAAAGGTCACAGTTTTCCTTGCCAATAAGTGGTAGTATGTGCGCCATAAATACTGATCAAGTGAGTGAAAGAAGGTTACTGTTGTAGGACATCAGAAAACACCCCGGCTGAATATAATTATGTCTTAGAAATTATTACACAGAAGAAAATGTTAAGGGGTACAGAATCAAATCTCTCTCGTATGCAATGTAATATTCACCTACGTTTCACACGGAGGTACCAAACAGAACCACAATGGCGCTGTGGACAGGACTACATTAATAACTGTAGCCTAGCATTACATGCTCATGATGCAGGATGAGTAATGGTCACACTAACTAGTTGATCTTCCTGTGAAAATTTCTTCTCATAGAGATAGTAGAACCAACGCACACTTCATAATGTCAGAAAATTCATGACGCCTTATACCAAACAGCAACAGCATGGGGCTCTGATAGTCTACTGGATATAAAGTGTGAAATGTTGAAATGAGTGCTTTTCTGGCACTGTTGGACAAACAAATAAACAAAATATATTACAAGACTTTTCAGTTACCTCTGATAAAGGGTCATTTTCTTCCATTTCGGATGTCCTATCATGTACTTGTAAGTCGAGAGGATCAACTGCAGGTTCCATTTTGATCACATCCATCACAACTGAAAGATAAGGTTATGTAACTGACAGTGATTACAGAAACTGTGCTGTTGAGAAACAGTTATTACAAGTTGCTACGATGCATTCACGTTGTTCAGTTCTAGTGACATGTTACTTCAATGTAGATAAAACATTTTGAGCAGTGGACGGTAAGTGGAATACTTAAATTTTAGCAGTTTATGACTATTTTGTAGACTTAACCCCACAAACAGGCTGAGAAAGAGAATAGGCCTACTGAATATCAGTGAACGCTAGGTTAAACATTATCGTAAGTTTATTTCTAATATATACGCTTATATCTTTAGTATATTTCAAATGCAAAAAATTGCAACCTACCTCTTCAAAAATGAAACACTTCAATAAACGGAACTTCTACCAGGCTATTATATCATAACATAAATATCAACAAATTGCAACAAACTGTTGCTCATGACTTTAATAAACGATTGACTGATATTTATATTAACCAAAAGTTTGTTCACCAAGACAACGGCCAACCGCAAGGATCAAAAGGGCCGTGAAGAATGGGCTGTTGTAATAAGACCATGTCATGTTGCCACAGGGTTGCCATACGTACGACTATAGTCGTACGCATACGATTATTTTGACAAATTGTACGAGGTACGACCGCACTCTATGTCGTACGCAATTTTGTACGACTATTTCACTTATAATGTTGGTTTATAATTAAAACAAAATTGACGGTTAATTAGTCCCTTTTAGACAAGTTTTCTTCATTCAGTATGTCCTTGACTAATATGAAAAAAAAAATGCTTTTAAGAAAGGGTGGGGGATGCTTTAAAACTCGATCTGGTAACTATACTTGCCATGTAAATCATAATTGTCATCTTGAGCTCTAAATTTCACGTATACGGTGCGGTTATGTCAAAGTAATACAGGTTTAAATTTATTAACTTCCAGGAAGTCTTTTATCAATAAAATAGTACCTTAGTAGGATTAAGAAATTAAACGCGCCGACATTATAGAGCTGTCGGGTTTGAGTCTACTGTAGATGAATTAATTTGATGTAATTTTTAGCCGCCGTATTGTGGATGTGAACAATAACAGTTGTCTTAAAATTTACTGCTAGACATATACAATATATAGATTATTTTACGATTCTTCATCAACTGCGATAGTTATCTGGCGTCAATGACATGAAGGTGATAATGCCAGCGAAATGATTCCAACGCCGAAAGTTACCCAGCATTTGCTCTTAATGGATTAAAGGAAAACCCCGAAAACAACCTCAACCAGATAATTTGTTTCATCCAGGACTTGAATGAACCCCGACCCGCTCGTTTCACCAGTCAGACATACTATTCATTACCGGTACTACATAGCGGTGGACTAATATATATATATATATATATATATATATATATATATATATATATATATATTAGGAAGCTGAGAAATGTACGACAATTTTAAGCTGACGTACGATAATTTTCATAAGTTGGTACGACGGTTGTGATTCCTTTATCTGGCAACCCGTTCTTGTTCTTTTGTAAAGTGTTCGATGTGACGTCTAACTTCACACATGATAGGCAACGTCTTTAATGGTAAAAAAATGGATGGAGGCATCTAGGAAGGAGATAAAAGAGTAGGGTGGCCACTTCCTTTTGTCCTCCACTGCATACATCGCCGATTAGTTACGTCACAGTCTGTATACTAGACTGTGGTTAAATGTTACACTGGAATCAGACTTCAAATGTATACAAATTTGTTCCTCTTATGACACACAACGTCAAGAGAGATAAACTGTCTGATAACAGAGGTACATATGAGCCAGAACCTCAATCAGACGAATATGGTACCAGGGTTGAGATACAGTAAACATTAGGAACTGACAATTATTTATGCCGCACTTCAGATACTAAATCTTTCCTTAGGCTACACATCTGCTGAGTCCTCCATTCCTTACACTGTCAAGGCAATATACAGTCTATTGTGCTACAGTGTCTTTTTTCCGAATTTGATTGGTAATTTATGCTAGAAGCTCTTGAAATTCTGAAGCATTTTAAAATACGATAAAGAAAAAAAAAGGTCCTCATGTAAATTATCAAACAATGTGTGAAATACTCCTCGATTCAGTGGATGGACACAGATTCTTCTTCTCATTTTACTTATGTTCTTTCACCCTATAAGCAAAGTTGACATTTATCTCCCTGTTTCTAACGAGATATTAATGGCACTGCTAAGAAGCGTCGTCTGAACCAACTCTTAACATCAACCGTTTATAAAAGTACACATAAAGTGCAACAATATACGTTGCTGGTATTGCAAGTTAAATTTTCTACTGTAGCTACAGTTACTAACCTCTTGAAAGAAAAAGCGCTACCACTGGGGCAAAGAAGTTTAATATTTCTTTATATTAAGGTACGGTACCTGAGGGTATTAAGGCCCAGCATGTTATAAGGCCCACTACCTAGTTTTGCCATTAGTTATTCAATTTTGCAAAAGAGAGCAACAGCTCTTAAGACCTATTTCTTCTTGCATTCGAGTGAGGCATAAAGAAATTGGATTCTCGTTCTTGTTTGTAGCTGACTGGTGGCAACAAGTTATGTGTGATTATTTCTACTTTCTTCATAAAATTCTGCAAAATTTATGTTGATATTTAATCGTTTTATTATGTGTTATTAATATAATATTAAATGCACGTTGTGTAAAAATTAAGAAGTTTCAGGCTACCGTGAAACTTTCGCTAATGGACATATGAGCACTCCATAAATTAAAATTGGCGCCAAGTAAGAGAGCAGGAAATAAGGCCCATGAAATAAATACGTGGAAACGCCCACAAGTTCATAGAAGTCTCTGAACTATAAAGTTCAAACTATGAAGCACAATCTTTTTTGCAAGAAATGAAACAAACAAAAGACTGACAATTCCTAATGCAGAAAGAGCATTGGATGAACCATCAACTTCAGGATTTGTAAACATCCAGGGAACGCGGATGTGTTCTGTCTGCAAAGAGAATTGTTGTACAGTAGATATGCATGTGTGTGTGTCTCTTGTGAATGCTGGGTGCACGATGAATGAGGAAAAAATTGAAGATTTTGCGGAAAAGAATAAATGTAAGAATGTTATTCAAATCAATTATCTTACCAGCAGAATTATATAATGAACTTACAAAGGAATATTAAGAGCAGTCAACAAACTTCGAAAACGATCAAGAGTTCAGCATATTGAGAATATTTAGTTCTTTAATTAATACGTTTAGAGAAATATGAGGAACAGATATTATGTAATTACAAAACTCAAGAACTCAAACATATACACAATTCTTGTTAATGTACCGATATTATTCTTTCAGAAATTGGACGCAATTAGTATACATAGTCTCACCATAAATGCTGTTGGAAACATATGACATATATTGCACATGATGTTTACGGAGTATTAAACCACACTGTTACTGCGGCCAATATTCGACGAAATCCACTGAAGAAGCAACTGGCAGTGTCTCCGAAGCTTTACAATTGGAAAATATCGACGTCCAGAATTCTTAATGATGATCTTGGATCAGTGATGTAAATTGATGCCCATAGGAGCAAGCGCGCGCTTTAGAGCCAGGAGAGCCTGAGTGCTTTACAGCGGAAAGGAAAGAGACAGACGAAAGAGGTTGTATGTGCTGCTTGGTCGAGCTATATTCAGGGATGGCCAGCACTGATTCAACAGATAAAGCGAAGAGAAATTATTACAACTGTATCCATGTTAATTTTTAGATTTGTCTGAGAAGTATAACTGCATTATAAGGCTGTAAGTTTTAATTTTAATCCTAATTTTTCACAAGTTTGCTTTTTATTCAAAAGGAATATTTTCTCAACTTTGTTACAGAAAAGTGATATTTTCAGATATGTTTGTTCAGTAGCCTTATAGGTACTGAAACAATGTTTTCGTAAATCTAATATATCGTAAATACGTATTACTGAAGATATTGTATTACAAATTTTGAAAATATTGGCATGGAAAAATGTTTGTAAGGAAATGCATTAACAAAGCAAATACTGTTACATCACAAACAAAAGATATGTGCCTATATGTTGGTAAAACGTCAGCTCTATAGCTTCAGCAGATTTCGAGATAATTTAATATTCTGATAACAGAAAGTTGCGCACCAATATCACCTAAAAGCATAATGCGATAAGAGTTTTATTATGTAATATTAGTTACAGTTAAAACATATACCTAGGCAACTTTGCTTTGTATTATAATATTGTTTTGGATACTTTTATAAGGCTAAAGATACCATCAATATCAATTTCAACTTATGTCATATTCAGTGTCTTTCTTTGGGATAACACTTTCTTTATGAATGGTGTGTTTAATTCACTTAGTACAGTATAGTTGTAGTTATTGTGAAATGTGTGTGAATATTTCTTCTTTACTCTTTCTTATGTTATTTACGTTTAAAACATAACTGCAATATTAGGCTAAGAAATAGGTGTTAGTACTTTTGTTTTACAGACAATATAGAAAATAACAAACAGAAAGAAGCCATATAAAAATAACGACATAAAATTTCACGTTCTGTTTGAAGTTTGTGCACCACTGTTTTCTTAATCCAACAGGCTGCTTATTCCTCCTAGAATACCTAGCGCTTAATGCCCGTGCACGACGTCAAGGTCAGGAAAATGCGCTTGCTTTGACATCACTGGTCCAAATACTTGACACTTCCTAACTACAGATGAACGAGCAGGGGGTTCTGAATTGAAAACATGTGGCATATAATGCACATGTTGTTTACGGGGTTTTAAACCACATTGATAACGCGGCTGGTATTTGCCGAAATGTCGGAGCCTCTCTTGAAGAATAGGAGCTCTAACATACTAAGAAATAAACTGTGGGGTTCACACCAATTTTCTTCTCGTGCTCACAAGCCTAAAGCCTACGCAGACGTAGCTTGGGATCCAAGTTGCTAATATCATACCAACTCATGACGGGTTTTGTGGCATGGCATTCCCGACCTAAAAACATTGCACTTGAAAATGTGTGTATGTAGTTATTCACAGCAGAGTTGGTATAGGTCAGTTTCTGTCAGATGCGTTTCCAATTAACTGTGGGCTAAATCAAGGAGATGCACTATCACCTTTACTTTTTACCTTTGCTCTAGAGTATGCCATTAGGAAAGTCCAGGACAACAGAGAGGGTTTGGAATTGAACGGGTTACATCAGCTTCTTGTCTATGCGGATGACGTGAATATGTTAGGAGAAAATCCACAAACGATTAGGGAAAACACGGGAATTTTACTGGAAGCAAGTAAAGAAATAAGTTTGGAAGTAAATCCCGAAAAGACAAAATATATGATTATGTCTCGTGACGAGAATATTGTACGAAATGGAAATATAAAAATTGGAAATTTATCTTTTGAAGAGGTGGAGAAGTTCAAATATCAGTAACAAATATAAATGATACTCGGGAGGAAATTAAACACAGAATAAATATGGGAAATGTCTGTTATTATTCGGTTGAGAAGCTTTTATCATCCAGTCTGCTGTTAAAAAATCTGAAAGTTAGAATTTATAAAACAGTTATATTACCGGTTGTTCTTTATAGTTGTGAAACTTGGACTCTCACTTTGAGAGAGGAACATAGGTTAAGGGTGTTTGAGAATAAGGTGCTTAGGAAAATATTTGGGGCTAAGAGGGATGAAGTTACAGGACAATGGAGAAAGTTACACAACACAGAACTGCACGCATTGTATTCTTCACCTGGCATAATTAGGAACATTAAATCCAGACGTTTGAGATGGGCAGGGCATGTAGCACGTGTGGGCGAATCCAGAAATGCATATAGAGTGTTAGTTGGGTGACCAGAGGGAAAAGGAACTTTAGGGAGGCCGAGACGTAGATGGGAAAATAATAAAATGGATTTGAGGGAGGTGGGATATGATGATAGAGAATGGATTAATCTTGCTCAGGATAGGGACCAATGGCGGGCTTATGTGAGGGCAGCAATGAACCTCCGGGTTCCTTAAAAGCCAGTAAGTAAGTATGTATTTATTCACATTGCAAATAGGTAAACACCCAGTGGCAGTGTTGACTAATTACACTCAATAATTACAATAATAAATTACAATTCATAATATTAATAATAAAATAATAATAGCAATATATAATAATATTATATATGTAATATATTAATGTGTTCAGAGCTATAGAGTATTCACTCCAACTAAAGGCACTTCAATGTGAAAGAGTAAAGCAATGCTTGGAGGGGACAATGATAGAATTTCCAACTGAAAACATCTGTACTGCAAAACTTGAAGGTCGAACGATTTCAAGCATGTGAGTACATTAGGAGGTGAATTTGGATAAATGACTGATGTAATGTGTGTGAATCATGTCTATCACATATTAAAACAAATTTAAAATCTTCAACGAAATTTTTTTATCATCCATAAAACTGTATGTAAAAGAATTTATGGTAAAAATATGTAACAATTCCATGAGCAAAAACAATGCAAATAGTATGAATATTAGAGCAGAAAAATTCCTTCCTGTGCCAGGGATCGAACACCTGATTGTACTATGGAGAGGTTAGTTAAACACTGCAAAGTTTTGAAATGATAAATATCTATGATGTTACTACACAGCTCATCACTGTAACAAGAACGAATGTCTAAAGCTCGGCTTATACCGTTCGAGGATTTATCGCTCGCGACAATTTTACCCATCATGCATGTGCGCTACCTATCGGATTATGCTATGAACTACTTGGCTTTCGAGCGAAAACGTCCGATGCAGACCTCTGGTACACACACATAATTTTGTAATCTTCTTAGCTTGCGTGAATGATGTCTCCTTAGGTCTGCCAATTGGGGAAAAAGCTTTCCACACATCACATTTAAATGGCTTTTCGTATGTGTGTCTGAATGTATGTTGCTGAAAGCCACCAATAGTAAGAAACACTTTCCACACTTTTTTCATTTGAATGGTTTTTGGCCTGTGTGAATGCGTACTGTAGAAGTCTCTAATCTTGGAACCCGACAGGAAAGCGACGCGAGCCTACGGTTCGCGATAGTGACCCCTATTAATAATGCTAGTCTGCTATCAGATGTCTAAAAATTATGTTATCTACCTCATAGCGGAAGATATTGAGCAAGTCATGTCAGCGTCACATTTAGGTATGGTGTCACAGTTCTGACTACCCCTACATGTAATGACAGGCGAAGACATTAAATTTAGGCCTAATCAAACGAAGACGTATACGTAAAATTCTCCGGCCAAGGTTTCGAATGAGTCCCGCGCTATACTTCAGAATACCGCATAAGTATTTATATACGAAGACTGTATTTAATAAATACTCGCACTTAAAAAAGAAGTTCCCTGCACCAAAAATAAATAATTCAATAATGCAATAACGACACTACTTGTGCGGTATTCTGAAGCCGTTTAGAGTCCCGTTTCGCTGGAATCTCTCCTACAAGATATGGGACATCATATCCAACATCCAAAAGGGAAAAGTGATGCCCTAACCTCAAAGCGAGAACTGTATTGTTTTGCATTGGTTGTATAGTAGCAGTCCATTCCGTGGGTTAGCAGATAAGCACGGAATTTCTAAGATATCAGTGTGCAAAAGTGCCCACAGGGTAGTTAAGAGTTAAATTCGGGGCAGGTTTTTGATTACCAAAATGTTATTTACTATAGCACAGAATTTTTATGGTGCTGCTGGGATCACTGATGTTTGTGAGGTTATGGATGCAACATTAATAAATACTGATGGATCAACACAAAAAATTAACCTGATTTTGTAGTTAGACATCGTAATTATTTTATCAATTGCATATTTGTACGTGGAATAAATCTGTTATTTACTTATTTGACTGATCTTGGTGCTAACTTTGGTCATTTAAGTAATAGACGTATTGGTATACTCGACCAATCACATCACATGAATTTCTCTTGTCGCGAATATATAAAAATATCAATACTTTTAATTTTATTTAACAATACTTTATATTTTCTGTTGGTGAAATATGAATCAGCAAGCTTAGAATAATCTATTTTAGTACACAATATAAACATATGTATCGATAGTAGTAAAAATACAGCGACTTTAGCTCTGCTCCTTAGCGATTTTTGTAAACTGTCGTTGGCGATATTGTGTAACCAATAATGCGTATTTGTAAATTTCTTTAGGTGATTTTGTAAAGTTCGTCAAACTTTACAAACTAATAAGATAGCATTGTGAAACACAATTTACAAGCATTTGTAATCTTTTACTTGTTATTTGTAATTTGTAAGGATTGTGAAACGGGCCACAGTATGTTATCTGCTGTTTTTGATTCCCTGCTACACTCCACTACCTCACCCCGCAAGTTCCAAGATTGGAGTCTTCAACAGTACATGTACTGTCGGTGACTCAGGAGAAGACGAGAGCGGACTGAGGGGGAAGGGATGTGAACAGATAACGTACGACAACACGTCAATATTTGTAATGTAGTAAGCGGAAACATTAGGTCTCCTTCTGTTCAACTTAGCTTTAATTTCCATACGCATTGTTACTCATGTTTCCTGCACGAGTAATAACCCGGCTACTGGGATGCTTATCTGAGCGATGTTTATAATAATCAGCAGCGATAGTGAAGAAGATCACATTCTTTCCGCTCGTCTTCTCCTGAGTAACGGACAATATGTTTAGATCCCCTGATTGAGAGACACACTTTCCACACAAGGAACATTTGAATAGTTAGTCTTGTGAATGCGGCGGACATGTCTGTTTAGACTTCCTCCTTGAAAGAAACACATTCCACATATATGGCATTTGAATGGCCGTTCGCCAGTATGCATGCGAGTGTGTGCATTCAAAGTTGACGATTCTGAGAAAGACTTTCCACACACCTCGCATTTGAATGGTTTTTGGCCTGTGTGAATGCGTATATGTTTGTTTAGACTTCCCGATTGTGAGAAACACTTTCCACACACTTCGCATTTGAATGGTTTTTCGCCTGTGTGAGTGAGTACATGTTTGTTCAGATTCTTAGATTCTGAGAAAGACTTTCCACACACTTCGCATTTGAATGGTTTCTGGTCTGTATGAATGCGTGTATGTCTGTTTAGATCCCCCAATTTGGGGAAAGACTTCCCACACACTCCACAATTGAATGGCTTTTGGACTGTGTGGACGCGTACATGTCTGTTTAAATCCTCTGATTTTGAGAAAAACCGCCCACACTCCTCGCATCTGATTGATTTTTGGCCTGTGTGAATGCGTTTATGTCTGTTTAGTTCCCCCGAATTTGAGAAACACTTTCCGCACATCTCGCATGTGAATGATTTCTGGCCTGTGTGAATGCGGCGGACATGTCTGTTTAGAACCTGCGAAAGTAAGAAACATCTTCCACACACCTCGCATTTGAATGGCTTTTCGCCAGTGTGGATGCGTTCGTGTGTCTTCAAACTTGACGATTCTGTGAAACACTTTCCACACACCTCGCATTTGAATGGTTTTTGGCCTGTGTGAATTCGGATATGTTTCTTCAGATCATTCAATCGTGAGAAACACTTTCCACAAACATCGCATTTGAATGACCTTTCGTCTCTGTGTATGCGAGCGTGTGACTTTAAATTTGACGATGATGAGCAACATTTTCCACATACATCGCATTTGAATGACGTTTCGTCGCTGTGTATGCGAGCATGTGCCTTTAAATTTGACGATGATGAGAAACACTTTACACATACATCGCATTTGAATGACGTTTCGTCTCTGTGTATGCGAGCGTGTGACTTTAAATTTGACGATGATGAGAAACATTTTCCACAAACATCGCAACTTAATGACTTAATGCTACCACACTGTGTCAAATTGTCTTCTTCACGATCAATGCCAGTGTGTTCTCGTATTACTTTCTTCTCACCATGATTCACAAAGCTGAAAGGAATATCAAAATTAATCGGCCTGCACTATGATCAATGTGGTGAGATCAAAATATATTAACCAGTAATATATTTGTTAACTAGCCGTACCCGTGCGCTCCGCTGCACCTGTCAAAATAAATATAAAGTAATTACATAATTACAATAGGACGTTTGATCCAGGGAACATTCGTGTTTGATAGAAGGATAAATCGTTTAATATGTTACTAAATTTAAATTGTATTTAAATAATTAAATTGCGATCATTTTGGTCCAGAGACCACTCATTTGGTGCAATGACAATTCCTTTAACATGTTTCTTATTTGTTATTACATGCAATCATAGTTTAATGAAGATTGACATATCTTTTAGTTTTAATGTGTATACTTTATATTACTTCCTATATGTTTCATTGAATTATGGTAATAACTTAATTTTAACCCTTGTTTTCTACGTCTTCAGTAAATGGCGCTTGGCCCACTATGGTTCTGAACCCTTCAAATAACTTAAATAGTGATATAGCATATATAGTGATATGTAATCATATTTCTTTCTTTCTTTCGAAAATGTAAGAATTCACGATCTCCTATTGCCATGGAATGAATAAATGTGTTTTTTCTCCCTACTCAAAAATTTTATATGTTGCACACAGGAGTTACTGCAGGAACAACAACGCTATAATCTGAGGCGGCGGTGAAAATGTATTGTATTGTTATTTTAAAAGTCTTGCATATCCTTAAATATCGGTCCTATCAAAATTCTGCATGGAATAAAACTTATCGGAAACCATTTTTAAAAGAAAATTTGTTATATAACATTTTTCACAAAAATCAATAATAAGCGAGATATTTCTATTTATTTAATTCAGCCCCCTTATAACCTCCCTTTTAAATAAATTATTTTGAATGCCATATAGCATAAAATCTAAGTTACAACGAACTTAATTTATATTCCAATTTTCATCGAAATCCGTTCAGCCATTATCGCGTGAAAAGGTAACAAACATCTAGGCAGACAGACAGGCAGACAGACATACATACATACATACAAACAAAAATTTCAAAAGAGCGATCTTCGGTTTCAGGATGGTTAATTATACATGTTACCACCAATTACTTTTGGAAAATCAAAAATTATCAGAAAAATGTTGGCTACAGATTTATTATTAATATAGACTAGCCATACCCGTGCGCTCCGCTGCACCCGTTAGAAATAAATATAAAGTAATTACATAATTAAAATAGGACATTTGATCCAGGGAACATTCGTGTTTGATAGAAGGATAAATCGTTTAATATG
The DNA here is from genome assembly GCF_040183065.1 of Periplaneta americana. Lineage (NCBI taxonomy): Eukaryota > Metazoa > Arthropoda > Insecta > Blattodea > Blattidae > Periplaneta > Periplaneta americana. The sequence continues at coordinate 215,684 of NC_091133.1, read as the reverse complement.
TTACTTAATTTAAATTGTATTTAAAATATTAAAATGCGATCACTTTGATCCAGAGACCACTCATTGGCGCAATGACAATTCCTTTAACATGTTTCTTAATTGTTATTACTAATTACTTTTGGAAAAGCGAAAATTAACAGAAAAATTTTGGCTACAGATTTATTATTATGTTTATATTATATTATATTATATTATATTATATTATATTATATTATATTATATTATATTATATTATATTATACTATATTATATTATGAAAAAGTGTGTTGATAACGGATGTAATCGAATTAGAAAGTTTTTAATTTGTTGTGGGAGCTCTTGAATCTCAGGAGGAACAACTTTTACAACAGCGCAACATAATCTGCTTGGCTCATTACCCAATTTTTCTGCATTGCATTTATTGCATATGTATTTTATGTATTTTAACACGATTCAATTGAGCATAGTTAAAATTTGAATTATAAAATAATGGATTGCTAATCTAACATACTATTACTGCATACTAAATCAATACACTCTCGTTGTTCGTTAATTCTCTGAGATAAAAATGAATATGTTCATAAACATTATTATAAGAAATACAGGAAATGAATATACAGAATAACCTATCAAGTTTTCTGTGCATAAGAAGCTATTTTAATCTTACCTGTCCTCAATTCACTCACAAGTTACTGTAATAACATTATAGCATTATGTCCATCTAGAGAAACTACACTTTCCAATGATGAAATAATAATTAATTATACAAATCGGTTAATTTAGCTTCTGATATTACTTAATACAAGCACAGAAACATTGTCTGTAGGCTATGTTTCATAGCTTTCGATTGTTGTGTCCAAGGCCCCTTATAGATGATGTCATTTGTTTTTTATTTCAATACACCGCCTTAGAAGGCAGTTATTTTAATTTTAAAACTCATTTATCTCATTAAATATCAGTCCTATCAAAATTTTTCAAAGAATAAACCTTATCGGAAATGATTTTTAAAGAAATATTTGTTATGTAACATTTTTCATAAAAATCAATAATAAGCGAGATATTTCGATTTATTTAATTCAGGCCCCCTTATAACCCCCCTTTTAAATAACGTATTTTGAATGCCATATAGCCTATAATCTAAGTTACAACGAACTTAATTTATATTCCAATTTTCATCGAAATCGGTTCAGCCATTATCGCGTGAAAAGGTAACAAACATACAGACAGACATACAAACAAAAATTAAAAAAAAGCGATTTTCGGTTTCAGGGTGGTTAATTATATATGTTAGGACCAATTATTTTTGGAAAATCGAAAATTACCAGAAAAATTTCGGCTACAGATTTATTATTAGTATAGATAACATGTACACATATCAGATAATTATCAGGCGAATATATTTTTGTCGGTTTTTAGATTTCATTTAGGGTCGATTTCTAAAAGACGGACGAAATCGTGGTTCCAAACCTCGGCTTTTCAACCGCGATTGAGGTCTGAATCCTTATGCGATTTCTAAAACGAAGTCGAGATGCAGCTTGAGAAGAAACCGAGGTTCGTCGGTTTTATATATGGCAACGCAGCTAAGAATCGATTCACATTCTTTTGTTCTCAGGTAAGGTATTGTTATATTTACTAATTTACAAAATAAACATATGTGCATTTAAAATACTAGCATTACTTAATATTTAATAGTAAACAGATTTTTAGGTACGAGAATGATATTGCCCAAAAAATTAGCACAAATCGAGCGTTCATGTTGTAGTTTATCATTTGTTCATATCTACTACCAACATTAACTACCTAAAACCCAGGTCTAAGGAATTAATAACCTAAGAATTAAATGGATTAAAATTTCAATTGAAACTAAAATGTAGTGTAGTCCTATATATTTTCACATATACTAGACTTAGTACGTACAAAGCCCCAGTAACATAAAACTTAAAATAAGAAGACAAAATCATGTTTGCTTCATATTCTTATAGGCTCACATCAATTTCGCGTATTAAATAAAATGACCAAAACCACTGTAAAAACTAAGAATTAAGTTATATCGTCTTATAGGCATAAAGGTATAATTAATATAAAATATATCTTACTTCCCCCAAAGCAACGAAAAGTTGTGAAAAAATTGCCAACCTGCTGCCTCTTGCATTTCGTTGCAGATTATTATTTAGCATTCTTGCTAAATTTTGCGTTGATTCCTTCGAAAATCGAAATATTCGCCTGAAATTATCGTCGTTATATAGTTACAAAGCATTATTCCTGTCTCTCATCAATCTAATCAGGAGATTTAATATTGGAAGACACAAATGTTCATTTGATAACATCCAGCTGATCTCCTACCTCCATCTTATATACATGAAGCCGTAGTTATAAACCTGCCCCAGCCGTGGTCTCTGCTTCAGACCATGGTTTCAAGCCGTGGCTCAGAAAAATGAAAAAGACCTCGTTTTATAAATCCAAACTCGGTTTAGAGCCATGGCCATGATCTAGACCTCGTTTTAGAAATCGACTCTTAGTGTTGTTTGGAGTGCTGATTCAGAAAATGACATTGGATAGACCATACCACACTATTTGTTACATATTATTGATTTCACTTATTAATTTAATACAACACAATTTTTTTTAATTCTGATTTGATACATTTTTATCATACATTTTGTAGACTACATAATTCTGGATATCATCTTTATAAACAGTTGTTTCCGGAGCTTGTTCTTCTGTGTCCTAGTTTGTGTTTTTGTGTGTGTACAAGTTAGTAAGTATTCTGATAGTTTACATGACTCTGAGATGGTAGATCTTAAATATATCATAGTTATAATCATGTAGGGGGGGGGGGTCAGTATAATTATATTCTCTCTCATATTTCTTCTATTTTAGAGTAGGTTATTTTAGGATGCTTTATGAACAGCTTAGGTTATTTAGCGTCAGAATGAAATGAAGGTGATAATGCCGGTGAAATGAGTCTGGGGTCCAGCAGCGAAAGTTACCCAGCATTTGCTCATATTGGGTTGAGGGAAAACCCCGGAAAAAACCTCAACCAGGTAACTTGCCCCGACAGGGAATCAAAACCGGGCCACCTGGTTACTCCACATTACTCCACGGGTGTGGACTCTTCTTCTTCTATTTTAGAGTCGACCTGATTGGCGCAGATGTTAAAATGTTGGCCTTCTATGCCCAAGGTTACGAGTTCGATCCCGGGCTAGATCGATGACATTTAAGGCCCGATTGTATAAGCCATTTAATCTAAGATCAGAGGTTAAATAGATCCTTGCTTTAGCTGAACTTGGAATTTTGTGTTGTATAAAGTATAATCTGAGATTAATTTGTCTCAAACTAAAGTCAACTTTGACTGAAAAAATTTCTCCGATTAAGTTAGATGATCCAAGTTTAGTTATTTCTTTTCTGTTTGAAATATACGAGTGACAGATTGTGCAAATAAAATATCCATTATTATTAATATTAATAGATATGTTAGGTACATTTACATATATTTCTTTCAATTTCTTGCCTTAATACACAAACAGTCTTATATTTTATAAGGCTCTATCGTGTTCAGCAGTATCAAATAACATAACCTATAATTATATTATGTTTATAACAACCATTAATTATTAATGGATATGATAGGTACATTCATAAATTTTCAATTAACTGTATTACTAAACGAAAATTGCCGTTTTATAAAGCTTTATTATGTTTAGCAGTATCAAACACCATAACATGATAACAACTTGGAGAACAGACAACCTTCTTCTGATTGTACGCCATTAGTTACATTGCAAAAAAAAAAAAAAAAAAAAAAAAACAGTGTCTCCAACAGAGTGTAATATGGAAAGTCGCCAAAAAGTAGTTGTAAAGTCGCTAGATTTCTCATTATCAACAAAGAAAGATTAAATTTTGTCACTATGGGGTGCGAAAAAGGTCATTAAATCCCTATTTAAGCAATATAAAAGTTAAAAGAAATTGTTGTTGAAAACGAGTTAAAGTCGCTAGATTGGCAACACTGAACAAACCTGTATAACATAGTCCGCGCATCACGTATTTCACCTGTTTATGCGATGTTGCCAAATCCTTTTTACGTGAACTTAGACTGCATTTGAACCAAGGTAATTTGATCGCAGAAAAGTTTTATACAATAGAAGAAGTGTCTGAACTTGGTTCACTTTTAGATCTTCAATTAAAGTTGATCTTTAGTCAAGGAGTTTTATACAATTGGGCCTAAGTGTGCTAACATGAGACAGGTTCATGTTAGTAGATTTACTGGCATGTAAAAGAACTTCTGCGGGACAAAATTCCGGCACTCCAGCGACGCTGATATAACCTCGGCAGTTGCGAGCGTCGTTAAATAGAACATAACATTTAACATTTTACAGATCGTCATCTCAAAAGAATGCCAGTTCACAATGATCGTGCTTGAATCATCTCGAAGTACTTTGCTGTCTATGTTGGGAGTACAAACTAAAGTTAGTAGGAAATTTATTTCAGAGTTTGTGAAAGCTGGTGTCGATTATGAAGATCAAGATCAGCACTGGCTCCTCATATGATGTGCTAAACTTGCGTCAGTGCAAAAATATAAAGTGGAGTATCAAGGGTTATTTCCTTATTGTTAATATCATAGGCGCCAATTGAAATAATCGTGATAAAAGGTCACAACGTGATCTAGCTTCAGCTATGAGAACTGTGTACCTATTCCACTCTTCCACGAAATAGCTCAGATCTCACCAGATGAATCTTTTAGTCTGCATGTGTGATAAAGCACAAGGTAAAGAAGTTTGGACAGCGACAGTGACTTTCAAACTTCATATAGTGAATGCTTTGACCGGAATTAGTTGAGAGGTCATAATGTAGCCATTTCATAACACTTCATTAATCTATAAAAACACGACTTCTCAAATTTTGCTAGACATTATAAACTCTCCCTATTCAAAAGCTTAATTTACAGAAGAAGATTAAATAAATAATAAATTAGGTAAACAAATTAGTGGTTACTGGCACAGTAAAAATAAAAAAAAAGCTATAGTAAAATTGCAAATGCAAATAAAATATTAGATGAAGTTGTTAAAATTAAATTTCACACACTTTGTGGTACATAGTAGAAAGAAAAATACTATCATACATTATAAAATTTATTTACTACGTCATTACAAAATTAAGTTCTGAAAGAATGGAAGAAGCAAAACTAGCACAGTACACTCACCTCTCAGTCAACTCTTCATCGTCTTCTGAAGATACTTCTGCTTTAAGTTCCTGCTGAACTCTGTCCACATCCAACAAATCTTGCTGGAAAAGTGAGTAAATATTGAAGAGGGCATTAACTGGTCATATGGGTCATTCATTTCCAAAGTCACACACATCTCACTTTTCAAATCTAGTGAATCAAATCTAACTTTACAGTAATGTTGTAAAGACTTTTACACAAAATCCAAAATTTGTTCGTCCGAATTGCATTCATATACATCCTTCCTTAAATTCAGGTTATTTGGCTGCATTGTATGGCATTAGAATCAAATTTCAACCTTGAAAATATGTGCATGTCATGTACAAATTGAATCCTATAGATTCAAAACCCCCTATATCCATTTTCACAAATTGAAGAATTTTGACAGCAACTGGTGGCAAATAGAGAGAATTTGCAACCTAACAATGACTTTTAACAAACCTTTCTCATTAAATTTAATGGCTTTTCGAATTCGAACTATATAAATCATAAGAATTAATTCTTAGCAAGCAAAATGTGGGCATAACTAAATTATGAATAAAATGGTCTTTAGGGGGTTTTGAATCTAGAGGATTCAATTCATCTGCCGTAAAAAAATCTTGGCTTCTTTTTCGATAATAATCTAAATTGGAATTTTCAAGTTAAAGAAACGATAAAAAAAATCTGTTCCTGCATTCACCGTTTGAGTCGCTTAAGAAACTTCTTGCCCCAGCAACTAAAACTTACCCTAGTACAAACCCTAGTAATGCCGCATTCGATTATTGTGACGTTTGGTTAAGTGACCTAAGTTCTGAACTGTCAGTCAAATTACAGCGAGTTCAGAATATGTGCATCAGATACGTATGCAACATCCGATGATACGATCACATATCACCGTCCTTCGCAAGTCTTTCGTGGCTCCGACTTAAAGAACGTAGAAATTTACACTTCTTGTCATTGCTCTTTCGAATTCTGCACACTTCAACACCAAATTACCTTTCGTCTCGTTCCTCTTATCTATACTCTAACCACGACGTAAATACCATATCACTTATCTGTGGCGCGTTAAGTATACCTCTTCATAGAATATCTCGTTATTCATTATCTTTTACAGTATCCACCTCGCGACAATGGAATTCCCTGTCACGAAGTATTAGGGGCTGCAAGACAATAATCACTTTTAAAAGCAGCTTAAAAGATAACCTTCTTAGCATTTCACTCCAATCATACTGACTTAAACTATCACTGTCTACATTGTTACTCCTTCCTTTAGACATGCATCCTGATAGTGCTGTATTTTCAAAATTGTCTTATAATAATCTCTTTCTATTATCTAACATTATCTGAAATATATTAACATTCTATGTATTTTAGCTTAATTCTGCTACATAGTTTGTATTTCAGTGTTTAATTAATAGTTCATAGTATTTTGTTGTTTAATTCGTAAATAACTCTTGTATACAAGTAGCTCTTATCTAAATCAAATTGTTGAATTGTTTGTAAGTTGATACATACGTATGCATACTTTTTGCTGGTTGAGTGGAAGAGAAGGCCTTATGGCCTTAACTCTGCAAGCTAAAATAAATCATTATTATTATTATTATTATTATTATTATTATTATTATTATTATTATTATTATTATTATTATTACAAATGGCCTACAAAATACATAACCAGAATGTGCAAGAATATTTGAAGTAAATGAACTATGAAAAGTTCATACAGTATATTGATACATTAATGTGTTTCAGACTTTCATTAACTCAAAATGCAGACTTTCAAACACGTTTTTGGCAGATAATGAAAGTTTCTCCACCACACTTGCAAATTAATTTGTAGTACAGATTGTTGCTGTGGACTCATAAGATTCATAACTCGAAATGAACTGAGGTATGAAACCTGAGAAAGCTTGTCAACAATACAAGGGACAGATTTTGACATTCCCAGACACATTCCAGATTGTACCCACCGTAGGCTATTTAATATTACTTCCATTCTATATAGATTGACGAACTAAAAAAACTTAGTGCTACAATGAGCAAAGGTTTATGTCACAGCAATACATACATATAAATATCTCCAATGGCAACTGTTTCTTTCTTAGCACTGAGGGTCGATTTCTAAAACACGGACGAAATCGTGGTTCCAAACCTCGGCTTTTAAACCGCGATCGAGGTCTGAACCCTTATGTGATTTCTAAAACGATGTCGAGACGCGGCTTGAGAAGAAACAGAGGTTCGTGTGTTTTATATATGGCAACGCAGCTAAGAATCCATTTTTATTCTTGTGAACATTCGATATTAGAAAGAAATGAACATCGGGATTAATATTTTTATTGAATTCCAGTAACATTCTTTTGTTCTCAGCTAAGGTATTGTTATATTTGCTAATTTAGAGAATATATGTGCGTTTAAAATACTAGCATTAATTATAGGGAACTGATTTTTTGGTACCAGAATTATATTTACTAAATAATTAGCACAATTCGAACGTTTATGTTGTAGTTTATCATTTGTTCACAGCTACTGCCAACATTAACTACCTGAAAACCCGGGTCTAACGAATCAATAACCTAAATATGAACTGGATTAAAGTTGCAATTGATACTAAAATATTATATGGTTCTAGTTTCACATATAATAGGCCTACTGCGTGGGAAGCCCCAGTAACATAAAACTTATAATAAGAAGACAAAATCACGCTTGCTTCATACATATTCGTGTAGGCCCACATCATATTCGAGTATTAAATAAAATGTCCAGAACTACTGTAAAGACTAAGAGTTAACTTGCATCGTCTTATAGTCATAAAGGAGTAATTAGTATAAAATTGTTGGCCTATATCTTACTTCCCTCAAAGCAACAAGAAGGTGTAAAGAACTTGTCAACCTGGCGCCTCTTGCATTTCGTTGCAGATTATTATTTAGAATTCTTGCTAAATTTTGCGTCGATTCTTACAAAAATCGAAAATATTTGCATGAAATTATCGTCGTTATATAGTTACAAGGGATTATTCCTGTCTCTCATCACTCTAATCCGAGATTTAATATTTGTAATCACAAATTTTCCTTTCATAGTCATCCAGCTGATCTACTTCCTCCATCTTGTATACAAGAAGCCATGGTTTTAAACCTGCCCCAGCCATGGTCTCTGTTTCAGACCATGGTTTCGAGCCATGCCTCAGAAAAATGAAAGACCTCGTTTTATAAATCCAAACGCGGTTTAAAGCCATGGCCATGGTCTAGACCTCGTTTTAGAAATCAACCCTGAAACTTATACGCATATTTGATTTTGGAGCATTAATAAGCAAGAGTTTAGACAGGACATAGACATAAAATTCAGACAGGAAGTTGAATTTACATTGTATTTCTGCTTAAACTACATCTACAACAACCTATTACGATCATCAGTCCGAACATTTCCCATTATTGAAAACACACGGTCCGAAAATGCCTAGAAATTATTATAATTCAAAACAAAATGTTATGTGGTAGACAGGAAATTTCTGACATGAAATCCAAGATTCATCTAAGTTTCATATTGAGGTGCCAAACAGAACCGCAGTCGGACAGTGAGTCTGGATTACTTTAATGACTGAGATTCTGCTTTTTATTTTGTATAATTCCTTTATTTAAAGATTAATGCCATAAAACAGAATTTTAGTAGGCAGTAATCAGTATCTAGCAGAGTGCTGCATTGGAGTTAAATCATTCGCTTGAACTCGGTCGAGTGTCGCACCCTCGAGTGAGATATGATCGGTCGTGATACGTTCATAATAAATAGAAGCACAGTACAAGGTCATCTCACCGACATGTCTTAGCTTGTATGGAAGGCGACAGATAAAATACACATGTGTTTTGCTCACACGGTAAAAATAAGGCTTTATTATCTGAGTTTATGACAAACATTTACTGGAACGTACCAAAACAGGAACATGAAGTTATAAATAAAATAGTATGAAGAACTTCGATATACAGTTATTATTGCTAATTAATAACTATTCAATATTTGATTTACCACATATATAATATGATAGGTCCATATATAGCATTCCGCCTATATACTGTGACAATGTAGAAACGTTTTACAAAATATTACTGATATAGCAGATGATTAATAACAATATTAGTACAGAGATAACGTCACAGAAAATATAATAAAACGAATAATCATGCTGCACAACTGTTACAGACGCAAAGATTGATACACTAATTATTATTATTATTATTATTATTATTATTATTATTATTAGTATTACTAGAAAACTTGATACAGTTCTTGCATTATCGTGATTGTGTTCTCCGTTTATAATTACATTTACATCCAATAACATCTATCACATGTGGCAAAAACAAAATCACTCCTGTGTGGAAAAAAAAAAAACATTTACCTACAGCATTTATATTACATTTTAAAGCAAGTTTTGTAGTTGTACTATGGAGAGGTTAGTTAAACATTGCAAACTTTTGAAATGATAAACATCTATGATATTACTACACAGTTCATCATTGTAACAAGAACGAATATCTAACACTTGGCTTATACTGTTCGAGGATTTATCGCTCGTGACAATTTTACCCATCATGCATGTGCACTGCCTATCGGATTATGCTATGAACTACTTGGTGCTCGAGCGAAAATGTCCGATGCAGACCAGTGCTATATAGTCTTCTTTTCTACAAAGCTAACTAATTTCTTACACACGACCACCTACATGAAATTACAGTTTAAATTTTTTATACATAGATTTCTCACGGAAATATTAATTCCCTATACACTATAATTTGAAATGCATACGATATATGGATATTGTCATTGAACCACTTACGTCTACTTCAGTTTTCACCGCAGCAAAGCTAAAAGGCTCTAGTGTGGGATCTTCAACCTTTATCTCTGGTTTGACATCGTAACTCTGGTCCACGCATTCTGTCTTCATGTCCGTCACTTCCAGATGCGATGAATTCCCTTCCTACAGAACAAAAACACATCGTGAATAATTTTATTAGGTATTTTAAAGATGACTTGCTGTGAAACAGCCACAAATGTGGTTCTACGTGGTAGTCATTGACTAACTTTCAACACAGGCGACAAATTAGAGAAGGAAATTGAAGATAAAATAGGAACAGGGACACTGGCATATGGCAGGTATTACTGTCAAAAATAAATTACACAGTGTAACAAGTATAAAAATATTATTTATATTCTAGAAAACGTCTGCAAATCTCTTCCCCAATATTATTACATTTTATTACTCACGACATTACCTAAGTACGATTATACAATACATAGTAAATACGCAATCCCATTGATACCCATCATATGGTTTACATTTGTTTTGACTTTCAGAAAGCTAGTGGCAATATTGTGATTCATCTCAAATTGAACACTGCAAGCTTCTTCCTCTCAAAAGTCAGAAAATCATTTTGGTTAAGAATATCAATGAAATAATATCTCCTGTAATAGAAATATATACAACAGTATAACATTAAATTTACTTTTTACGACGCTTTATCAACATCTTAGGTTATTTAGATCTCAATGAGATGAAGTTGATAATGCTGATGAAATGAGACTGAGGTCCAGCACTGAAACTTACCTAGCATTCGCTCATATTGGGTTGAGCATAGTATAAATAAATAGCTATTTCTTGTATAATAAAGGGAATTATAAAAAAAATTCGAATACAGTTATTTATAAATACCTGCATTTAAAATGTTATAAAACTGTACCAGTGACAGAGGCAACATTACTAACAATAATTTTTCTAGACATTGATTCAGAAGGTAAGTAGAAAATGTATTTTATAACTTGTGCTCTTTCTTATATATTTCCACCTGTATCAATGTTGGCACGCATGAAGAAATAATTTGGGTAATGCTTGCTAACTGTTGAACTTTGTCCTTATTTCATAGCTATTTACATTTGGCTATTTTATGATGTTAGAGCATATTTAATAATTTCCAAATTAATTTAGGATTTCAAACATCCTTGTCGATTACAACTACTAGCTAACTTGTATCATAACGAGCACGTCAATAACAGAAGCCGTTCTCAAGTCAATGTGATTGTAAGCTTTCCACATGTTTAATTCAATTAAGATCACAGCCTTAAGCAAGCAGCTGAGTGTGGAGGTTCATTTGTGCAAGTCAGTAGAAGTAAACGTAGCAGAGGCATTGGCCTGTGTAATAAGTGAAAGAAGCCAAAGTGAAATGGAGTATAGTGAAATGAAACAAGATTTAGTAGCATTGAAGGAGACCATAGCGGAGATGAGGAAGAACTTTGACGTAATCCAACACGAAAATGAAGGTTTGAAAAGCAAATGGGAGCACTTAGAGGAGCAAAAGAGGAGAAAGAACTTGATATTTTTTGGAGTAGAAGAAAAGGAAAAGGAAGCTAGTGGTGAAACATACGAGAAGATAACAGGAGTGTGCTGGGAGTGTTTTGGAGTGGATTTGAGCGACGGACAAATTGTGGATATATTTAGAATAGGGAGAAGAAATCGAAATCGCAATCCAGATCAAGTTAGGCCTATACTAGTGAAATTCAAGAGCATGACAACGAAGGATAAGATCGTGAGAAACAGAAGGTTGCTAGGGAACACTTCCATAAGAATGGACAATGATTGGAGTTATGAAGTAAGGAGCAGAAGACGAGTTTTGGTCCCTTTCCTGAAAGAAGCTAGGAAAAGTGGTCAATTTGCAAGACTGTGTGCTGATAAATTAAAGATTATCAATTTGATCTTTAGTGTAGAAGAATGTCTCGAAAGCATCAAGGAGCCGGTAGTAGGTTCGGAAGAAATGGAGAGGAATAGGAGAGTCCTGAAGGAGAAAATTAGGGGATTCGTGTCGAGGAGCATTGGAAATGATATCAGCTCGGACAACATTCATGAAAATAGCAAGGCAAGCACGACATGGAGTTCATCAGAAAGACATGGAATGCGGAACGAAGCAACTGCAAGCGATCGAGTAAAGCCTATGACGTCATATTCTGAGGAGGAAATATCAACACGTAGCAGAAAACTACAAACACATCAAAATTCCTGCAATCAGCATTGTGAGGCGATTCCAAGGCGAGTACGTGAGTTGCAAAGTGAGGGGAAAACAACGCCAAGGCAAGTGAAGAAAAATGGAACGGATCCAGGGAGCACTGATGAAGGAATAAAGGCAAATAGTAAAAAGAAACATTACGATTTAAGTAGTTGGTGTAGTGGGGAAGTAGTGGGGGAAAATACAAGAAAATAGTAGGGGTGGGACAAGGATATCAATAGGAAGAGAAGTGAAGTGAGGGGAGGATATAAGTGTGGGGATCAGTAGTGGAGAAGTGGGGAAATATAGATGGATAGGCCGGTGAAGGAGAGGTGACAAGATACATTTAAAGAGAACATAAGTGGAAGAGACAAAAGTAAGTTATGACTTGCATAAATTTACTATGTAATAAGGTGGATGGCACTGTATACAAATATGTGAAGCGCCATCTCACCGGAAGAAAGTACTTAATGGCAAATATATATCATATCATATCAATTAAGATTACACGAAATTATTCAAATTAAGATTACAGTTTTCCTCGCCAATAAGTGGTAGCAGGTGCTCCATAAATACCGATCAAGTGAGTGAGAGAAGGTTACTGTTGTAGGACATCACATCAGAAAGCACCTCGGCTGAATATACAGGGTGATTCAGACCACCTGTAACAGTAATTTATTTCGGAAACTAGTGCATGAAAATTTTCGAGACAAAAATATTTATAACTAAACCACATGCGAACTTTCACTTGAACTTGATTTCATCAATCAGCTCTAACAGAATGTAGGGTCAGTGGCGTATCACTTTAAAATTTCAAATGGACTCGGGGTCCCATGTAAACAAGATAATTAATGTCAACATGTTACTGAAAGGCTTGACAATTCCATTATTTTTTTATAAATTTTCAAACTATCTGCCGTTCTAAGCAGCACACACCTGTACTCTTCTTCTAACACTGTCAGTGACTACTAATACTTCGGAGTGATCAAGTGACTGACAGAATAGGAATTAATAAAAACGTTTCCTATGAAAGTTGTTTGTTTTGAAGAGCTCCATCAAATGGTATCCTTTTTGACCCCGACATCCATTTGAAATTTTAATGTGATACGCCACTGCCACCACTTCCTGCTAGAGCTGATTGATGAAATCAAGTTCTAGTGAAAGTTCGCATGTGGTTTAGTTCTAAATATTTTTGTCTCAAAAATTTTCATACACTAGTTTCCGAAATAAATTACTTACATGTGATCAGAATCACCCATTGCCTTTTCGTACGTTTTCTCATTGAAAGAGTTGGAATCAATAAAACGTTTCCTATGAAAGTTGTTTGTTTTGAAGAGCTCTATCAAATGGTATCCTATTTGACCTCGACTCTAATTTGAAATTTTAAAGTGATACGCCACTGACCCTACTTCCTGTTAAGAGCTGATTGATGAAACCAAGTTCAAGTGAAAGTTCGCATGTGGTTTAGTTATAAATATTTTTGTCTCAAAAATTTTCATACACTAGTTTCCGAAATAAATGACTTACGGGTGAACCAAATCACGCATTGCCTTTTCGTATATTTTCTCATTGAAAGAGTAGGAATCAATAAAAACGTTTCATATGAAAGTTGTTTGTTTTGAAGAGCTCCATCAAATGGTACCGTACTTGACCCGACTCTCATTTGAAATTTTAAAGTGATACGCCACTGAACCCACTTCCTGTTAGAGCTGATTGATGAAATCAAGTTCTAGTGACAGTTCACATGTGGTTTAGTTATAAATATTTTTGTCTCGAAAATTTTCATACACTAGTTACCGAAATAAATGACTTATGGGTGATCAGAATCACCCATTGTCTTTTCGTACATTTTCCCATTGAAAGAGTAGCAATCAATAAAAACGTTTCGTATGAAAGTTGTTTGCTTTGAAAAGCTCCATCAAATGGTACCCCATTTTACCCGACTCTCATTTCAAATTTTAAAATGATACGCCACTGACCCTACTTCCTCTTAGAGCTGATTGATGAAATCAAGTTCTAGTGAAAGACCCTACTTCCTCTTAGAGCTGATTGATGAAATCAAGTTCTAGTGAAAGTTCACATGTGGTTTAGTTATAAATATTTTTGTCTCGAAAATTTTCATACACTAGTTTCCGAAATAAATGACTTACGGGTGATTAGAATCACCCATTGCCTTTTCGTACGTTTTCTCATTGAAAGAGTTGGAATAAATAAAAACGTTTCCTATGAAAGTTGTTTGTTTTGAAGAGCTCTATCAAATGCTATCTTATTTGACCCCGACTCACATTTGAAATTTTAAAGTGATACGCCACTGACCCTACTTCCTGTTAGAGATGACTGATGAAATCAAGCTCAAGTGAAAGTTCATATGTGGTTCAGTAATAAATATTTTTGTCTCGGAAATTTTCATGCACTAGTTTCAGAAATAAATTACTCTTATTGGTGGTCTGAATGATCTTGTAATTATGCCTTAGAAATTATAATACAGAACAAAACGTTATGAGGTACAGACCAAAATCTCTCTCACACAAAATCCAAGATTCATCTAAGTTTGTTATAGAGGTGCCAAACAGAACCACAGTGGAGCTATGGACAGAATTACATTAATAACTGTGTCTCTGCATTACTTGATCGTGATGCAGGATGAGTGCTGGTCACACAGGCTAGCTGATCTTCCTGTAAAATTTCTTCCCATGACGAGAGGAGAACCAACGCACACTTCATAATGCAACAACTATTCATGACGCCTTATATCAAACAGCAACAGCATGGGAATCTAATTAGTCTACTGGATATAAAGTGTGAAATGTTGAAATGAGTGTTTTTCTGGCACTGTTGGACAAACAAATAAACAAAATATATTCTAAGACTTTTCAGTTACCTCTGATAAAGGATCATTTTCTTCCATTTCCCATGTGCTATCATGGAGTTGTAAGTCCAGCAGATCAACTGCAGGTTCCAATTTGATCACATCCATCACAACTGAAATAAAAGGTTATGTAACTGACAGTGATTACAGGAACTGTGCTGTTGAGAAACAGTTATTACAAATTGCTGCGATGCATTCACATTGCACACTAACTTAGGCCGTGTCTCAAAGCTACAATTTCAGCTGAAGTGAATTAGATTGTTGACTAAATAGCCAGATGTGACATCAGAAGTTACGATCCAAAGCTACGTAGTGCATAGCAATCAAGCCCGTAATAGCTAGTAAACGAAAATGCTTGCTTGATTGTTGACTTGTATACTAAACAAACATGGATACCTCATTAACAATTGGGGGTTATGAAGTCTGATGATGCTTTGGAAATAAAATGTGAGTTCAATCTTGAATAACACGTTAACTTGGAACATTGACATTGTTGGTATCTGCGTTACATTTTTTAAATATTGTAATATTTCAGCCCCAAATCTTTTCCACATTTATTTCGATTGTTGATAGGCAAACGTAATTTTCATAGACATCTTTTGAACATCTTTTACAATTTCTACATCTTTCTACGTTCCTTTTCTAGTATTTCAGGAAATTACCATTCAGTTCATGAACCTGAGTATTAAGTTTCTTGAACTGTTTATTGGGGCCTGTTTCTCAAAACTCATGGACTAGTATTATTAGTCTGTACAGTAGTAATATTAGTTTATTTTACAAGTCTGTGTTTCTAGAAACTACAAGGGTAAAGTAGTAGTTACCAGTTCACAGACTAGTAATATTAGTCGATTTTACCAGTTCATAAGTGATTCTGTTTCTCAAAATGCTAATCTAGTTGATTATACTAGTATTCAACGGATATATTCCTACAAGACTCTAAAGACTGGTGATTTCTATATTATCAGTTACCAAAGACAACGCTCTCTCAGATAATCCAAACAAAATGTTGTAATTATTTTTTTAAATATAAGCTTATGTGATTTAGTGATTCCGATTGAAGTGATTAAGTTGTTGTGATAAGAGCTAAAACGATATAGAGAAGACAAAATTATTATTCCTTTATTGGAGCATTGTTTAAATATAATGAACAGTTTAGGTAAAGTGCTGAAAAGCTTGGATAGTTGTTAAATATAGTGGGACCTGCCATAACAGGATAAACAAATAGAAGTCATGAATTATCAACAAAGCTTCAAATGCAAATTGTTGATTATTTTCCAATGCCTCTGTCCTAGGCCAGCAACACTTGCAGAATTTTTTCCTAATATTCCAATACCAATTCATCAACTGCAGTAATTTTTGCTGGCTTTCCTCCTCCACTGCCAGTTCTTCTGACATTGTCAACTTCAGTCTACAAATTAAATATAAAACGACACTAATTTATGAATAGATCAAATGTAAAACCGAAAAAAATTGCGAATTTTTCATCAAGTCATAAGTGGCATTCATGTGGGCAATATATTCACTAACTACATGATATGTTCATATTATGATACTATTAACCTGAATTGGTACTTATCAAAGTTGCTTTCTTAATGTTGTCCCTAACGTATGCATAAACTTTGTTCTGAGGTAACTGTTTCATAGCCTCACACATTATAAAATTGTTTCTCCATTGGTTTACTTTATCATTTTTTGTTTATATGCTTGCAAAAGCACCGAATAATATATGCTTTGATTCATTAATCATATTGAGTATAGTTAATTTGCTTCCAATTGATGGAATTTCAACCGAAAAGAGAAATCAAAACCTAAACACAAATAACTTAGCTTTCTAACCTCAAATAACACTACCTACCAATGACTATAAAGAAATGAACTCAATCAGCTGACTAGTGAAAGAGATCATGTGACTAGTGAAAAATTGTCACAAGTTACTAGGCTGGTAAAATAGTTTGAGAAACAGAATCTAATAGAGCTGGTGAAATATATTCTGGTAAGTGGTGAATATTAAACTAGTATTTTTGAGAAACAGGCCCCTGGAAAACTGTTTATAAACAAAGAATTCCAATTTTCAAAATATAACGCAATTAAACTGGATTAGGACACTGCCTTCTTAATTTAGTGCTATACCGTAATTTCATGGCTTTGAGAAAGATAGTCTATGAGGAAGGTCATGATTCCAGCATACATATTCAAAGCTGTCTAGTGTGTTGTTTACAAGTCAGCTAGTGCTAGTCACTAGTGTGTAGTATAGAATTCAGCTTTGAGACACGGCCCACTAGACACTTGCCCAGTGACTCAGACTAGTTCAGACATGGCTTCTGGTAAACAATTATCTTATTGTACAGTAGCATGAAATAATTGAATCTCCAGTAATTTCATCTCTATATAATTATTCTGGGTTTAATGACTAATTCAGCAAGTAATTACTTGTAGTAGAACGGCCATTCCACCATTTTCGAACTTTTTTTTTCACAAAAAACGATTTTATGCTGGATTTAGGAAAGGTAATATAAACTTGCGGAATCATATAATTTTGACTCTCACCAAATATAACCCATCACAACCTCAGCTAACCCAATCTTAACTAATCCCAACCCAAGTAAAACTAAACTAACATCACATAACGTAACGTAACCTAACCTAGCCTTAACTAATCCAAACAAAACTAAGCTAACCTAGTAATGTTAGGTTAGCAAAGTTTTGCTTGGGTTAGTGTTAGTTAAGGTTATGTTGTCAGTTTTGAGTTAAAATTATGTGTTTCCGAAAGTTTTTTTCTATTATCTTTCGTTAAACGAACATAGAATCGTAGAATTATGAAAAGAAAAAAAAAACAAAGTTCGAAAATCGTGGAGTGGTTATTCTCCATAACTTTAAGTTGACTTATATATGATCAAGGTAAAAACTGCAACTTACCTCCTCCACAATTGTAATCCTACGAAACAAATCCGAACTATCTACGGAAAGTGTAAGCTTAATTATTGACGCCGCCTTAACTCACAAGAACGAAAAAGATCAATGCTGCCGTGAATGTGGTGTCGTGGCAAATGAATAGAGCTCACTGCTCCAGAGATGCACTGTCGTGTTAGCTGCGAGAGGTCCTTTAAGAGAGACGCTAAAAAAATAGAGTTAATTCTTGGGCACTACTCGGTTCAACTTTACGCATTCAAAAAATGCGTTCAAATTTGATATTTAATACTAATTAATATATATACGCAGAGAAAATTACGTTCAAAACGGTGCAACATGTAGGCACAAACTATTCATGCATCTTTCCTGAACATGCATTTTAAACTTGATTCTTTCAATATTCTTCCCTGATTCCATGGGTAATATTATTTAAATTTATAAAAAAAAAAAACATATTGTAGGATAATATGCACCATTGAACTTTAACTGCAATAGTAATTCAATAAAACCAAAATTAGCACTGTTGCGTTGTATCACGTGTTTATTTCAGTTCACAAAAGTGCTCAAACTGTCATTTATTGCCAAACAATGCATAAATCTGTATTTGAAACTGCTTAATGTTCTTAGCAATACTGGTCAACTCATCTGCTGCATTTCATCCCTAATTCTTCGCTTTAACTCTTCCAGGTCTGGTCGTCGGTCTTGGTAGATACTTCACTTCAACTATCCCCCTAAGAAAAAATCTAAAGGGTTCAGATCAGGGGATTTTGGTGGCCATTCACTACTTTCTGTTCTGCCTATCCATCTTCCTGGAAATACTTGGTGGTGGGGTTACTCATGAATGAACAGAATAGCGTTCAGAGTTAAACTTTATATTATTCTCATTATCTCTAACTCAACTTAGCGACAATTTGTCAAATCATATTTTTAACAATTAATACTGAAGAGAAAAATTCGCTCCGGCACAGGGGAGCGGATCCGGGTCCTTGGTTCTACGTACCAAGCGCTCTGACCACTGAGCTAAGCTGAATTCAATCCACAGCACCGGATCGAATTCTCCTCCTTCAATATTTCCCTTAGTGGCCTGACTCCAAGTTACACATATATGTTGACGTATATGTCCAATGTCAACTGCCATTATACTAGGAGCGCAATCAGCTGAGTGACTGTTTGGCCGAGATTCCGCAGTTACGTGCACAGTAATCTGTACAGATATATGCACTGCAGCTATGAGAATATTATAGATTTATTAATTTGTCCTACAGAATAATATCTGTAATATTGACAATTAATCCGGTGCTGTGGATAGAATTCGGCGTAGCTCAGTGGTCAGAGCGCTTGGTACGTAGAACCAAGAACCCGGGTTCGATCCCCGGTACCAGAGCGAATTTTTCTCCTCAAATATTAATTGTCAATATTATAGGTATTATTCTGTAGGACAAATTAATAAATATATAATAATAATAATAATAATAATAATAATAATAATAATAATAATATTTTTAACAGCTTTAGCTACGTCAGAAATGTTGTGATTTTTGAAACACTATTTCATCGTATGAACTGACATGTCTCTAGATTATTCTTTCCAATTTTGTTCAGAACTAAACTCACTTCGGGCAGGAGACAGCAGGCAAATTCGAAAAAAAAGTATATGTTTCCCGAAATCGCAAGGCAGATTTTGAAAATATAGGGGTAAGTATCAGAGATAAAATCAAAATTGCAGTTGATCAGAGCATAAGCTATTATGAAACTAAGAAAAAGAAACCGTGGTGTGATGAAGATGGTTATATGATAGTAGTAAGAAGGAAACAGACAAAATTGAAATTCTTACACGATCCAGCCCAGACTAATAGAGATAATATTATTTCAATGAAAGATGGGAAGCAAGTCCTATACTTAGGAATAAAAGGAGAGATTACTTGAATGAGGTGGCAACAAATAGTAGGATGAGAAGAATGACTTGCTTGCAGACTCACATTCAATCCTGAACAGATGGAAAAAAAAAAAACTATTTTGCGCAACTACTAAATGTGCATATGCTTACGACGAAATTCAAATGCAAACTACTGAGCCATTTATATCCGAAGCCATACTTCCTGAAGTAGAAATTGCGATAGAAGGATGTGAAAAAGTACGTCTGCAGTATCGATAAAATTCCAGCAAAATTAATTAAAGAGGGTGGAAGCGCATTGTCTAGCGAAATTTATAAGTTTGTATGTCTACTTGCTATTTGGGAAAAGGAAATTATACCAGAACAATGAACGGAGTACATTCATATTTACGGAAAACAAGACTAACTGTAGTAACTATACACAATGCCATCTCTTTTCATCGTTCACAAAATAACAATTCTGAGTGGCCGGTCATAGAGTATAAAAATGAAACAATTCAATATTCTAACAATACAAAATTTCTTGGTATATGGCTAGATAAACATTTACTGTAAAATGGTCCGTACACCTTCAGGAACTAGAGAAGAAATTAAGTAAAATTTGCTTTGCCTTGCGATTACTAATAAGAGCATCATCTATTGAATCTGCTCACACATTGTACTTTGCATAATTTAACTCTATCCTAACGTATGGTATAATCTTTTGGGGTAATTCACCCATGAAATCCAAATATTTAAACTAAACAACAGAGCTATTAGAGCCATAGTTCAAGTGTCTCAAACTACCAGCTGCAGACCATTTTTCAAAAAATTACATATCTTGCCATTACCCTGTATTTATATTTATTAAACCTTAAATTTTATCAAATATAATTTCATAGCTTTCCTACAAATTCAGACACACACCAGTACAATACAAGAAATAAAGATAATATTTTTATTGACAGTTTTAACACAACTCTATATAAAAACAGTTTCATTCATGCTGGTCTTCTTATGTACAACAGCCTACCAAATTATCTTAAAGAAGTATCTGCACATCACAAATTTAAGAAAGCTCTTTATAATATTTTAATCAAAAACTGATTTTACAGTATGAACGAATTTATTGAAAATTGTCATAACTGAATAGAAGAAGAACGCCTTACTACAAAAAACTTTACTTCTCCTTTTCCAGATCCTGACTTCGAGAAGGATGTCTTCCCATGAAAGACGCGATGGTTGAAACAGATTCCTGACTTCAAGACATACTGCAAACGGGAGTTATAGCCGAAATCGACCAACCTGTAGTTTTCTTCAATCAAGTTCCAAGTTTTTTTATATTTGTATTTGTGTTGAATTTAATTATAGTTATTACTTTTATGTATATTATGTAATTAATTATTAGTGTGTAAATATGACATGTCCCATATCATGTATATGATCAGTGGATGTAATAAAAGATTATGATTATGATTAGAGGAATATCACTTTAGTTGACGTCACACTAAATTTTATCCAATATTCTTTGAAAGGATTAACTCCTTATGCAGATAAAATTATTGGGGACCATCAGTGTGGTTTTAGGCGTAATAAATCGACTATTGATAAGCTTTTTGTATTCGCCAGATTTTGGAGAATAAGTAGGAGAATAAGGCCACAGTACATCAGTTATTCAAAGATTTCAGAAAGGCATATGTTGAATTTGCATGACCTTACATTCATAACTTGAAATAAAAATATATTTTTTTAGAGTTCTTCTGGAAAAACGTGAGAATGATGTGGTATTTTCTTTATGTTTGCAGGAGAAGGATTACACTGCATTAAATATTGGAAAGTAGTGAAACTGTTCCAAGCAGTGGTATAGATGTCGCACTTTTGCCACCTCTTAATGCAAAAGATGATTTGACTGATGAAGATTCGGGTGTAGAAGGCAATCCACGTATACATCATTTGCTTGTAATTCAGCTGAGTGTCGATGTATTGTAAAAGGCATGACTATCAACAATATATGTGATATGCCAGAAAAAAACTAACCAAAATGTGCTTAAATTATGATCTACTCCTCGATGTCAGTTGTTTTGTGTTTTCACACCAAGTGAAGTGATTGGTGAAAAAACATTAGTTATTGGATTAGTGAAAAAACAAGTGACTGAATTAGCGATAAACATGAGTGACTAGATATCCACAGTTAATTCATGCTATACTTTGTGACATTTATTTATGTCTGCATTTTCTCAATTGTTTCTGTTTTGTGGTATTCCAACATATCATTTGTAAATAAATACTAATTGTGTGCAATGATATCTAAAGTTTTAACAAGATTGGGCCCCTAAATGTTGTTATTTTTAGTATTTATGTTTTGACATTTCCTATGATATTGTAGTCATAGTATAACCTAGAAAGGTTATGACTTAAAACACATACCTTTCCATTCCTAAGGAGTTGGGTTATTAGGTTATTTTACGACGCTGTATGAAATGAAGGTGATAATGCCGGTGAAATGAGTCCAGGTTCCAGCACCGAAAGTTACCCAGCATTTGCTCGTATTGGGTTGAGGGAAAAAACTTCAACCAGGTAACTTGCCCCGACCGAGATTCGAACCCAGGCCACCTGGTTTCGCGGCCAGACGCGTTGACCGTTACTCCACAGGCGTGGACATTCCTAAGGATACTTAGGAACAATATACACATTGTCTTTCGAAGTTTCGAAAAAAAATAATTCAGGGACATCTGGGTTAATTTACAGGCTTGTGAGAATCTCTTATGTAACTACAAAATTCAGGAACATAAACATAATTCATGTTACTGAATCCTTATTGTCTCAGAAACTGAACACAATTTATTATTATACCTAATCTCACCATAAATACTGTACCACGTAAGTGGAGCCACTGTACATCCTGTTTTGAGGGTAATGAGCCAATTCTAAAGAAAATTGTGTCCACAACTGCGGAGTAACGGTCAGCGCGTCTGGCCGCGAAACCAGGTGGCCCGGGTTCGAAACCCGGTGGGGGCAAGTTACCTGGTTGAGGTTTTTTCCGGGGTTTTCCCTCAACCCAATACGAGCAAATGCTAGGTAACTTTCGGTGCTGGACCCCGGATTCATTTCACCGGCGTTATCACCTCCATTTCATTCAGACGCTAAATAACCTAGATGCTGATAGTGCCGTAAAATAACCAAATAAAATTAAAAAAAAAAAGAAAATTGTAACGTCCCTGGAATTCCATTTTTCGACAATTCTGATCCCCATGATTCTTAGTGGTGATCTTGGACCTGTCGTCCAAATACTAGGGGACACTTTCTGAGTCCGCTACTGAATAAGCAGCAGAGTATACTTAAGTCAGGACATTCTGCAGCAGAACATAACCAATTGTCTATCTTCAGACTTAAAAAAAAAAATTTCACCGCTGAACAGAGTTATAGTCGGAAGGATGATAAGCTTTGTAAGTAGAGTTCCCAGAAAGCATGAAAAATTGAAAAGAGCCACCACTCCACTTGAGTGATGGTTTGTAGAGGTGTGAGTTATACTGGTCCAACTCAGCTGTATATTTGTGTAAAATGTGTTAACAGCAAGGGTCAAAATATATCAAAAACTGTGTCGAAGCTCCTCTTAAAAAATATGAGCTATAATTTACTATAAAATATACAGTGGCGTTCACACTAATTTTCTGTCACAGTCACAAGGCTAAAGTTACGGTCTTGTGGCATAATATCCCCGAACTGAAAACACTGCATTTGACAAGGTGTCCAGTGCTTGAGGGCATTGTCTGCAACGAAAGGCACTGTGATGTGAAATACTGAAGCGATCTTTGGAGGGGGTAATGATAGAAATCCTAATTGAAAACATCTGTACTACAGTAGCTGACTGGCGGAGATTTTGCAAATGTGTGAGTAAATAAGGCGGACAACTTGGATAAATGACTATTATATTGTATTTGAATCACGTTTAGGTTCAAAATATTAAATACGAACTTAAAAATTGTATCAGCATTTGTTTATCAAGAAAAATCTCACTAGAGGTTTTGATTTAGCTATAAAAAAATTAAAACTCGAGTAGGATTTAAGTGACTATTACATAATTAGAAGGAAATATATAAAGATTAAAAGAAATAAAATACTCTAGTACTGAATTACTATAATTCTATTTCACTAATGTTAGCTTCATCAAAACATTTGAATGGAGCAGCCTTTTTCAGTTGACCGTGCATGAAGTAAACAAATGACGATTGCAAAGCATGTTTTATAGTACCGCAAAGAATTTGCAGCTTGAAATGTTGGCAAACAAACAAATGCTAGGGAAGTGATAAAATAAGCAAATGCTAGGGAAGTGATAAAAATAAACAAATGCTAGGGAAGTGATAAAATTGTGCGACAAGCAGCCATGATTGGTTGAAAGACGTTTTAATTTTTTTAAATTTTATTTGGTTTTTAACGACGCTGTATCAACTACGAGCTTATTTAGCTTCGATGAGATTTATGACAGCGAGATGGTATTTGGTGAGATAAGGCCGAGGATTCGCCACAGATTACCTGGCATTCACCTTACGATTGGGAAAAATCTCTGAAAAAACCAACCAGGCAATCAGCCCAAGCGGGAATCGAACCCGCGCCCGATCGCAACTTCAGACCGGCAGGCAAGCGCCTTAACCGACCGAGCCACGCCGGTGGCTTTGAAAAACGTCTTTTCGCACCATTTTATTGGTCAAAAATAGTATGACATAGTAAAAGTTAACAAAATAACTGTATGCAGCAGAATTTATAGCAGGTCTATGTAAGAAATCAATGAGTAAAATTAATAGAAATAGGATCTAATACGAAATTCGGTAGAACAAGTTCAGGTACAACCAAAAGTAAATTTGTATTGTTACTGATTTAATGCCCAAAATTGAGTACGATGTGAACAATTTTATTTTCTTTCGAATGCATGGCAACAAACTTGACCTAATGAAATTTATAATACATCATGGCCAGGAAAATCTTTCACAAAATTTAAATTCATAAATAAGGTATACACACATGTGATGAGTTACACAACGACTGAGAGCAGATGCGTACTTCTAGAATAAAATCTTCAAGGCTATATAAGGCACGCACAGGTAGCCGCTTGAGGGATGTTGTTCGGTGTGTATAAGTAGTGCATTCTTTCTAATTGAAATATGTCCTCATTGTTATCGTTCATTAAAAAAAATTACACATTATATTCAAACTGGTTTAGGTGTAAACACAATTGCCCTTTCAACTGTCCCTTATAAGAGAAATATACTCCGCAGATATCAGTTTTAAATTATCATTCGTCTGTGTGAATACGTTCATGTTTCTTTAAGTGTTCCAATTGTGAGAAGGATCGTCGACACACCTCACATTTAAATGGCCTTTCGCCAGTGTGTATGCGTATATGTCTGCTTAAAACTGCTGATGTTGAAAAACACTTTCCACAGTCTTCGCATTTGAATGACTTTTCGCCTGTGTGAATGCTTACATGTTTCTTTAAATGTTCCAATTGTGAGAAACATTTTCCACACAACTCACATTTGAATGGCCTTTCGCCTGTATGTACGCGTCCGTGCCTGCTTAAAACTGTAGATGCTGAAAAACATTTTCCACACACCTCGCATTTGAATGGCCTTTCCAATATGTGAATACGAGCATGTCTTTTCAAAACTGACGATTCTGAGAAACGTTTTCCACATACTTCGCATCTGAATCGAGTTTCGCCTGTATGTACGCGTGCATGTTTATTCAAATTTGTCGAAACTGAAAAACACTTTCCACAGAAGTTACAATGAAATGGTTTTTCGTCTATGTGTACGCGTGCATGTGTGTTTAAAACTGACGATTCCGTGAAACACTTTCCACACACCTCGCATTGAAATGGCTTTTCGCCTGTGTGAATGCGTAAATGACTCCTTAAGTGCGCCAATTGAGAGAAAGACTTTGCACACACCTCGCATTTGAATGGCTTTTCGCCTGTGTGAGTGCGTACGTGATTCTTTAAATATCCCAATTGTGAGAAACTCTTTCCACATATCAAGCATTTGAATGGCCTTTCGCCTGTGTGAATACGAGCATGTCTCCTTAAAACAGAAGATTGTGAGAAACACTTTCCACAATCCTGGCATCTGAATGGACTTTCACCTGTATGTACGCGGGCATGTTTATAAAAATTTGCCAAATCTGCGAAACAGTTTCCACAAACATCGCATCTGAATGGCCTTTCCCCTGTGTGTATGCGTGCATGTTTATTCAGTACTGAAGAATCAGAGAAACACTTTCCACAAACATCGCATTTGAATGGCCTCTCCCCAGTGTGTATGCGTACATGTCTCTTGAAATTCGATGAACTGGAGAAAGACTTTCCACACACATCGCAATGAAATTGGATCCCTCCCTTGTGTAGGCGAACATGCTTCTTCTTATCACTCAATTTCAGAAAACACTTTCCACAGACATCACATTCGAACGAGTTTTTTATTGTATGTATACGGAAATGAAGTTTCAGAGATTCTGGCGTAAGAAAATCCTCGTTACATATATCACACTTGAGAGATTTACACTTTATATCACTAATAGTACTCGAAGCATCTAGTCTGTTGCTAGAACACTGTGTTAATTTGTTTTCTTCAAGATGAATGTTAGCGCATTCCTGTGACACTCTATTGTCAACATTATCCACAATGCTGAAAGAAATATAAAAGTCCATCAGTCACCACAACAGTCAATGTGGTGACATCTATATATAACACTACAGAGAGGTGCACGAAAAACCCGCCCGAATACAGACTGCTCAATGTCGCCAGCCAATTTGTCACCTATTGTTGCGAAGCTGTTGTGACTATGTTTTGTTTTGTATTCAGTGTTGCCAAGTCAGCGGTTTTATAGCTAAATCTGGTGTTTTCAGGACTATGCTCAGCTACAGAATTTTACCGTCAGCAGCTAGCTATTTATTTAGCGTTTTTTATGATTTCGGCAGAAGGAGATGATATATTTTAAGTTGCCGTAAAGTTATTTTTAGCATAAAATGTCTTAGTAAAACAAATTTATAAATTGTTTTAAGTAATTTAAGGTTATATGTACGTGAACGACCACAAATATTATCAGAAAATGCAGGCTATAAATTTCTAAAATTTTATAAGAAAATGAACTCACAATTGGACAAAACTTACCAGGTACCACGAGACTAATTAGAACTTAAATATCTAATAAAAGTATAAAAAAGGTTAACAATAGTATTTTTGAAACCAGTATTATCAAAGCATGAAAAAAAAAACAACAAAAAATTCTGCAGTTAGCTATATCATTTGGTAACCATAACATTGTTCTGGTCTCTCTGACAACTTTAATATTTTTCCTGCATGTAACAAATACTCATTTCTGAAAAGTAGACTACTCTCAGGCATGTAGAGTTGTTTATTTTAATACAATTAATTTTTTATTTGTCGTATATAAAATATATCAAAATTTACATAATGTTTTATCACCTAATTTTTCTATTTTCAAAGAAATGGGCATTATTTTAGTCTACATTTTGCATAAATGCATGTTAAGTCAGTGTACAAATTTTCAGAATTCTATCTCTAATCGTTGTGGAGTTATGAAATAATGTGTGAAAATTTTCAAATTTTCGAAAATTTAATTGAAACTAAAAAGTGAATTCTAAAAAATATTAGTAACGTTTTTTATACTTTTATCAGTTATTTAAATTCTAATAAGTCTTGTTGTGGTAACTTCTAATTTTTGTCCAGTTGTGAGTTCATTTCCTTACAAAATTTTAGAAATTTAGAGCCTGCATTTTCTGATAATACTTGTGGTTGTTAACGTACATACGCCCTTAAGGCACAGTTAGTTTATGTGATAATCTCAACGTATATGTAATAATATTTAGGTATTTTACTTGGTTTGATTATTTTTTATTTTTGAGCATCTACAAATTGCTAACTGAGAGCGATTACTGTCATGGATAACTACATTTTGATTTAGATTCATCGACGTTTATATCCAGCCACTTTTTGAGTTAAATAATAAATAATAATTTAAAAACAGTATCTTATCACAAAATATTTTCATAATATACACGACACGAGTAGAGTTCTTTTTAGGTACAATATAAGTTGGGTAATGAAAGAGAATCATCTCGTGAGTTGGATGACTGTACAGTGTACATAATCCCTCCTGTAAGAGGATGAAGATGATTTTGTCTAGAACATAGAGCCTACAAAGTGATACAGACTTTCCATAATTTAGTCTACATTTATGTAAAATTCCTAAAACTGTATAGTTTGCCTTTCAAATTTGGAAGTGATATGTTAAGGAACCATCTGGGTTTTTTAAACTACAGTTTACCAGTTTTTTTAAGCGTGTGCAGCGGTAAATTAAAGTTATAATAAATAATAACATTGACACTGTTCAAGAATTTAAATATTTGGGTAGTATAATTGACAAGGATGGTGGAGCCTTTGAGGATGTAAAGAACCGGATAAAAAATGCAAATAGTGCATTTGTCCAATATGGAAATCTTATATTATATCTAGATCTACAAAAATTAAAATCAGTAATGTGAAATCAGTCTTATTATATGGCTGTGAGAAATGGAAAACAAATAAAATTATACAAAATAAACTGCAAAGATTTGTTAATAGATGTTTACGAAGAATTAAATAAATTAGATGGCCAGATATAATCACAAACTCAGAACTATGGAAGATAACAAATCAAAAAGAAATCACAATAGAAATCAAAAGACGAAAGTGGAATTGGATAGGGCACACAATCAGGAAAGAAGATGGAGCAGTAGAAAAAATGGCTTTGGATTGGAACCCCCAGGGTAGTAGAACAAGAGGAAGGCCAAAAAATACATGGAAGAGAACAGTTTTGGAGGAAATTGCTAGGGAGGGGAAAACATGGAGCGAAGTGAAGAAGTTGACTACAAATAGGGTCCGATGGAGGCACTTTGTGAATGTCCTATGCTCCTCATGAGGAGATACAGGAGTTTGACTGATTGATTTGATTGCAGCAGTAAATGGAATTCGGAGTTGGCAACACTGTTTGCATTGTATTGTCAGTACGAAATCCGTGAAGGCTTGGTTCAGACGTTTGAAGTAAATATCTCAGCAAGATGTATTTTCTTCAAGAAAGAGTCGCAATAGTGGATGCGTACGTGTCTATCGGTTCATTTAAGGAAACCGGGGACATTTTTGCAAACAAGTTTCCTGGCGTTTCCATACCAGCATAGAGCAGTATACAGGATTTGGTGAAAAAGTGGCGTACTACAGAGTCAGTTGCAAATGCAAAAAAAGAATCGAGTCACGTCCGTTTGTACACATGCTTTGACCTCGGATATTCCAGCACGAATGAGGCAGAGTCCTAAGAAGTCGACACGTAAATTATCTCAACAAGTGAACGATACGCGTAAATCTTGTCAACGTGTTTTACACCATATAGGGATGAAGCCCTACAAAATGACATGTATCCAAGAACTGAAGAAGGAAGGCAAGGCAAAGCGTGTGAATTATTGCACATGGCTATGTTGAACAACTGAGAGTGGAATGTTGGATCCGATGCTGTATTTCATTAGTAATGAAGCCTGGTTTCATCTGACAGGACATGTAAACTCCCAGAACACCAGATACCGGTCAACAAACAATCCCTACACGATAATGAGGAACCTCTTCACGATAGAAGAATCGGAGTGTGGTGTGCTGTGTCAGCAAGTCGGATTGTGGGTCCCATATTTTTTTAACAACAGTAAACACTGATGTGTATACACGAATCTTTGAGGAATTTTACGCACACTTGACGCCCCTTGAACACTTGTAAGCTGTCTTTCAACAGAATGGGGTGACCTGTTACACTTCACGCGAGTCAATCTAACGAATTCATGATTCATAGAACAAAGGATTGTCAGCAAAAGATTGTGGCCGCCACGTTCTCCGGACCTTACCTCTTATGACTTTTATCTGTGGGGCAGGTTAAAGGGAGGAGTGTAAGGAAATAAACCAAGGACATTAGAAGACTTGAAGAACAATAATAATAATAATAATAATAATAATAATAATAATCCGTGGCGCTACAGCCCGTGAAGGGCCTAGACCGACTGGCCGGCTGCTGGCTTCACGCCCACATGCCGAAGCAGAGGTGGACGATCATCCAACCAGAATGGAGGTATCATGTGGTTAGCACGATGATCCCCCCAGCCGTTATAGCTGGTATTCGCAACCGGATTTCGCTACCTATCGTAGCTCCCCAAGTGCATCACGATGCTGGGTGGGCACCGGTCCCATACACTGGCCGAAATTTCATGAGAAAATTTCTTCCCCCATGAGGACTCGAACCAGCGCGCATTCCGTAACGCGAGTCCTAGGCGGGATGACTTAGACCGCGACGCCACGGCGCGGGACTGACTTGAAGAATATTCGTAATTAAATTTTGAGAATTTATGCAGAAGAGTTGTGCAAAGTGCATTGAAGCACAAGGAGGTCATTTTCAGCACCTAATGTAAAAGACAAGATCGTTTGAGTAAATACAGGCTCTTGTAGTAGCTTTTTTTTTATTTCTATCATTTGTTGTTTCTATCAGCTCATGGAGGGTCAGTTTTCCGTGTGCCACCAATATAATATCACATAGAGTGTCAGTAGGGAGATATGACGGAAAGAGACCATTTGGGAAGCCGAGACATAGATGGGGGAAATAGATATGAGGGAGGCACGATATGCTAGGGACTGGATTAATCATGCTAAGGATTGGCAGGCTTATGTGAGGGCAGCAATGAAGTTCCAGGTTCTCAAAAAGCCATTTGTAAGTAAAATAATATTACATTCACACACTGATCTCTCACTTCCGAGCACAGCATCTCAGGCTGTGGCATAAAGAATAAATAAGTTAAGCAGAACTGTATGCGTAATTTCGTTACCCAGGATCTGTATTCGACAGATACTGGAGAAAAAATGGGAGTATAAGGGTACAGTACATCAGTTATTCATAGATTTCAAAAAGGCATATGACTCGGTTACGAGGGAAGTATTATATGATATTCTTATTGAATGTGGTATTCCCAAGAAACTAATTCGATTAATTAAAATGTGTCTCAGTGAAACATACAGCAGAGTCCGTATAGGTCAGTTTCTATCTGATGCTTTTCCAATTCACTGCGGGCTAAAGCAGGGAGATGCACTATCACCTTTACTTTTTAACTTCGCTCTAGAATATGCCATTAGGAAAGTTCAGGATAACAGGCAGGGTTTGGAACTGAACGGGTTACATCAGGTTCTTGTCTATGCAGATGACGTGAATAATAATAATAATAATAATAATAATAATAATAATAATAATAATAATAATAATAATAATAACAATACAGTACTAACCACAATAATTTCTTGCTTATTTATTTTTCCATTTCTCATCTTTCTCTTGGAAGGCGTTTTCTAATTTGTGAAAGAGTAGGCCTATATTTTCCTCCTGGACCTCTCTCACATTATGTTGGTAAATAGTAGATTAATACGATCTAATATCAAAATTTATTTTGACTGACGACATGAAATTCACTGATTTGACTAAACAGTTTACGATTCACGAGACCTAACCTAAAAATATATTTTGTTTGATCAGGTTGGCAATTCTAGTTATATTTGCTGTCTCCGTCTGCATAATTCCTTCTTCATTATCTTCTTTCTTCAGTTCATTATACATTATACATATGGACTCTAGATTTCTGAAGTATACTCTAAATGGCACACGATTCCTTTCTTGAAGGAATCACTACCATATTTCCTGTCTTTGACATTATTGCAATAAAAATCTAAACACGAAAGAAATTAATTAAAATGTAAAATGTAATTTCTATCGATCACCCAAGTGCATGTAGCACACGGTAAGTTATATTTATTTACACTTACGTGACTACAGTTTTGAATTGTGACCACAACGCAATGAAACACATAAAATAGTAATTATATATTAATGTTAATACTGATATTAATTAATTATAATTATTTTCAAATTTTACTAGCTTCCAGTAACTGGCTCAGAAATCTAGAACAATACGAATTTTCAGAATTTCCACTACCGACACTGCTGCCAACGTAAGTTATAGAATCACTACCAGTTGTAGCAAAGCCTTCTTCAGTTACAAGCCGGAGCCATAAGTCGGTAACACTGTAATTAACAGTCAACAGGAGGCCTAGTATCCAGAACACGTGTTTGTGCTAATGCCGATTTTCAATGTAAATTAATGTTACAATATAAGTGTGTGTCGATGGAATTATGTTCGAGGTCGTATCAAACATTAATTGTTGATGTATTATAAACTAAGTGCGTGTTGGCAATAAAAACAAGACAATAAATGACAATATGCCTGCAGTCTTTAGCAATTTTTACGGTTATTATTGACAAAGTGATTGACAATTCTTCTACATATTAAAATAATATTGTATAAACTACATTTTTATAGTCTTACTTGTGGTGTGTGAGAATTCTAGCCAAATTGTTGGGTCTCGCCTGCTATATCAATAAAGTTACGCAGTTGATTTTCAAGTTCATTCTAAATAGCTGCAGTTTTGTTGAAGATTCGGAATGCCTGCTATACGTCAGAACTATCTATAATTTGTAGATGCACACACTCACTTTCTTGGTTTTCAGGGTTTATTTATTAATATTACTTCTTTTCTAATAAATTAGTTATAAACATGTTTCTTTTCACTTCGTATTTACAGGATTTAAAGTTCACTGAGTTTACACTAATTGGCACATATATAAGAGATAATGATGTGTTTTGTTACGTATTATGTTGAAGGTATGTTTCTTCATTTGTTCATAGGTCTTTATACTTGGCCTTGGCATATTTAAAATTATATTTTAGAATATTTGTAACAAATAATTTAGGATAACAGCATTTTTATGGTGACTGGCGAGGTTCAATCTAAAACCGGCTTCCTGGGCGTCTGAAATATTTATAGAAAAGCACGATGGATGATCACATGATATTAAAATGTATATGAAATCCTGGACCTTCCACGTCAGAGGTGAAACAACATAAAGCGGAAAGTTTCTGAAACACAATTACAAATAAACCTAGAGCAAGAAGAAATGTGCGTCCCCACAAAAAGATGGAAAGAAAAGATTCAACCTGTTCACATCTGTTACAAGTTGTGGCATGAGAACAGAACAAAGGAATGGGTATAATCCTCGATTAATAATGATAATTATGAAGATAACTAAGTTGTATTGAATTGCAGAAAGTAGTAGTGTATCATTAAATATTATAATCAAAAGTAATTAAAAAACATGCAGTAGTAGCAATAATTAAGAATGTGGGTTGAACAAAACTGAACATGACATGTATCGAGGATATGGATATCCTCAGCAATACTTCACAATTTTTCTGCGGTTACATTGGGAACCTCTGAAATTCACAAACAGAACATGAACTGTAAGGCAGAGGTATGAAACCTCATGATCCTCAACAAGCTTACACCATTGCCCCAAACGAGAACATTGGACCACCAAAAGTGGACAACAGTGCCTCCCCCTAGCTCTATAAATTCGGACACATAATCAGTCCCAGAATCAGTTGCTCCTGGTACACCTAGGGAATCACTTCGCCCGCGTGTGACACGCCACTGAAGATGTCTGCCGCAGCATTAGACGAAACGTCTGGTACACACAGCACCAGTAGACCATGACCTCTCAGCCCGAAAAATTCTTGATCAATAAAATTTATGTTATTCATCATGATTAAATGAACCGGTGAAAGATGGAGAGAAAAGCAAAACCAGCACAGTACACTCACCTCTCAGGGAACACTTCATCCTCATCTGAAGATACTTCTACTTTCTGTTCCTGCTTAACTCTGTCCAGATCGAACACATCTTCCTGAAAAAAAAAATATTAAAAATTGAAGAGAACTTTAACTGGGCATTTGGAAGAAATTTCAACCTAGAAAATATGTTTACAGAGGTCCTGCAAAATACATAACCAGAAATTGATATAATATTTGATTTAAATAAACAGTAAAAGGTTATATATTGAAAGATTAATACTTTTCGCTGTATAAAACACAGCTGAAAATGCAAACTCACCAATACGACTTGCTCTTTACTCCTAACATAACAGAGTATAAAGGTTTTGCTTCCACACATGCAAATCGACCTCATTCATTGTTACTATTAAATACTCGTAATACAGGTATGTACAGGGGGCACAAAAATTTAAGAGATCATTTTCTTAATTAATAACTGTGTATATCTCCAATAAATGAGTTCTTAGCATCGCCACAGATACACTTGATTGCACTTGTCACTATCTCTGTCACTAGAGAGTTCTTGAAATTTATATTTTCCCCGCCATTCATAAAATATTTTGATATGATACCTCTTGCACAAAAGGGGAGATCTATAACTGAAACTAGATGAATATATTTCAGTATTATTTATATTTATCTTGGTAATAATGAACAGTTTCACTCGTAGACATTTTGTTTTTGCAGCATTAACTTCCCATGATTGTACGAGAAGATTCGAACAGAACGGCAGTTACGTAGACTTTCGGTTCCCCCCTACTACCAATAATGCATAACACAATGTCAATACGGCCGTTGCTGTCATCTGCAATACAACGAACTTTTCTGTTGATTTTCGAGCTCATTTTTTTCCGGTTATTATATGCTTATTTCAGTTGTGTTAACTCTCGCTAGTGGTTTTATATTTTATTTTATCCGTCTTAGTATTTATTTTATTATTGTAAATATTTTTATTTTATCACTATTATTATTATTAATTAATTATTTTGTATTATTATCTTTGTATCATCTCCGTCACGATTATTCTATTGTCATTATTATTATTATTATTTCTATCATCAGCATTATTATTTTGATGTCTGTAAAAATATATGTAGACTACTGGACAAGTACGAGCATATTCTCATTTCGGGTATCTATTCATATGTATTCATTTCAAATGTAAATTGTAAATAAATTTGAATTTTGAATTTGAATTTTTTATACTGCACATATTAAATATAACAAATCTTTCATTTAGGCATGCCAACTCTCCCAGAATGGCAGTGTGTGAGAGTGGAAGTAAGTTAATTATTGTCATAGCTAATTCAGGATCGAAAGAAAAGAAACAGAAATATTATTGCGTGGAAAAGTTGATATGAGTGGTTAATAAATAAAAGTGAATTTGAAACAGAATGTAGCGATTGCCATCATAGTTTTTCAATTAAGTCGAAGGTATCTGTGTAGTGATTACTCATGCGAATTCCTCTAAACACCAAACAAAGTACATCATTTTTTAACAAACCTTTTACGAAAGAAGATGATCTTCTCACGGAAGCAAAAAGCACAGCAACTTATCATAGGGTTAAACATTATATTTGTTACAATAGTATGGATTTTTCTAATACACTGGTCAAAAAAAGTTAAGCATATTTCCAGTTTACCCAATAATACCTGATATTTATGTCTCTTTTGGTTTTATGTGGCACGTATTATGTTTACCAATTCAAACTCTTTCATTTGTTTTATTCTTCATCACTAGGTAACGTCCAAATCACGGCTAGTAAACAAAGCCTGTAATTCGAGCAAAGTTCAATCAGTGTCGTTTTGCTTCATAGTGCAGTACAATGGCTCGGAACACCCTTACAATGGCAGACCGCATCAAAATCATCACTTTGATGGAACAAAACATGAGACAAGTTGATGTTGCTAACATCCTTCATGTGAATCAGAGTATTGTCTCCAGACTGTGGAGAAAGTTCCAGGAAACCCAGTCAATAGCAGATCGACCTCGCGAGGGCCGTCCACGCAAAACAACACCTGGTCAGGACCGGTATGTAAGGTTATCTGCACGTAGGAACCCTATAGCCTCAGCTACAACTCTGCGCCATGATCTGCGCGAAGCCACTAGTGTTGTAAGTAGCCAAACTGTGCACAATAGACTTCATGACATAGGGTTGTATGCTCGAAGACCACTCAAGACTCCAGCACTCCGTCCACATCACAGGGGTGCTCGTGCAAGATGGGCTAGAGCACATGGGAATTGGATACGAGACCAGAACTTTATTCTCAGACGAAGTGAGAATGGGCCTACACCCTGACAACAACTCTATTCGCGTATGGTGACGAACAGGGGAACGAAATCATCCCTCAATGACCGTGGAACGTCACCAACAGTTTGGTGGTTCAATCTTGTTTTGGGCAGGTGTCATGTTTGGCCGCCGCACACCACTGGTTTCAATAGAGGGAAACATGACTGCTGCCGTGTATGAGAACAACATCCTCCAACCCATAATAAGTGGTTTTGCAGAGACTGTAGGAGAAGGGTTCACTCTACAGGACGATAATGCTCGGCCTCATCGTGCTCATAGTGTGCAGCGGTATCTGGTAGAACATGGGATCCGAAGAATGGATTGGCCAGCATGCTCACCAGATATGAACTGCATAGAGCATGGATGGAGCTTTCTCAGGAGAGCCATTTCCAATCGTCCACATCACCCATTAACGATTCAAGAACTCAGGAATGCTGCCTTGGAAGAATGGGACAATTTGCCTCAGGAGAGCTTAGATGCTTTGGTACTGAGTATGCCCCGTCGCATACAAGAGTGCCTCAGGGTTCGTGGAGGACCAACATGTTATTAAACAGGGTACTGAAAGCACCATTTCCTTTTCTTTGTTGATGTACGAATTTCAACTTCTCTTATCTGTTCCGTTGTTCCAAACAATGCAATTTTTTCATTTCATATTGAGTCCATTGTTAACAAATAGTGTATTTCTACTTTTAAGTTTATTCTGTGGAACCAAGAAACCCAATTATAATTTATCTATTTTATTTTAATTAATAAAAACCGTTATATGCCTAATTATGCTTAACTTTTTTTGACCAGTGTAAATTATCTAGTGAATTATTCAGGGATTCTAGCATCGCAAAGAAAGTGAAATGTGCTCGTACTAAATCCAGCATCCTTGAGGAAAATGTGATTGCATGTGCAACAAAAGAAAAGCCTATTCAAGATCTAAAAGAGGCAAAATATTTTTTGTTGCAACAGACCTTTCCAACGTTGGAAACATGAAAATTATTCCCGTAATAGTGCAGTACTTTTTAACAGAAGAAGAAATCAAAACTAGAGCATTCGAGGCCTAGGGGTTCATTTCACTTTCCTTACTCCTCTTTCTACTTTTCTGTTCCTAGTGCTGACCTGCTATGGCACTAAAATCGTCCTCCAGTGGCTTAAGGAGGGAAAGCTGGTGATCAACAAGATCTCCCAGCTAGGTCCAATGGACCCGTCGACCAACAGCAGGTGTGGTCCTCCAGACATTCTGGGGGTTGTGTGTGAATGAAGTAGCCACCAAAACGTTAAAATATGTGTTCACTTAAATCGACTACAACTTGCCATTATAGAATTGGAATATATCAGTCCTCTAACTGCCCATTGTGCAACTCAAACCAAGAAATGGATTCGGAACACCTCAAAATCTGTGCTTCAGTGGCTGACCATGATAATATCTTTGAAAAATATTGGAGTGCAAGAGGTCAAATGACTTTATTGTCAAACGCCTGGCATTAGAAAACAACAACATATTTGCGAATTATTTTTGTTTCAAATCTAAATATGAAAGAAATATAAGATAATTATATATTTAAAAAAAAAAGAGAAAGAGAAAAAAATTAACAGTATTTAAGATTTTACAGCTCTGTCAAAGGGAAAATGCACTGCTGCCATATCCTTATACTGACAGTGAAGCACTTACATCACCTTCAGTTTTCACCACAGGAAAGCTGATAGGATCTGGAGTGTCTTCAACCTTTATCTCTGATTTGATATCATAGCTGAGGTCCACGCATTCTGTCTTTATGCCCGTCGTTTCCAGATGTGATAGAGTCCATTCCTAGAGAACACAAAACACCGTGAATATCTACTTTTATTTGACTATTTTATATGTAACTTCATGTGTAAGAACCAGAGCCTTCTTTATTTACAAGCCGGAGCATGGGTAGGTTTGGCAACGCAGAGTGGAGGCAAGCTAATACAGAATCCGATGAGACGATGAGGTAGAGCCATTACAGTGAACGCTCTGCACTTAAAATATCCGTTGTGTGCGATTCGTACGAAGAGTGCGATACAATGTAGTGAACGCTTACCTTAATAGGGTAGAGTGAAAATATGAAGTTTATGGAATCAAAATGTAATAAAGGGAAAAGCTGTGGGGTGATATCATGAAGAACAATGCAAAATATATTTCCTTTAAATTAATATTTAGAGGTGCCCCAAGAGCAATATTTTGAAATTTTCATAAAATTCTGAGGTTCAGATTTTTTAGCAACAGAACATTCTCCAGTGATTTAATCTGAACAGGATACGGGAAACATGTTAAAAGACTATGCATATTTTTGGTCCCCTCTTATTTCATCTTGAAGAGTCAAAGAAATCTCAATTAATAATAAAATTAAGAAAAATCACAAAACTCTTAGGTATGATATAATTGATATAATAAAATTAATGGAAATTCATTCTTCTTATGTTGCAGGGAATTTAAATCAACTATCTCTAATTAATACAAGAAATCTGACCTTGTACCCTGTATTCGCAATGCCAAAGGGGCTGAACTCATCAAAATTACCTGTCTTATCATGACGTAATGAAATATTATCTATGGGTCAAAAATGAATTAAAATCTGACTTCAAATCAAATGAATCTACAGTTGGAGAGATTTCAGAAAGAGTTGCTAACAAAACTAAGGAAATCCAAGTAAAGTCACTCATACAAGAATATTACAACTGATTCGTGCTTACCATGATCAATACACAAACTTAATGAAGCCTTGTAAGACGACATAGTGACGACAACTTAAATGACAACATTGCAAAATTCAAAGAAGAAGCAAACAAACTATTTGATATATACAGTTGAAGAGACCGCTGCAAGAATGATGGATGTCATTTGGAATACATTTTGCAGGAGAAGCAATTGAAAGTTCGAAATGCTTAGTGCTCAAAGCTTAACTGTGATTTTCCAATCATTACTGGACAATGACTATCAGTGTTAATGCCATATAACTCTGTATGTACATTCTATATGTCTTAAGCTATGCATTGACAGTCTTGGTTCATTTTCGACAAGAAAGTGACATCCATCATTCTTGCAGTGGACTCTTCTGTTGTAAATGCAAAAAAAGAAAAAAAAATTAATAGGCCTAATTGCGATAAAAACCGCAGTGTTCGAAAACAAGAAATAATGTTTTACTAGAGCAAAGAACAGAAAGAAGCATGACAAGTGGACCCGCTGATTTAGTTACCACTCAGAAAGAAATTAAAAAGAAAACAAGAATAAATTCTAACTTAAAAAAATTAACGGGCTGAAATGGAAATTTTGTTATATTTTATGTAAAATACTATACCTTTTGTCCCTTTGAATCCCCTCAAAAATACAAAAATACCGTATACTGCAATCCAATTTAGAGTCTTCCAAATAAAGTTTAAACAAGCCTATGTGATTTTACAACAATTCATTAGCTATGTAATGAAAAACAAAATAATAGAACAAATATACAAAGAGGCAAAAAGAATTATAATTTTAAGAAATTTCAAAACCCTTGGAGCACCTCAAAAATTAAATAAAGAAACTGCATATTTTTTAAGAAAGAGAGATGGAACGGAGAAAAATTCTCTCCGGCGCCGGGATTTGAACCCGGGTTTTCAGCTCTACGTGCTGATGCTTTATCCACTAAGCCACGCCGGATACAATCCCGACGCCGTTTAGAATCGTCTCAGATTAAGCTCCATCTCTTGGGTTCCCTCGGTGGCCGCCCTCTGCACTACGTCATAGATGTCTATGAACGCAGGACCGAAGTCCATACATGTGTTGAGGTGCACTCAGATGAGTGACTGATTGGCCGGGATCCGACGGTATGGGCGCCGTCTTAAATCACAAAGTGATTTATTACGCATAGCATATATATATTTTGATGTACCGAAGTACATATGATATTTCCATGCAGATATTCTGCGTCATCACATGATGAAAGAGAGATGGAACGGAGAAAAATTCTCTCCGGCGCCAGGATTTGAACCCGGGTTTTCAGCTCTACGTGCTGATGCTTTATCCACTAAGCCACGCGTTCATAGACATCTATGACGTAGTGCAGAGGGCGGCCACCGAGGGAACCCAAGAAATGGAGCTTAATCTGAGACGATTCTAAACGGCGTCGGGATTGTATCCGGCGTGGCTTAGTGGATAAAGCATCAGCACGTAGAGCTGAAAACCCGGGTTCAAATCCCGGCGCCGGAGAGAATTTTTCTCCGTTCCATCTCTCTTTCATCATGTGATGACGCAGAATATCTGCATGGAAATATCATATGTACTTCGGTACATCAAAATATATATATGCATATTTTTCACTTTCGTAAGTTAAGTGAAAATACAGATTTTTGTAACTATATTACATTTATAAAACGGATAAAAAAACAATTTCGTGTATAGTTTCACTCCACCCTACTACCTAATGATATTTTACTCAAAAGCTATTAGGCTAGGGTGACTATTGATTCAAAATATTGTCTACTTCTGAAGTTACAAATCGTATCAGTTAAAAAAGTATGAAAAATGAATTATGGTTTACAAAACATAAGAATGACATGGTGGTAAAGAAAACTAGCGACTATGGACTTCTGTAGTATAATTAGGCCAATAATAGTAATAATAATAATAATAATAATAATAATAATTGGACTTATTATTATTATTATTATTATTATTATTATTATTATTATTATTATTATTATTATTATTATTATAAGTCCAACTATTATTATTATTAATATTATTATTATTATTATTATTACTTACTTACTTACTTACTTACTGGCTTTTAAGGAACCTGGAGGTTCATTGCCGCCCTCACATAAGCCCGCCATTGGTCCCTATCCTGAGCAAGATTAATCCATTCTCTATCATCATATCCCACCTCCTTCAAATACATTTTAATATCTTCCCATCTACGTCTGGGCCTCCCTAAAGGTCTTTTTCCTTCTAGCCTCACAACTAACACTCTATATGCATTTCTGGATTCGCCCATACGTGCTACATGCCCTGCCCATCTCAAATGTCTGGATTTAATGTTCCTAATTATGTCAGATGAAGAATACAATGCGTGCAGTTCTGTGTTGTGTAACTTTCTCCATTCTCCTGTAACTTCATCCCTCTTAGCCCCAAATATTTTCCTAAGCACCTTATTCTCAAACACCCTTAACCTATGTTCCTCTCTCAAAGTGAGAGTCCAAGTTTCACAACCATATAGAACAACCGGTAATATAACTGTTTTATAAATTCTAACTTTCAGATTTTTTGACAGCAGACTGGATGATAAAAGCTTCTCAACCGAATAATAACAGGCATTTCCCATACTTATTCTGTGTTTAATTTCTTCCCGAGTATCATTTATATTTGTTACTGCTGCTCCAAGATATTTGAACTTCTCCACTTCTTCAAAAGATAAATTCCAATTTTTATATTTCCATTTCGTACATTTTCTCGTCACGAGATATAATCATATACTTTGTCTTTTCGGGATTTACTTCCAAACCTATCTCTTTACCTGCTTCCAGTAAAATTCCCGTGTTTTCCCTAATCGTTTGTGGATTTTCTCCTAACATATTAATGTCATCCGCATTATTATTATTATTATTATTATTATTATTATTATTGTTATTATTATTATTGAATGATAAATGTTGATTGATTGTATTTCATCTCATTCTCATAATCATTTGTTCTGTTTTGTTTTTTTATTTTGTGCTAAACTGTAATTGGCCTTGTGCTGTTGTTTTGCACATTAATATTCGAAATAAATAAAAATTATTATTATTAT
Organism: Periplaneta americana; assembly: GCF_040183065.1. Classification (NCBI taxonomy): domain Eukaryota; kingdom Metazoa; phylum Arthropoda; class Insecta; order Blattodea; family Blattidae; genus Periplaneta; species Periplaneta americana. The sequence goes on along the minus strand of NC_091133.1, from coordinate 173,965 downwards.
TATTATTTTTATTGTTATTATTATTATTATTATTATTATTATTATTATTATTATTATACATATGGCCAAGCTGACAACAGAGCGAAGAGCTACAGCTTACAGGTTCCATCAAGCTCAGTCATAAGCAGAAATGCAAGTTGCTGCTTATTGTGTGGGAAGCAGATTGCGCCCCTGAATTGTTCAAGCAGGATAAGATCAATAACTATGGCTCTGTATTACTCGATCGTCGTGCAGGGTTAGCATTCACCCACGGACTATCTGGGCCTCCTTATGGAGAAAAGAACCAACATACATTTCATAATGCCAAACCAAATCACGACGCCTTATATCACACAACTATTGCGTGGGGCTCTAGCTTAGCTTACCGAATATAAAGTGTAAAGTGTACGCTTTTCTGCCACTGTTCGAGAAGCACACAAAGAAAATAGATATAAGACTTCAGTTTACCTCTGATAAAGTCTTATTCTGTTCCACTTTTAATTTGTCATCTTGTAGTAGTAAGTGAATAGGATCATCCTCTGGCTCCATCTTGATCAGATCCATCACAACTGAAAGAAGAGGTTATGTAACTGACAATGTTTACGGTAATTGAACTGCTGAGAACCACTTACTACAAATTACAACGACTAAACTCGAATCGCACTTCCTCGTACACATTTTCATACAAGAGCAGTTCTATACAATTATTAATATAACTTATACACTTCAGCTGTAGTCCCACTACGAAACAGAAATCAGTTAATCTCATATCGATACTGGAACAACGTCCGACTTTTCTTGCAAGAATAAACGACGATGCATAACTTATATTACAGTTATAGCACAGTCTAGTATATACAGTCACGAAGCTTGAGTTGTTGAGGGTACTAGGAACAATAGCCTGTGCCGATACTATTTCGCATTGTCTGTGATGAGGCGATAGTAGCGATCCTACTGGTTAGCAACTATGCATGGATGCATATTTCCTTTGTATTGAGCTTCGTGGCTGTATAATGGTTTGAACGTTAGGTGGCAAGAATTCGATAGTTATATTTTGGTATTAAGTAACATAATTATAGATGTAATGAATAGTATGGGAATGAAGTTAGGCATAATATAAACTGGAACGTCCACACCTGTGAAGTAACGGCTAGTGCGTCTGGCAGTGAAACCAGGTAGCCCGGGTTCGATTCCCGGTCGGGGCAAGTTACCTGGTTGGGGTTTTTTCCGGGGTTTTCCCTCAACCCATATGAGCAAACGCTGGGTAACTTTTGGTACTGGATCCCGGACTCATTTCACCGGCATTATCACCTTCATATCATTCAGACGCTAAATAACCTGAGATGTTGATACAGCGTCGTAAAATAACCTACTAAAAAAATAAACTGGAACCTTTCACAAGAACAGTAGCGTACATGAATTCTTACATAAATAGGCCTATGCGCATTTCATCGTATTATCACAGTCTAGTAAGTATACAGTCACGAAGCTTGAGTTATTGAGGGTACTAGGAACAATAGACTGTGCCGGTACTATTTGGCATTATCTGTTATGAGGTGACAGTAGTGATCCTAATGGTTAGCAACTAGCTATGGTTGCATATTCCCTACGAATTGAGCTTCGTGACTGTACATACTAGACTGCGGTATTATTATAAATACGAGAGTGAGGCTAACCAACAATTCATTACAGTAAAGGTCCGCTCCCACTTAGCGGAATCGAATCGAACAGATTTCTCTTCACAATGTATTTAAATGGAAGATAGCAGAAAGTGGCGCGTCGAATCGAATCGAATCGAAAAGAACAGAAATCAGGAGCTAGATGCCGGAACAGAATTTCTTGTTTCGGGTATGATCGTAAGTTAGTTCTCGTGAAGCTTTCGTAAAAAAACAAATGAACTATATCCACTCTTGGTGGGGGGGGGGGGGGGGTTAATTCATTTACTATTGAAAGTTGTTGTTGATACAAAAATCTCAAATGAATATGAACGAAGAAAATCTTGTACAGAATTATCCTCTTCTGTATGACAAAACACAAAAGTACTGTACGGTTCGATTCTACTAGATGTGAGCGGGTGCAGACCCTTTGTTTCGATTCGATAAGTGGGAGTGGACCTTAAGAATCACACTTTAAGCCTACTTCCTCAGGATAGGCAGATTATCCTAAGTAATACTTGTGGCTTTTTATGAAATTAATATTTTAAAACCTTCTGATTATTATTTCTTTTGTTGAAACATTTAGAAACAGTGAGTGGAAAACAATCGTACTTCAGAAATGAATCTGTGTTGGAAAGAGTGACTGTAGAAGGAATGATGGTGATCAGGAAGGAAAAAATGAATTGGTTGGATCACTGCCTGAAATTTCCTGAAAAAAAATATGACTCGAGTTCAGATGGGTTCAATGAAGTCGATACTAGTGATACTGACTTTGTGAAAGAAACTGAAAAAACATTTAAAGAGAAGGTGGAAGTAGGTGATTGGATCGTAGTGTCATGCAAAGGTAAAAAAACTATTGGTCGATTTGTTTGATACATTTTAGAGTCAGGACCTGTAGAAGAATGGACTGTGAAATTCTCATGACATATAAGTGACAGAAAATTTAAATGACCACAAAATATATTTTTGTGATTGACAGTTCTCAAATTGATACTATACGTTCACAACCTACACTTATAGATAAAAATTAAAGTTTAATTTGTTTTTATTTTAATGAAAGTTTTGAAGGACTGTCTGTGGAATAGATGTAAGATGTTAAAATACATTGTAATTAGTTTTAGCAAAAATGTTATTGATAATCCATTGCACAACTCTGAAATACCTTTTCAAACTGGACTATTAGCATTGTAAACCAGAATCTCACATAAATTTTGAATATAAAATAACTATCATATATCCCCAAGGAGTGTATCACATATTCCCATGGTACGGAGAACTGATACACTTTACATTCAGGTAAAAATTGATTGTTATTTTGTGTGTTCAAAAAATGTTTTTTCAGTTCTGTATTTTCTTAATGTACTCAATAAGCTCTTTACAACCAAATAATTGAGTAAATAAAGCTACAGAAAGCATATTTTTGGCCGCAATATTCATTTCTTATCCATGAGTATCAAGCATCCAAAGTCTTCCCTACCCACTATAGGCTACTATGTTCACTTTTAACACAAACACTGTATTTTTAATAGGTGAAATTTCGGTGCCCCTCTACACTACACACAGGACAAAAATACGTACTCAGGCCGTGTCTCAAAGCTACATTTTCAGCTGAAGTGAACTAGATTGTTGACTAAATAGCCGGATGTGACGTCAGAAGTTATGTTCCAAAGCTACATAGTGCATAGCACACAAGTCCGCAGTAGCTAGTAAATGAAAATGCTTGCTCGATTGTTGACTTGTTCACTAAACAAACATGGATACCTCATCAGCAATTGGGGTTATGAAATCTGAAAATGCTTTGGAAGTGAAATAATGTAAATATAATGTAGAATAACACGTTAAATTTGAACACCGACATTGTTAGTATCTTCTGTACAATGTTTTAAACATTATTGTAATATAGGCCTATTAAGCCCTTATCTTTTCCACATAACTCATAATGAAACTGCATTAGGACATTGCCTTCTTAACCCTAATCTGCCTGGTTTTCTGACATGTGGCGATTTTTGTAATTTCTTCAACATTTGTTCAAAGCCAAATAACTTCAAAATATTATTGGCAATGGTAAAGTTTAGCGGTCCCTGCTTAGGTCGTTATTGCACGCATGCAAGTACAACGGGATTCAAAAGCACTGCCATAATAAAAGAAGGCTGACGGTTTTATGTATGCAATTGACGGCGTAGTTTACGAAGTCGACACTAGAGTGGCATAAAAAGCGCAATTATATTAATCTGTCTATGATTATAATTACACAATGAACGTCTGTCACTTTAATCTCTCCTTTAAATGTCAGTCGACGGTTCGAACCCCGAAATGAAGTTATTCTTTATTATAGGTATATAAAAAGCGCAATTATATTAATTGTCTGTGAATATATTTACACAATGAACGTCTGTCACTTTAACCTCACTTTTAAATGTCAGTCGACGGTTTAACCTCTCTTTTAAATGTCAGTCGACGGTTCGAACCCCCAAATTAAATTATTCTTTATAAACTTTACCATTGCCATATTTTCCTAACAAGGACTGGAAAGTCAGTGAGTAAACTAAACAGTGAGAAATTGTAAAAATAATCATATGTTGCCAAAACAGCGACTGGAAAGTACTATATGTACCTGTGGTACCATACGGTACCGCTAGGCAGATTCGGGTTAATACATTGCTGCACCGTGATGTCATGGTTTTTAAACAAATAGTCTATGAAGAAGGCCATGTTTCAAGCATACATTTCCAAAGCTCCCTAGTGTGTAGTTTACAAGTCACCTAGTTGCTAGTCACTAGTGTGTAGTATGGATTGAACTAGATTGTTGACTAAATAGCCGGATATGACGTCAGAAGTTACGATCCAACGCTACGTAAAGAATAGCAATCAGTCAGTAGTAGCTAGTAAACGAAAATGTTTGCTTGATTGTTGACTTGTATACTAAAAAAAACATTGATACCTCATTAACAATTGGGGGTTATGAAATCTGATGATGCTTCGTAAATAAAATGTGAGTTCAATGTAGAATAACACGTTAACTTGGAACATTGACATTGTTGGTATCTGCGTTACATTTTTTAAATATTGTAATATTTCAGGCCCTTACCTTTTCCACATTTACTTCGATTGCTGACAGCCAAACGTAATTTTCATAGATATCTTTTGAACATCTTTTACAATTCTACATCTTTCTACGTTTCTTTTCTAATGTTTCAGTAAATTACCATTCATTTCACAAACCTGAGAATTAAGTTTCTTGAACTGTTTACTGGAAAACTGTTTATCAACAAAGAATTCGAATTTCCAAAAAATAACTGTTGATAGCTTGTAATTAAACTGGATTAGCACACTGCCTTCTTAATTTAGCGCTATATCGTAATTTCATGGCTTTGAAAAAAATAGTCTATGAAGAAGGCCACGATTCCAGCATACATGTTCAAAGCTCTCTAGTGTGTAGTTTACAAGTCAGCTAGTTGCTAGTTATTGTCATGTAGTAGAGACTTGAGCTTTGAGACATGACCTTAAATAATCTCCACGTTCCTACCTCGTGTCCCCTCAATTCACCTGCTAACCTTGTCACATATCGGCATATAGCTTCCCCCTCATTTAACCCATAAAGAAAATTAAATCAGACGTCAGAACAATATCGAAGATTGATCCTTTAATATATATTATATGTAAAATAATTGTAACCCACCTATTCAACAATATACGGAACAGTTCAGCAAACAAACCCCTGCCAGACTATTAACCGAACGTTTATTGCTCTAAACAACGACGAAGCGCGAGAATCAAAAGGGCCGTGAAAGAGGAACTAGAACTCTGGAGTAGTGTTGCCATGTCTTTTCATTTAGGAGATTCTGTATAATCTACTTTCCGACTTTCAACTAATTAGAAAAAATATATATTAAAATAAATCTCCTTCTTTTTCAAAATTGTGTGAAAATCTCCTTCATTTTCTCTTTTTAAATCAACATTTTCACAATTTATAAAAGTGGCAATTCCCTTAATTTTTTACGGTCAAGTAGCTTTTTAGCGAATAGGGATTATATAGAAAGGACAATGAGCGAATTTTCCTGTTGTTTTTCTCTACCAGCCACTGGCGTAGCTAAGACGCTTACCTGCCGATCTGGAGTTGCGCTCGGGCGTAGTTTCGATTCCTGCTTGGGCTGATTAATTGGTTGGGTTTTTTCCGAGGTTTTCCCCAAACGTAAGGCAAATGTCAGGTAATCTATGTTGAATCCTCGGCCTCATCTCGCTATCACTATTTCCATCGACGCTAAATAACCCCGTAGTTGATATAAAGTGGTTAAATAACCAATTTTAAAAAAATTCTCTACGCATACGTCAGTGGCGGCTCGTGCCGGATAAATTAGGTGAAGGTCAATAGAATTCTAGGTAATTTCCTGGAATCGTTATATAGCCGTGACGTCGCGAATGCTTTTGTAACCTATACGATGGTCATATTGAATTAATGTAATATATTCACCATTTTCTTAAGTTTTATGAAAAGCACAGCATATAAAATAAACAAATTTTCAACATTTTCGGAAGCTATGTCCCCTTAATCCCGAAGAATTCACTGTCCCAGCAAAACTTCCGCACAATACATACCACAACATAATAAAACAACCACAAGTCCACATGACATAAAAAAGACAAAATCTAACACATTTTATACAACACATCAAATTAAAAGAGTACACAAGAAATAGGACCCATAACATAATTCAAAATCACAATCATAATCGTAAACTGTATTCATATTTTAAATCAACTTCGGAACATGCAACTTCCGATATAAGCTTACCTATCCAGTAAAATCAGTAGCTACGATTAAATCAAAGCAGTATTCTGTTGAACAGAAAACTTACACTTGAATGGAAAAGAAAGGGGCACTAGTAATTTCATCTCTTACAAGTCCATTGATGCATTCAGAAATACAATCAATTATTTCATTTTGAATCGTTTTAGATTTCCCAGAAAGAACAGGCCTAATTTTTTCATAGTGATTTCTAATTTTCATAGGGCCAATGAAATGAGAGCCAATAATTCTTTGAAATTCCCCCTGTTCTGTGACGAAATACTCTCATCATGACCGCGAAAAGCCAACTCCTGCTTGCTTAGAAACAATACCGTATCGATTGCAGTGTGCATTACCAGTCTATTTAAACATACGTTTTCATTAAATTGACTTACGTATAACCTATAACTTTCCTTTAGTGCATCCGCAATGGTGTTCACGTTCTTCTGCAGTGCCTTTAATTGCAAAATACATTTAATGTGTTCAGCTGAATCTGCATGGCTGTGAGGACCGCGATTGACATTTCTGAAATCGCAAAATCCAGTTGAATTCCAAGCGGGTTTCTCGTTCCCCAGAAGAAGACAAGACCAACAATATAACTTCTCGTTTTAGTGACTCCCACATAACCAGTTGCAATCGGCATACCACGAATCTTGAAACTGAATATTGTATGACCGACCATCACTTTTCACTTTTTTCATAGTTATATTAATGTGACTTGTTGTTCTGCGGTATTTTAAAATATCTTGCTTATCTTCTGCACACCAACGAGAGAACGGTGTCTCCAAAAGATTACACACTTAATCGTTTAACGGATTCATTTTTTCATCGCATTAATACACGTAGTAACACCTTCACACTTCGCTGCACTTATCACAACAAAGAATACGTAAAGCGAAATCGTTGGTCAGCGCGGGTCAAATGTATAACGTAGTTTCAAATGTTATGCCAACTTTCTTTATTACAGGGTACTCAAATTATTTCAAAATCCATACAAAACATAATATTCAAGAGATGCTAACGTTAAAAAATACCAAAATATATACGTTATATGCTAAATTTAAACAATATTTAACTTATTTACAGAATATTTTATGTTTTCTTATTTAGTTACAAAATATTACAGTTTGCCACCCTGATCCAATGTTTGGACGAGAGAGAGATTCTGTCTTTCAAGAATAGAGAAAGGAGATGAATGCCTGCTCCACAGACCCTCATAATAGCCTCGCAAAAGGGACCGGTAATTCATAGTAAGCAACTCGTTGTCATGGCAACCGGGTGTGTTTACTGAAGGCCAAAAGAAAAGTCTCATTCGGACCTTCAGCTGGTCTGCTAGCCACGTGGCCTGGCTGGTGAGGGGTTCATGTGAAGTGCTGCAGTGAATGTTAACTGAGCGGATTAAGCCGAACAAGATATTAAAAAATAGAGCAAAATATGGTTTAGTGAAGGATTCATTTTATTTTAATTTATTGATAAAATATATTTTATTAAAGCACGAAAAAAGGGGTGAAGGTGGCCTTCATGTACTTCACTTGAATAACCGCCACTGATACGTTCCATCAGTGTTTTGTTTCACCTTCAACGCTAGAGATTAGTGTAACAGAGCGCACGCTAGAATTCCTCGATAATAATTTTCTAATGTCTTAAGTCGTAGAATGAAATTAAATGAAAAACAAACAAAGTATTCGGAATAACGGTAAAAATAGGGCTGAAGTAGTTCCCGTGATTACGGAAGTGAAACTCGTTGAATTTATAGGTTTTTTTTTCTTTTGTGGAGATACAATGGATCGTATATATATGAGACATAATAAAAGCCTACACTAACCAAACCTAACCTGCCACATTTTTGTATATGCAAGGTGAATAAGCGGAATGGGAAGAGAACTACCTCAGCGCTAGTAGAGCCCCAACATATTACAATTTACGTACACTAAACTATTATAATAGCACCTTTGGTTTCCAGTACTACTGTATAATACTATCTGAAAACGGGGGTTTTATTTTGTAAATATATTCCAATTTTTTTCCCAGTACTGAATGATTCACTAATTTTTTTGTGAATCAATATATATTACGATATTGTATGTTAATGCACAACTTAAAATAATTTACACACCATATTGTATATCATATAAAGGCTGACACTTAAAACGATGAAAAATAATCACATAACCTCAATCTCTCCATACTCAACTCTATGAACTGATTCAGTACATGCAATACAAGTTCTTGCTGCATGTGTTTAACTTTTGCCACCTCTATTCTTAACGGGTTAGGTATAGCTTATAGCAGTAATATTTTTGGAAATATTCAACATTTTTTCCTCCATTACTGTATCTTGTACAATAATAGAAATTGGTATGTGTAAAACATTATCCTTCTGCTATATGAAAAAAATATATATCTTTTTACGATTTAAGAAAATATAGTATTATTATTATTATTATTATTATTATTATTATTATTATTATTATTAATTTTTTAAATTCAAAGTTCACTGTGCAGTGATGAAGCGTTTCCCTCATCTCATAAACTTGTTAACTTTTTCATGATCTCTCTCTTTTATTTTATTGCAGAAACTCATGTTCACATTATCATGCTCTTTCAACTACGTTCCTTAATAAACAATATATTTTTTTTTTTGTGTTAGATATTTGACCGTTTGTTAAAATGAATTTATTTTTTATCAGACAGTCTATCAAAGGTAGAGAAGTGATTTTACATCATATTGTAGATATGACATACATAAATATACATAAAAGAGTTCATCACAGAATGTTGGATACTTTTTGAGTTATGAGGGAAACGCTTCATCACTGCACAGCGAACTTTGAATTGTGAAAAAAATATATAAATAATTTTTTTTAATCGTAAAAACATGTGTATCATATAGCAGAAGGACAGTGTTTTACACATACTAATTTTCATTATAGTACAAGATACAGTCATGGAGGGAAAAAAAAAATGTTGAATATTTCCAAAATTTTACTCCCTTAAGCTGTACCTAACCCCTTAAGCTTATCTCTAATCTGAACTTATCATAAAACTTGACAATTATATCATTTTGACAAGTAACAAATGACGACTCTACAAATGATCAAATATCTATTTCATAAAACATTCGCCAATCGGGAAAATGGTGGCAATTCGTGGAATTGAAGCAGAAAAGTGTCAACTCATTTGCTGACAATTCTACTTATTTAATATACTTCTGACACATTTCGTATGTCACAGAAAGTTGACAGTTTATGTGTTCAGTGTGCCATATTGTAATTGAGACTATTGAATATTAGTGTGGATTTTATGGAAAATACTTCATTTTAAGTAAGTCATGTTCAATACTGGGCGGCCGGGTAGCTCAGTTGGTAGAGCAGCTGGCTACGGACTGGAAGGTCCGGGGTTCGATCCCAGGTGGTGACAGGATTTTTTCTCGTTGCCAAACTTTCAGAACGGCCCCGAGGTTCACTCAGCCTCCTATAAAATTGAGTACCGGGTCTTTCCCGGGGGTAAAAGGCGGTCAGAGCGTGGTGCCGACCACACCACCTCATTCTAGTGCCGAGGTCATGGAAAGTATGGGGCTCTACCTCCATGCCCCCCCCAAGTGCCTTCATGGGGATACCTTTACCTTTTTACCTTTTTTTTACCATGTTCAATACTACCAGCAGTAGATTTTGCATCAGATATGTCTCTTCGTGAGATGAATAGGTAGTTTTGTAGCTGCCGCTCATTTGGAAGCATCATTTAGGTGTGTACTGTGTAGATGTCTGGATTTTCAAGCCTCTTGACTTTTTAATACCGGTTTTAGTATTAATTACAGCGTCTACTTCATTGTTAGAATTCATTGTAATTAAACATAATAGCATGTACAGTACACGTCTTATGAAGCTACGTGTTGACTGGAACACATGTTCTGCAACAATGATCACAGGCCTCGTTATTAACTTTAACTATAAACTTAATTGATTAATTGATGAAGTTTAGCCACATCTATGTTTCCAAGTGCATTATGTTGTTTGTTAAAAGGGCACATGTCCTACACTTCTGTTCTCTTAACAAAAATCGGATATTGAATGCCGTCTAGTTGTCACTTACAGTGGACATTTGTCGATCCTTCTAACATAAATCAATGTCTCTATGCTCAAAGAACATCATAAGCTAAGAAAGTGATTTTCGAAATAAATGTAACTTCGGCCCTCTTAACAAAGAGCTATTCATTTACATTAATGCTCGAATCTACGTAAGTATTAATTTTTGGTTCTACAGAATATATCTGTTATGGTAACAATGATTATGAGAAGAAAATATCCGTTCCGGCGCTGGGGATCGAACACGGATCCTTAGTTCTACGTACCAAGTACTTTATGTCAACATGTATGTCTAAATTTGAGTCAGGCCACAATGGAAAAAACACTAGAGGAGAGGGATTCGATCCGGTGTTGTGGATTCGTAGCTCAGACGCCAGAGCACTTGGTACGTAGAACCAAGGACCCGGGTTCGATCTCCGGCGGCGAAACGGATTTTTCTCCTCAAATAATACTTAATTTTCGAAGCATAGCCTTCACTTTCACGGCCCTTTAGATCCTAGAGCTTAGCTGTTGTAATATATATCACATAAGCAACGCTGTTGTTGCAAGAAAGTTTTGGTTGATATCCTCATAGAAATTTCGTTTGCTACAAGTGTTAACTTGTTGTAGAGGTACGTTGCAATATTTAGATATATATATATATATATATATATATATATATATATATATTAAAGACATTAGTGTAAGTTATATATTGTAAGTGAACACAGACTTGAAATATTATCATTCTAGATTAATTACGGTATATGTATTACGTCACTAGGCCCTACTTGTAAAAAAAAAAAAAAAAAGTGGACAAACCAAAAATTTATGTCATTGATTTTCTCACTTATGAATATTCGTTTTTCATCAGTCAGGAAATGTAAAAACATGGCATAACAAAAGACCACTAAGTCATAGATTCTTATATGGAAGGCAGAACAAAAGGTACGTATCCTGCTACTAACACTCATAAAAGCCTAAAATTAATTGTGAAGCTTGGGCACGCCAAGATGGAGTATATTACTGGCCACCGAACGAATATTGCAGACTGTTCTGCTTCCTGGCAGTACGATCTACTTCCACTAGATGGCTCCCCGACACGAGTAGCTGGGTTGCCAATACATGCAAACGAAATGATACTAAACGTGAAGAATGTTGCTACAGGTGGAAGGTTAGGTTAGGTTTTTATTAGGTGTGTAGTATTATTACTATGTTGGCGACACTGAAACCGACTATGAAATTAACGAAATATGGCTGCATTCTTCATTCACAGACGACGATTTTCGTATATAAGTAAAGTACCTATTTAGGGCGGGTTGGGTGGGCCCACAGCTTTCCAAGTGATCACATCTGTTTGTACCAATGAATACTTTCATTTTATAGTTTATTTCAGCGATTTTGAAAAAGGTAAAAAGTGGCGTCCCTGTAATTCACAATTACCCTTTCGTTATGTTACCTAAGTTATGATGGTATGACTGAGGAAAGAGTCTCCCACCTATTTCTATATTAGAAAATAATATGTCGGACCCGTACGCCGTGCACTATAAGTCGCGACGCTGTTATTCCCGGCGTGACTCCTCCTCTTTGCTTACGTCTTAGGAAATGAAGGCTCTATAAAGTCTAGGTAGGTAGTATCGTTCGCCACTTTTGTTCTTTCGTTGCCGAGCTACCATACGAGGAATCTATTTGCCACACCGTTAAACATTATCATGTCGTAGCTCCTATGATAATAAATCAAACGCACTGTAATTCAGCAAATAATTGAGCGGCAAATAACGTGTTCTTGTGCTTTCTGCGAACGCCAACGAAAGAGAGAAAATGGCGGGCGATTATATTAAGTATTTATCGAGCATTAAGAAATGAATAACGTCTTCATAAGCGAATCACAAGACGCACACGCTTAAATGTAGCCGACCTGCAACGCGATTGGCTGCCGGAAATTAGAGCGACGGGACTATAATATACTCAATAGTAAAACGGGCAATCTCATCCTATACGCTGCGAGGTATCATGGCGGACGAGCGCAAGGCTACTACGTGTATTAATTTACCTTAACTCTCCATAGACTAATATCACAGTCTAGTATATACAATCACGTAGCTTGAGTTGTAAGGGTGCTAGGATCAATAGACTGTGCCGGTACTATTTCGCATTGTCTGTAATGAGGCGATATTAGCGATCCTAGTGGTTAGCAACTATCTATGGATGGATATTTACTACGTATTGAGCTTCGTGACTGTATATACTATACTGTGCTAATATGATAACGCCACTCAAAAAGATCAGCAACCTTTCTCTGCGTTTGAATATCTCCGATCTCATTCTCTGTCATCCGAATCCTCTCGTAGACCGTCGGGATAGAGTGCTTTGAAGGCTGCTAAGTTATAGTAACCTGATATAGCGTAAATTTTGATTAAATCCTTGCAATAGCGTTACCAAAGAAAGGCAGACGGCTAGAATGAAGACATTCTTAGACAATTTTGAGTGTGTGCATGGCATAGCATAACGGAACAGTGTCAAAACTAACGCGACGACGTGTGTCTCGGAGCGGTACATGGCCAGTTGCGAAACCAGTTCCTTCCTGCACTTTATGTCACTTGACTTCCAATGCACAAGTAATGGTTTATGCTGGATGCAGCCCGACCACACACAACAAATGTTGTTCTCGAATTCCTGCATCAAACGTTTAGTGAAACAGTGTTGTCCCACTGCTTTCCTCATCGTCATAAATGTGGTCAAATTTGGCCACCTCACAGCCCCGACATCAATCCCTGCGATTATTTTCTTTAGGGATTCTTAAAAGAACACGTCTTCCGGCGGCATCCTTGAGATCTGGATGTGTCACATCATACAAATGGAGTCATTGTCTGGTTTTGCCTTCTTAATATAAGGAAATTCACTCTCCAATTGTGTAACTTACACGCGCGTTTAGACATTGTCGGTGAAACAAACAGGAGTCAAAATTATAATTAGTACATAAGTCTATTGGTTGTAATGTCCGTCTTTTTTCAGTCTGGAAATTAGCACAATTATCACAATGAGATATCACTAGAGGGCGGATTTATATGCATTAAAACTAGCATGCATTTAAGCAGTAAAAATGTTGGAAACAGCCTATGCTCTAAAAATTAAGAAATATGCACCAAAAAAATGTTGATTTTTCATTGAAATTCACAATTTTCTCATCATTTTCAATTAAAGTCACAATTTTCTCATACATTTATTTACGTAATAAATGTAATGAACTAATGATAAAAATGGAATGATGTTATTCTTTCATTGAATTGGTTTGGCAATTAAATTATAATTAGGCCTACTTACATAATTCTCATTAGTCATGTGCTCATGTCATTAATCAATATATTCATTATATCAAATAACATTCACCAATCACTTCATGACCATTTGATGAATTGTTTTTTTTTTTACAATACACAACTAAATATTTCTCCAAATTTTCTAGCAAAAAAAAAAAAAAAAAAAAAAAAACATTAAATTTACTGTAAGTAGTATAACAAAAATATTTACTGCAGAGTTATATTGATATTATAACTTATAATATAATAAAGATATATAATAAAATTAACTCACATTTTTGTCACACACTTGGTAGAGTACAATTTTCCCATCCGTTGATAATGTAGCATTCCCCTCAATCCACTGTTAAAGCAAATATGTTTCGCTACTTTTTTTACTTTCCCTTTACTTTATAACTGCTGTTACCTGACCCACGTAGGGCATTGTCACTACGGCCTCATAGACAAAGAAATATCGGTTTGGGTGTAAAATTATTGAATTGTCTTGAAACTTAAACTTCTGTTTTCAGTTTTATTAGATGTTATTCTCACAGTTATGGAACAATTTTAAAATTTCAACGATCACGAATGATTGTCGTTGCTTTGGAGTAGAGAGTTTCAAACAATGAATAGTTAATATTTAAATATAGGTTTAAGAAGTCATTAATTAGTAACGATCTTCGGGTAAAAAGTGTAATAATTATATGCATCCTCATGCAAATATTTTAAAAATATGCACTAACCCCTTCAATATACATTCATATGCACTATAAAGTTCCCTCGTTGATTCACCCATAGCATGAAATACAGTCCTCTCATACATGCATATGTTTAACCTTCAAAGAACGAAACATTCAAATATGTCAAAATCTGCCCTCTAGATATCACATAGGATGAAAGCCTCACGACTTTCGGCACATAAAAATATGCTAAATCTCACCTGTTAGTAGTATCTGGCGTCGTGTTTCCAACTATGCTAGATTCAAATAAAAAAAACATAGCTGCAAGCCTTGAATAAGTCACAGAACATCACTACTTCTCAGTTAAATCATTACGAAATATGCGATCGAGAAAGTAGTGTTACGGTACGTACATTGTTGAAATTAAAGCCAGGGCTACCAACTAGGAATCCCTCAAGCTAAGTGACGCAAGATGATAGCCATAGTCATATCGATTTTAATTCGGAATAAACATGCAGTGATTTTCGGGTGCTTTAAGTGTCTACAGGCTCAAAGCGGGGCATTCGTGAGTCCCGCCCATCTTCCTTCGACAGCGGGACACTACTCTGAAATGCAGGCGGTTGATATATAACGGTTGTTTCCCAATTCGTTCTCTTAATTCAGTGGTTATGATCATGAGCAGAATCTTCTTTAGTTACAAGCCGGAGCATGGGTAGGTTTGGCAATGCTGAATGGAGGAGGGTGATTCGAAAGTGATATTGATGTAATTATGCTTGCTTATTGCGTTCGTTGTACATAATGTGTATTTTTTCAATATTACTTTATGCACAAAGGTAAGATCAAGATTCAGAGTAGTGATGTAAATTATTACGGATTCGAAAATAGTGTTTTATTGCAATCAATTAGCTATACTTCAGAATTACGGCGTAAGTAGGCTACTTACATACAAAGACCGCCACTTAAAATAATTACAAAAAAACATATTTCTTTTTAGTGATAGTACAAGGGTAAATAAATAACTAAATACACAGACAGACAGACAAACATTCCTTGCACCGTAACTAATAAAATCAATAATGCAATAAAGACGTAAGTTCCTACGCAGTATTTTTAAGTTCCATTCAGTTAACAAATTTGTGGCTAGTAAATTGACAATGATTTGCCGCTTTATGTTGTTTCACCTCAGACGTGAAAGGTCTAGGATATCATATACATTTTAATTTCATGTGATTATCTGTCGTGCTTATCTATAAATATTTCAAATGCCCAGAAAGCCAGTTATAGTTTGAACTTGGCCAGTCACCATAACAATACTGTTATACTAAATTATTTGTTATAACCAAAAAAAAATATAAGTTTAAATAAATATAACTACAGAAATCGAGGTAAGAACGTAAATTATGCCAATAAAATAAAAAGGTGAATGTTACTTATGTCCCGCCCACTATAGGAGACATAGGCCAGTTTTATACTAATCCTAAACATTTAGTATAACTTGTTGCTTGTGTAGGCAGTCTTTAACATTAGATTTGCGAAAATTGGTTTATAGCGCAACATTGGCAGTGATAGAAGTGTGAAATATTCGAGTGAAATGAGCGTTGAGCGACTTTCGCCGATTTTGGAATAGACACCGACGCACTTGAACTGCCAACATAGAAAACAAAAAATCACACTCAATCGCTTTCACCTTCATCTTGACGTGATTATAAAAGCTTAAACTAATCTAACCTAAGTGCGTCGGTGTCTTCCAAAATCGACGTAAGTCGCTCAACGCTCGTTTAGCCAATATTCGTTCAGTGGGGGGTGGATACTCTACATTGACCAATAAAAAATGTAAACAGAGGAAATTAATAACATATTATAATAAAGTATGAGGCTGTAAATAAAGTTAGGCCATTATAAAGATCTATGAAAAAATGAAGAAACATACTTTCAACATAATGTGTAACAAAACAAATCATTATCTATTAAGTATGTGCCAATTAGCGTAAACTCAGAGAACTTTAAATCCTGTAAATACGAAGTGAAAAGAAACATGTTTATAACTAATTTAGTACAAAAGAAATAATATTAATAAACAAACCTTGAAAACCAACAAATTGAGTGCATGCATCTACAAATTATAAGTAATTCTGTCGTATAGCAGGCATTCCGAAACTTCAACAAACCTGCAACATTTATGGGATCACAAAACAGCTGTTTACAATGAACTAGAAAATCAACGGCGTAACTATTGATATAGCAGCGAGACCCAATAATTTGGCTAGAATTCTGATACATCACAAACCACAAGTAAAACTATAAAAATGTAGTTTATGCAATATTTAATATTTAGAAGAATTGTCAATCACTTTGTAAAAAATTGCCAAAGACTGTAGCCATATTTTTATTTGTTGTCTTGTTTTTATCGCCAACACGCACATAGTTTATAATACGTCAACAATTAACGTTTGGTACGACCGCGAACATAATTCCATCGACACACACATATTGTAACATTAATTTACAATGAAAATCAGCATTAGCACAAACACGTGTTCTGTATAGTAGGCCTCTGCTTGACAGTTAGTTACAGTGTTGCCGACGTATGGCTCCGGCTTGTAACTGAAGAAGGCTCTAATAGAACACATTGGTAGGGAATCGAATACTGTTCAAGTAAAATATAAGTACGTATTTTGTAAAGTAGAGTATCAAATAAAATCTAGTATAGACAACGAAAAAGGGAAGGAGATATAGGAACAGAGACAAAGATAGAGGCAAAAAGCTTTCTTTTCTACTAATAAGAAATTATATTTATGACACGACCATCTCACCATACAAATAGCCACTTTCTACGATAACACTGGTGGCAAATTTTCTATTGTGCGTAGGGAAACATTTTCTTAGCCAGCGGTTGGTAATGACTCTTCGTCATTGACCCATATCACGCCAGTTGTGTAGATCAATATTATTTACCAACAGAATCGTTGTCCAGGATGTCCCAGAGCAGGCAGGTCTATGCTGTGACCCACGATGAGATAATCTGATGATGGGGATTTGTTGGAATGCTGAAGGGGAACCTGAGATAGTGCAGAAATCCCTTTTCTTCTACAGTAGAGGATTTTTCGCTATAATAGTACTAAATTTGTTCCATATGCTTATGTAGCAGATTATTGGTTTCAGACGTGTTTAAAAGTTTAATATTTATTCTACTTACTTATCCTGCCATAAGGCCTTCTCTTTTACTCTGAATACAATTAAAATAACAATTACAATCTAATGTAGGGTAATTATGAAAACACTACCTAATTAATAAAGGGTAGGCCTACACAATATACTGATGAACTAATATGTTTTTTAAATAAAATAAATTACCACATAACTGTGTTAACAATTTAAATTATGGTGTTGTTATATGTGTTTATTGTAAAGTTGTTATTTACTTAATTAAAAATAACTTAAGAATTCATCAGTGAATATACACGTGTTAAAAGAGTGTATTCAAGAATGTAAGTAGACAACTTACTGTAGAAGTTAAAAACAAAGAAGAAATTAGTTACCTGTACTGAAGTGAACATTAAACGTGGAATAGGCATGTATGGATGAAGTTATTGGAGGTTGAAATATTTTCTGCTAGAGTAAGGCAACTACTTACAAGAAACTATGTTTGAACTAGTATCAGATACTGCTCAAGTATCTAGTAAGTTTGCGTCTGAATTTAATTTTATTTTGACAGTCTCTAATACTAACAGGCAGCGAATTCCAGGGTCTTGGCAGGATTAATGTGAAAGAAGATGAGTGTGGGGAAGCTTCATTTGATTTAGATCATAGCAACCTGTAATGAAAGTTTCTCAGCAACTCAGTCTTTATAAATCAGTGTCAGTTACATAACCTCAATTGTTTCAGTTGTGATGGATTTAATAGAGATGGAAATTGAGGATGATTCTCTAAAGTTGGATTCAATCAAGATGGAACCAGAGGTTGATCCGTTGGACTTACAACATGACAACACATACAGTTTAGAAGACAATAAGTCTTCGTTAGAGGTAAAGTGAAAAGTCTTCCTGTTTTTTTTTGTATTTTTTTTTTTGTCTAAAAACACCAGAGGTGGATATATTTGTTGTTGTTCTGAGTACTGGTTAAGAAAATCTTGCTTGAAAATACATATGCAGACATGGTGTAGAATATAAATCAAATTCTTGTACACACATCATAGTATGTAAATTATTTGCACACGGAACACATGGCCCATTATCAGTGATTGCCTGTGTCCGTAAGATCTTGTTCCCTTTTGCATTCAATTGTCTTAGCTAACTTGTAGCCTGTGTTGAGAGAGATAGCCAATATCGGCATGAAGAACCAGATTGAGGGCCATCAGGAATTAAGTCAATTTTAAAACAGCGAAATAAAATCATGTCGTTGTTGTTGTTTTCTAATGCCAGGTGTTTGACAATAAAGTCATTTGACCTCTTTCACTCCAATATTTTTCAAAGATATTATCATGGTCAGCCACTGAAGCACAGATTTTGAGGCGTTCCGAATCCATTTCTTGGTTTCAGTTGCACAATGGGCAGTTAGGGGACTGATATATTCCAATTTTATGCAAGTACTTGGCCAAACAATTATGGCCTGTTGCCAATGTAAATGCAGCTACAGACGATTTTCGTGGTAAATCGGGAATTAACTGTGGATTATGATGCAGAGAGTTCCATTTTTTCCCTTGTGATTGTGTTATCAGATTTTGTTTGTTGAAGTCTAAGTATGTAGATTTAATAAATCTTTTCACAGAGTGATACGTAGATTTAATAACAGGTCTGTAAGTAGCAGTGCTACCCTTCTTTGCTAAAGCATCCGCATTCTCGTTTCCCAGGATTCCACAATGGGATGATATCCATTGGAATACAATTCTTTTATTGAGTGATATTAATTGAGAGAGTATTTTAGTTATTTCTGCTGTTTGAGATGAAGGTGTGTGTTTAGAGACTATTGATAGAATAGCTGCTTTGGAGTCTGACAATATAACTGCTTTCTTAAATTTATTGATGTGGCATAGAAGATTCCTGAGACATTCACTTATTGCAACTATTTCTCCATCAAAACTTGTTTTCCATATCCAAGAGATCTATAAAGTGAGAAGAGACAGCATGTAACACCTGCACCGGCACCTTGTTCTCTGGAGATCAAAGATCCGTCGGTGTATAAATGAAGCCAGTTTTGTGGAGGGTACCTAATATTAATTGTCTCTAGAGACTATTTATTTATTTATTTATTTATTATTTTGCTAATAATTATAACATAACATATATTATATATAGAAAGAACTTTAGCTCGCCCCTGAACGAGGAGAACTCGTGCTCAGGGGCGGATTCCTGAATTGAATTTGTTTCATTATTTCAATGCTTACTTGTGATTTCAGTATTTAGTCTGTTAAATTTAGATTATATTCTATATTTAATTGAGTTAAAGGGTTTGGTTTAATTTCTAAGTTTTCTTTTAAATTTGGGATATTGATTTTCTGTTTTAATTCTTGAACCATGGATATGAAACTTTTTTGAGTTTTCGATCTACAGAGAGGACTGTCATCATCATCATCCTTCATGCATTAGGAAATTGATTCCTGTAGCAGCTACTGAAATTGGTCCATCCATCTTTTGGCTGGTCCATCCATCTTTTGGCTGGACTGTATGAATGCCAATTGTTTCCTGGTAATCTAATAAGTTTTTCATATTGAATCAGTGCTTTTTCTTCTATTGTCATTTTGATGCTGTTAATATTAGTGAGGAATCTCATAGAATCTATTGGAGTTGTTTTGATTCCATCAGTAATGAATCTCAGAGCTTGGTTTTGAACATATTCTATTTCGTTTATGAAAGGCGAAGTAATTAAAATTTCTCCGCAGTATGTCAGCAGTGGCTGTATAAACATAAATAAAACCATTTATGTTGTCATTGTGTTCCATAGGAAGGGAATTTATCGCATCTTGAAGTGACAGGCATGAAGGCATCATACGTGGACCAGACTTACGAAATAAAATCGGAGATAAAAGTTGAAGATTCTCCACTGCCTGTGAGCATTGCATTCGTGAAATGTGAAATTGATGTAAGTTGTTTACTTTCAGTATACAAGTAGTGAATTTTTAATATGTCAAAACCATTAACAGTGTATTATTATTTTTTTTTTGTTTCCAATAATTTGTGAACTTGGACAGTGTTCATTTTTAGATTTGAAATAGAATAATAATTTCCAAGTACGGTATATATTTCTGGTAGTTAACTGAGTACTATCTGCAATATATGGACAGAGTTATTGTGCCTAGGGACAGGATTTCATTTAACTTCAAAAAATGTTCCTTTCTTGTACTGGTTATGAATTACTATGCTAGACATTCATCGATAAGGTAAAGCTGATATATACGTTTATCCAAAACTCACAAAAGATTTGGAAGTTCTCTAACTGTTTTAAGAAGTAAGTGTATAGAAAGTAATAATAATAATAATAATAATAATAATAATAATAATAACAATAAAAATAATAATAATGATAATAATAAAAACAATTATAATAATAATAATAATAATAATAATAATAATAATAATAATAATAATAATAATAATATTGTTCCGGGGCCGGGTATCGATCCCAGGACCTCTGGTTGAACGTACCAGCGCTCTCCCAACTGAGCTACCTGGGAGCTCCACCCGACACCGTCTCAACTTTTCCCTTTATATCCACACAACTCGTGTGGGCTGACGAAACGCCAGGGACCCACATCGAGTGCACACAAACTCTGTGTGACTTGGAATTGTGGTTTTCTGTTAACTTACACAGTAACGTATATATTATGCAAATCTAGTCTTTCAGGTAAAGCTTCCTGTAAAGCAGATTTAAATAATTTCAAGGGAAATTTTATTTCGGATTTTGATCTGCCCTAACTCTCTTTATCTCTCACGAAACTGTCTGTTTTTTTTTTATATAATATTTTACGAACTTCCACAATCACAAATTTCAGGTTCCATCCCTCAATCCATTTCGAGATGTTAATCTTCGAAGTCCGCTGAAACTATCTGTATTACGTATTTTATTTTCTAGCTATACTGCATAAGGCCCATTTACATTTGTGTAGGGAAGGAATTTGTCGCATTTGAAATTGACGGGCATGAAGACAGAATCCATGGAGCAGAGTTGCGATATGAAATGAGAGATGTTGACCTGATTAGCGAGCTGGTATAGCGCTGGCCTTCTATGCCCAAGTTTGCGGGTTCGATCGCGGGCCAGTCGATGGCATTTAAGTGTGTTTACTTATCACACCAACCTATGTAAATAATTATTTATTAACAATTATTTCGTTCATTGAGGAGCCCAATCTAGGCTGCCCTCAATTCAGTGTCATGTATTATATTTACATATTTAGAAATAATCTGTATAGCGCTAAATGCGCTGATCGATCAATAAATTATAAAAAAAAAAGTGTGCTTAAATGCGAAAGGCTGATGTCAGTAGATTTACTGGCATGTAAAAGAATCCTGCGGGACAAAATTCCGGAATATCTGGCGGCGCTGATATAACCCCTGCAGTTGCCAGTGTCATTAAATAAAACATAAAAAAAGTCAGAGATAAAGATTGAAGACACCACTTCAGATCCTATAAGATTTCCTATGGTGAAAACTGAAGTTGGTGTAAGTGGATCAGTATCAATACCCATATACACATTAAGTATGTTAGATCTATTAACACTCTCGATTTGTATTAACTCTTTTCCCATTTTACATTACGTTCACAAATGAGACAGGTTTTCATTTTAGATTATTTTAAATAATATAATAATTTGCAAATGTATATTTCTTATAGAGAACATGGAATTGTCTCGAATACAAGGAGAAAATTGTGCATAGGGGCAGGTTTCATTCTAAATTAACGAAATGTTTGTTTTCTTGTTACTGATGTAGCAATTCCTATGATAGATATTGAACAATGAGTTCAAACAGACGTAAATTTTTATACAAAACAAACAAAAGATTTGACAGTCCTCTTACTTTGTTACGAAGTGAGGTGCATCATCTGTCGATGTGCTTTTTGTCTTCCTCTGTTGCTTGAGTTTATTGGTTTCCAATTTTAGATCTTTCTGATTAATCTATATTCGTCCATGCTGTTTATGTGCCCGAACCAAGGTAGTTTTGTGCCTTTATGTAGTTTATTATATCTTTGTCAGGAACTAAAAATAGATCCTGCAGTTAATTTTGTTCAACAATATCGACTTCAGTGGAAAAAACATGTCGAAAGGATGGATCGCACTAGATGGCCTAAACAGATTCTTACTTATGTACCAAGAGGAAAGAGGAAATTGGGAAGACCACGAAAGCGCTGGCATGAGACCGTAACAGATCCTGTAGGGTATAATACGTGACGGATATGATGATGATTATATGTTTGTTTTGAATTAGATTCATGTTGAATCTTTCGTACACTACTTTTAACACTTGGATATGAATAATTGATTAAATGGCGATCTTACTCGTGTTAATTATGTAAGCATCTGTGGCTTACAGCTGTTTCGTAACTACTTTTAACACTTGAATACAAATAATTGATTAAATGGCGATCTTACTCGTGTTAATTATGTAAGCATCTGTGGCTTACAGCTGTTTCGTCACTACTTTTAACACTTGAATATAAATAATTGATTAAATGGCGGCCTTACTCGTGTTAATTATGGAAGCATGTGTGGCTTACAGCTGTTTCGTACACTACTTTTAACACCTGAATATAAATAATTGATTAAATGGCGAGTGGGTTCTTAGGATGGTGTCAAGTAGTTACGAAACAGCTGTAACCCACACATGCTTACATAATTAACACGAGTAAGATCGCCATTTAATCAATTATTTGAATTAGATTGTTTAATTCTAATTCCAAATTTTATTGTTTACTTCATTATTATATGGAGAAAGTTACACAATTCAGAAGTGCACGCAATGTATTCTTCACCTAATATAATTAGGAACATCAAATCCAGACGTTTGAGATGAGCAGAGAATGTAGCACGTATGGGCGAATCCAGAAATAAACATAGAGTGTTAGTTAGTAGGCCAAGACGTAATAATAATAATAATAATAATAATAATAATAATAATAATAATTCTTTATTTATACTGGCAGAGTTAAGGCCATAGGGCCTTCTCTTGCACTCTACCAGGTCACAAAGTATACAAGCAGTTAAAATTTAACAAAAAGTTAAAGTGGGAGGATAAGATTAAAATGGATTTGAGGGAGGTGGGTTATGAAAGTAGGGAGTCAATTAATTGTGCTCAGGATAGAAACTGATGGCAGGCCTATGGGAGGGCGGCAATGAACTTCCGGGTTCCTTAAAAGCCATAAGTAAGTAAGTAAGTGAGTGAGTAAGTAAGTAATTTGTTATTATTCCAAATTCCTCATTTGGCATCCCTTTGTAATAAAAGTAATAATAATTTTAATAACGATATTAATAATAATTATTATTCTAATTTTCTTTATAACAGGAGTGAGTGTATTCTGTTACATACAAATCTGTGAAAATATGCCACACTATTGAGCACCATCTGCTGTCCCTTTGCAACCTAATTCACAGTGCATGTTCCATATTCAATTTTTTTTTTATAATGTTCTTGATTTACAGTTATAAAGCGCGATTAAACCTATTCTTACGGACTTCGATCTACCATAACTTTCTGTGTCTGCGACGAAACCAGTCTCTTCAATTGTTCTACAAACTTCCACAATGACGGCAAATTGCAGGTTCCATACCTCAATTCATTTGGGGTTATGAATCGTCTGAATCTGTATTACAAATTAATTTGCAAGTGTGGTGGCAGAACCTTTATTTTCTGCTATCTTATGTCAAAAGAATAAGTCGTGTGGTCTGCATCTTGAGATTGTAAAACTTTCAATAGCGAAATATATTAATATTTCAACATGTTCACTGTGTACGTCAAATATTGTTCCAAATTCTGATTACGTTTTCTACAAGCCATTTATACATAACATGCACATATTTTCACACTTGATTCCAATGCGTTACAATACAAAGAGCCTGAATTTAAAGAAGCAAGTATGAAGGACGTAAATGAATGCAGTTATGGGGATCCAATTGGGTAAAAGTCATTACAGTCTTGCTGCAAAGTTAGATTGGAATCATTAGGTTTGAATACTGAGGTGTCTGCCATGGGAAACCAATGACACTATTGGTCAATTTAAGATATCTTTATTTCGGAATATGTATGGTAAGACTTTCCTGTGTTAAATTTCAACGTACCTCGTTAACATGTTTCGACCTCTTTATGGGTCATCTTCAGAACTGTTCGTTTTTGGTCTTGTCGCCACTTGTTCTGTTTCTTGAGAAGGTGTGTTCCTGTGGTATAGTGTAGAGTCAAAGAGTGTGTGTGTTTTGAAGTTGAGTTGTGTGTTGAGAATTTCGTTGGGGTGTGTTTTTGTGTGTCTGTATATTTCATATTGTTCTAGTGTGTTTAGTTTGTGGCTTTTTCGTTGGATGTGTAGTATTTGTATGCCTGTGTTGATGTCTCTGTGGGTGTGGTTAGCATTTGTGATGTGCTCTGCATATGTGGAAGTGTTTTGTAATTTTGTTATGGCTGTGATTTGTTCTTTGTAATGTGTTTGAAACGATCTGCCTGTCTGTCCTATGTAGAAGTTGTTGCAGGTGTTACAATGTAACAAAGAACACATCACATCACAGCCATAACAAAATTACAAAACACCACATATGCAGAGCACATCACAAATGTTAACCACACCCACAGAGACATCAACACAGACATGTAAATACTACACATTCAACCAAAAAGCCAGAAACTAAACACACTAGAACAATATGAAATTTACAGACACACAAAAACACACCCTAACGAAATTCTCAACACACAACTCAACTTCAAAACACACACTCTTTGACTCTACACTATACCACAGTAACACACCCTCTCAAGAAACAGAACAAGTGGCGCCAAGACCAACAACGACCAGTTCTGAAGATGACCTATAAATAGATCGAAACATGTTAACGAGGTACGTTGAAATTTAACACATGAAGGTCCTACCATACATATTCCGAATTGATACAGTGTTAAAAGTTGTGTAATGAAGATGTATAACTTCATTATTTACTCTTTTCCAGGAAGATTTGTTGGATGTGAACAAGCAGGAACAGAAAGCGGAAGTATCTTCAGAAGAGGATGAAATGTTGACTGAGAGGTGAGTGTACTGTGCTGGTTTTGCTTCTTCCATTCTTTCAGAACGTCGTTTAGTGACGACGAAAGGAATAAATTTTATAATGTATGATACTGTTTTTATGCACCAAATTTCTGTAGATTTTCTTATTAATGTCTCAAGACATCTTGGTACTGAAATTACGTAAGATTCAGTGAATTATCATTACCATGAAAAGTAACGCATTACAACTCCTACTATTTCTGCTGCTTTATCAATCTGCTGTCCTTCGAGAACCATGATCTCTTTTAGCAGCAGATACTTTGCATACTTCCACTCGGTAATGAGTTTTGGAATAATATTCTGGGGAAATTCCACAGATACTAACAGTATATTCCCATTACAAAAAAGAGTAATTAGAATAATAGTAGGTGCCAAATCTAGGGAATCTTGTAGGACTATTTTCAAAAAACTATAATTAATGCCCATGGCTTGTCAGTATATCTTTTCGTTAATAATCTTCCTCTTATGTAATCGTGAAAACTTAATAGCATACCAATTTAATCAAGCAAAAACTGAGCTTAAAACAACAAACAGAAGATGCAAATTTAATTTTATATTATGTAAAATCATTGCACACCCCAACAGACACCACAACATTAACGTAATAGGCTATTACGAATTATTTTATGAATTACGACAAATATAAAATTAAGATTTTAATTATATCAACAAAGCTTTACATAAATAAATTGTGGTATATATTACAAACACAATATCATAGTATTTGAAGACATAGTTTGACAACGTATTTGAATTTAAAATTGTGACCATTGTAACATCACTTTTATATATTTCAATACTAAATAGAATATAATTAGTTATACAATGTAGACTTATTTATATCCTAAAAATGTAATCAAGTAAAATACATAAAACTCGTGAGTGGTTATTACATATTATTACTTACCGTTATAACACCAATTTGAGGGTTTACTATAAGAGAAAATGAAAATTCTACTATGTAGTTTAAATATCGCAGAAGCATGTTATATCTGATGATGCCTTAAAAGGCGAAAACGTTTATTAACAAATGTTAATGTTAAATTGATAAATCGCAATATTGAACATTTTTATATTATTTATACTCGACCATGCCAAAATATAGTAATTATACACCTGGTAACAGCCCTTTAATGGACCTCATTAAAGTACACCTATTCATTAAAGTTCAGGTGTTCCACCAATCAGAAAATACCATTGTAGCAATATGAAAGCGCAAGTATCGATTATTCTCGGATATGCAATCGAAAGGCAACTGTTTTCGCAGGAGTTCTGCGACAATTTTAGTAGACGCAGGCGGCGACATCACAACGTTGAAACGTCACGGAGGCTGGAAATCCAACACTGTCGCAGAAGGTTATGTTGAAGAATCGATCCAAAATAAAATTGAAATTTCAAATACAATATTAAACTCAGTTGAAAAAGACAACACACAAATTTACGTCAATTCCCGTCATCTTCCAGCCTTTCGCAAAGCACATTTCCGCAGATTTATTTCACCAATTGCACAATAAATCACCTATATTTGAAATAAAGTCAGTTCTGTTACTATAAAAATTAGCGTTAATTGTAAATAACATTCAAATAAATTCAGTTTGTCATCTCGTTTTTCAATGTCTAATTCAATTTCAAGGTTATATCAAGATTAATGTTTATTTTACTCTCCAGATTATATCAAGGTCAATGTGGACATTTGTTTCTCGGAAAAAATCAATACTTTCGCGTCTGCGCACATCTCACAATTTACGAGGTATTTTTTTTTTAGTAGGTTATTTTACGACGCTGTATTACGAGGTATTGCACAAGGTCAGTTCCGCTCCTCAGTCAGATAAGAATAACATGAATACTTATGAATGATTTAAAGTTAGGAATATGGTCGAGCATAAAAAGTCGTATGAAACTTTAATATAATGGTAGTTAAGATGCTCGTATGAAAATTATGAAACTCGCGTCTTAATTACTACCATTATAGGCTCGTTGCATAATGTATTATTATTGTATTTATTCGTGTGTTATTATGTGATTATGTATGGATGTGTGTGTTATGTAATCATTAATATGTTTTAATCTCACCACATTGATTATATCGGAGACCGATTAATTTTTATATTCATTTTAGCATTGTGGATAATGTTGAGGAGAATGTGTCAAAGGATTGCGTCAGCATGGATGGTATGGAAGACAAATTTGCACAATGTAGTAGCAAGAGACCAGACTGTTCAAAGTTTGGAGACGTAAGCCGTAATTCTAACAAGTGTGATATATGCAACGAGGTTTTTGTAACACAGAAATCTCTGAAACTTCATTCTCGTATACACAGACAAAAAAAATTAGTCAAATGCGATGTCTGTGCAAAGAGTTTCTTGAAAGAGAGTGATCTAAAGAAGCATGCACAGCTACACAAAGGCGGCATGCTATTTAATTGCAATATCTGTGGGAAGTCTTTCAGAAGTTCTTGGGGGTTGAAGGGACATGAACATTTACACACTAGGAACAGACCATTCAAATGCGAGGTGTGTGGAAAGTGTTTCCCACAATCTGGATGTTTGAGTAGACATGCACGTATACACACAGGTGAAAAGCCGTTCAAGTGTGAGATATGTGGAAAGTGTTTCTCGGAATCGGGAGCTCTAAGTAGACATGCACGCGTACACACCGGCGAAAAGCCATTCAAATGCGAAGTCTGTGGAAAGTTCTTTTCACGATTAGGAAATTTAAGACAACATTCAAGCATTCATATGGACGAAATGTCGTTCAGGTGTGAGGTGTGTGGAAAGTGTTTTTCAGAATCACGTATTTTAAGGAGACATGCGCGCATACATACACGCGGAAGGCAGTTCAAATGCGAGGTGTGTGAAAAGTTTTTCCCTGGATTAGGAAATTTGAATCAACATTTACGCATTCACAGTGGCGAAAGGCCATTCGTTTGCGAGGTGTGTGGAAAGTGTTTCGCAGAATCGGGAGTTTTAAGTAGACATGCACGAATACACACAGGTGAAAAGCCTTTCAAGTGCGAGCTATGTGGAAAGTGTTTCTCAGAAGCGGGTGTTTTAAGGAGACATACACGCATACACACCGGCGAACGACCATTCAAATGCGATGTGTGTGGAAATTGTTTTTCACGTTTAGAACATTTGAAGCAACATTTACACGTGCACGCAAACCAAAGGGAAGTCAGTTGAGAGGAGTGTCGAAAGTGCTTCTCTTAATCGGCAGTGTTTAAACAGATATACTCGCATACACAAGGGAAGAGCCACTGAAATGTGATGTGTATGGTAAGTGCTTTCCACCATTATAAATTTTAAAGCGATAGGTTTGCACTCACAAGGGCAATGGCGTTGATATGTGATGCTTATGAAAACGATTTTTCACAAAGAAGACAACTCTTCAGTCACATCCGTCTACAAATAGGTCAGAGACCTTTTAAATGTGACGTCAAGGGAAGGAGTTATCCGGGATCAGAACGTGGAATATATCATAAGTTCCTCTGCACAGCTCAAATGCTTTCCAAATGCGATACCTTTGGAATATGTTTCAGGTATATGGATAAGCGGAAAATTGATAACTGTTTACACGTAGGCCAGACTTAATATAATGTGTGAATTTCTTCTGGATAATTAGGATTTATAATACACAAATACAGTGAAAATTTTTCAGTTGTGGTCCAGCTGATTGTGGCTGCTTTTTGTGTAACTGCAGGTTTCAAAACCGGAATATATTTCCTCCGAGTGAGTTTAATATTTTTATTTATACATTAGCTGCCATCTTCGTAGATATTAGTTTACGAATTTCTTGCCAGATATTTTCTTCTACATTAAGAACAAATACGAGATAGTCTACAGACAACGAACGCACATTGTAACATACAAATGTACACCGAGTTTCTGACAAGACTCCGTCAAACTAACTACAAGTGGCTACCCGAATAAGCATTATATGGCCTTGACGACTGGATTCTCCCTTTACGCATCCGTCCACAGGCGTCGCGTAATTCAATCTCGCTGCACGTATGCCATTATCCATGAATAAATTTCTTAAAGTGTTTCATCTTCGTGTTGTATTGCAGTGTTCTTTAGGTCAGGGTTGTTGCCATAGACTCCAAATTAAAGAAATGTTCACATCATTCACAACTTGAGAGATTAAAACAGGAACAGTACAAATTCACTTTTCGTTACACTGAACTTCCTGTACCGAATTTCTTATTAGATTATTTTTCCATTGATTTTGTTCATTGAATCTTTAATAGTCTTACGATAAATTCTATAGTATGCAATTTTATAGATGATAAAAAATGCGGTCGAAGATTTTAAATTTTATATTTAATATAGAATAACCAGAAAGCGCATTTTCGTTCCAAACAAGTTAGGAAAGTTACCGGTTAGAATATTCTGGAGTTTCATGGTTCAAACTCTAACCCTATATGCTTAAGCCAGGAGCCTACGAAAGGTAAAACTTAGTTCGCTGCATAATAATAGTATCAATAAAATAATAATAACACAGTTATTCATAGATTTCAAAAAGGCATATGACTCGGTTAAGAGGGAAGTATTATAGGATATTCTTATTGACTTTGGTATTCCCAAGAAACTAGTTGGATTAATTAAAATGTGTCTCTGTGAAACATACAGCAGAGTCCGTATAGGTCAGTTTCTATCTGATGCTTTTCCAATTCACTGCGGGCTAAAACAGGGAGATGCACTATCACCGTTACTTTTTAACTTCGCTTTAGAATATGCCATTAGGAACGTTCAGGATAACAGGCAGGGTTTAGAATTGAACGGATTACATCAGCTTCTTTTCTATGCGGATGACATGAATATGTTAGGAGAAAATACACAAACGATCAGGGAAAACACGGATATTTTACTTGAAGCAAGTGAAGCGATCGGTTTGGAAGTAAATCCCGAAAAGACAAAATATATGATTATGTCTCGTGACCAGAATATTGTACGAAATGGAAATATAAAAATTGGAGATTTATCCTTCGAAGAGGTGGAAAAATTGAAATATCTTGGATCAACAGTTACAAATATAAATGACACTCGGGAGCAAATTAAACTCAGAATAAATATGGGAAATGACTGTTATTATTCGGTTGAGAAGCTCTTATCATGCAGTCTGCTGTCCAAAAATCTGAAAGTTAGAATTTATAAAGCAGTTATGTTACCGGTTCTTCTGTATGGTTGTGAAACTCTGAATCTCGCTCTATGAGAGGAACATAGGTTAAGGGTGTTTGAGAATAAGGTGCTTAGGAGAGTATTTGGGGCTAAGCGGGATGAAGTTACAGGAGAATGGAGAAAGTTACACAACACAGAACTGCACGCATTGTATTCTTCACCTGACATAATTTGGAACATTAAATCCAGACGTTTGAGATGGGCAGGGCATGTAGCACGTATGGGCGAATCCAGAAATGCATATAGAGTATTAGTTGGGAGACCGGAGGAAAAAAGACCTTTGGAGAGGCCGAGACGTAGATGGGAAGATAATATTAAAATGGATTTGAGGGAGGTGGGATATGATGATAGAGACTGGATTAATCTTGCACAGGATAGGGACCGATGGCGGGCGTATGTGAGGGCGGCAATGAACCTTCGGGTTCCTTAAAAGCCATTTGTAAGTAAGTAAGTAAGTAAGTAAGTTATATAGTATAGAGTTTTCGTAAGTACCGTATACATAGCTTTTTTTCAGTTATATTTATTTACTAGTGTAGCATAGGTGTGCAGGGCGTGGTAGTGTATATAAAAGTAAGTTCTGCATATAATAAACTAGGCCTATATATTTGAAAATGTCAAAAGAATAAAAGGACAAAGATGTGGTTCATTATCGTCCCAAACTTTGAAGTCGTTTTTCTCCACTTTCATTTTATGTAAATTTTGCTTTAATAAAAATGATATTCTTTCTATAAATTTTGTACTACAGGCATGATTTTTGTACAGTTTCTTGAATGTGTTCTTAACAAAACTTACTACCAGGATTATACCTAACATTCATATTTGTTTTAATATTAATTTTTGTTATGCTCGAGTTGAGTTGTTTTTCTTTTGTTACACTTTGTTGCATAAGATGTTTTTAATTGTTTTATTAAAATAAAAAAAAATTGTATGGTAAGTTTTGTTTCCGAGAGTCTTACAATTATGTAGACAAATTTCAGGTGAAAATATTTGAATTTGTGGGAGGAGTAGCAAATTTAGAAAACCTAAATTTACACAATTTAAAATTACAAGATTGTTAATAATTCATACATTTCTGCTCCAAATGAATTGAAACTTTGTACAAAGACTATTTCTATGCAGCATGCCAACTGCACAAAATTTCAGAGATCTACCTGAAATAGTTTATAAAACTGAAATTTCATATCAGTCTACCCTTAAAAATGAGAATTGCATATTTGAAACCTAGTCCCAAAATTTACTTACACAGAATGGAAATAATATGAGGGGTTCACAACCAGAGTGGACCAACTCCTTCTGGAATAATTTTGGGAAATTTAGTTTTAAAGTTCCTGGGTCATGCTTAGAAACCTTCACTTTCCATACGAAACGCTGCTCTCTGTGAAGTAACAAATGAGTTATGGACTTTGTTTGTTATGGCAATGAATGAATCTAAGTTTTCTTCATCCGAAATTGTATTAATCTACAAACTGACCACTGGTGGACTTGGTCCACTCTGATTGTGAGCCCCTTATATAAAGTTTAACTCTAAACGCTGTTTTCTTCAATCATGAAGCTATCTATAGCATTGACATAAGTATTCTGTGAAAGTTTAATATTTCGCAGAGTGTTAGTACATAATCTTCCAATTTCAAATAACACTGAACTTACAGAAATAAAATCGCACATTGCATGCCCTTTGTATTGTGTTGTGGCATACAATCGAAATTGTTAGTGAATTTATCTTCCAATGCATGAAATGGCTCATAACTTTGTAGTAATGGTTAACGTGGCTGACCATGAAACCAGCGGGTCCTGCGTGAAGTCTTGTTTTCGAAAAGTTACATTATTCAGATTTTTTCCCTATATCCATTTAAAGCAAATGCTGAGGAACTTTCGGTGCTAGACCCTGGACTCATTTCGCTGGCATGTTGACCATTTCACTCAGACGGTAGATATCCTTCAGAGTTGATAACGGGTTGTAAAATAAACCAATAACAATGCAATGTTATTATATGAAGTTATAAAGACATTTTAAACTCTTTGGGCCCGGTTGTAGCAATATGTCTGCCAAAAGGTCTCTAAATCTTGCAACTGCAATACGATATTTAACTTGGAATACTAGCGACGTATATAGTTGAACTTTGTTTATGTGTACTTAATGAATGTTTGATGTCAAGGATGAACCGACTAAACCGGAAGCAATGTTCTGTTGCTCTCTGTCAGAGCTCTGTTGCCACATAGTGGCGCGAGATTCAAAGCATGTTCAGCGTTTGTCACTGATATGTTTAAAATAACTGTCATAGCTGTATTTTCAATTATTAATATAATAAAGAAGTATGTAGCCTAACGAATTCAAACATTTCAGTTGAACGAACAATGGTTCAATAATAATAGTAATAATAATAATAATAATAATAATAATAATAATAATAATGTAGAGTTAACTAAATACTGGGTGTTCAGTTCAAAATGTGTCTTGGCTCGCTGTATGCCGTCATGTGGCTAGCTGATGAGCCTAGAGAATTCAATCTTCCTACACTTCCGCAGCTCAGGTGTATAATCTAAGAGGCAGAGAAGTTGGCTAGCAAGTACGGCGTTCATTCTGAAGAGTACGTGCCGATACGTACGGTAACGCCGGTAGTGGCAGGAATGTGAACTGTTTGGAAATACGTACTGTCGGGATATGGGGAGAGGGTTAAGACGATTACTTATGTATTTGTTGACATTAACTTCGACGGTCAACATGGACACGGAGCATTTGATTTGTGTTGTGGAATGTTACCGTACGCAACCGATGATAACAAATACCCTGCGTACGACTTGCCGGCGCAAAACACAGTTCGAAAGAGGTTATGGTAGCACACAGACCGTACAGACCGCCATCTGTTGCTACGACGTTCAAGTTATACCGTACACGTTCTCAAGTTCAGATTGAGGAACGCCTTAAATAATAGGCAACTTCTCTAACATATAAGCTGAAACTCGCTTCAAATCGGTGACCCAACAACAGTGACGTCATGACACTTTGAAATGAACACCCAGTATATCAAGATATATTATAGTAATTTTTATTTTATTTTATTTTGAGTGGTTATAAATCGAATTAATTATATAGCTATTTTTGTACATCAGTAATAATAATTTAATGGATATGATGTTAATTTTATATTTATACTGATTCAGTCGTTCGAATATATTCTATTATTATTATTATTATTATTATTATTATTATTATTATTATTATTATTATTATTACTTCACAATATATCAATAAGCAAACATACAAATCTAAAAGGAAAACTCGAGCCGACTGAGTCATTGTTTAAAATAAATAAATAAGAGTATTCGGACACTATTAAGTTCACTATTAATTTACACACAATATGGAAATTAGAACAATTAAGTAAGTCACAAGCAGTGCCTCAGCCGTTTGCCGCCCTGCTTCTTCTACCGATGTGATGCCTCCATTTACACATTTTTATCGGTAATGCTTGTATACAGACAAAATCATTTCTCTCTTTCGCTCTCTGTCCAGACTTAAAAACCCGTTTCCTTTATATATCGTAGCACTCGGGAGAATTCATTGTCCAATTCAAGTACTACTGCATATAGTTCTCGATAACACTATCAACAATATTAGTAATTAAAATTACTGTTTTAAGAAAGCACGAGCTATGACACTTGTACGAAATGTGACTCGTAATGCACGTGGTAATAGGGATATCACAGTCTACTATATACAGTCGCGAAGCTTGAGTGTTTTTTTGCAAATCTCGTGATAAAGCGCTCCAAGCGGTTAGCAACTAGAAACAATAGACTGTCCATGGTCGACTTTGGACTGTGTCGTATTTCTATCGAGTGCTAGCTCGTTGCGTATTTCACATTGATGCTTGTGAAATGTTCGTTATTGGTTGTAATGAAAATGTTAATGGCTAAAATATAATAATTTGAATAATAATGTGGGACAAGGAGGAGACGTTTGTAGTGCTATAAATTGTAGCAACAGTAAGAGAAAAAGGCCAGAGTTATCCTTTTTCCGGTTTCCGAAAGATTCAGAAAGGTTCCTGGGTTTCCACAAGAATGCTATGCAGAAACAAATCTCTTAATTTTGAAGTTCTTTGTGACTGTTAGAATACATTATATCCTTAAATTTCACAATGAAATGTTTCAGTCTAACCGAAAGGACATTAGATACCGGTTAAAGTTCTGTCACTTAGGCTGCTAAATTTCCAGAAAAATAAAGGTTAGGTCTACTTTTTTCAGAGGATATATTTTTAATTGTAGCTATTAATTTTGTTATTATTTTTATGTGTTATTTTACTAGAGACGTAGAAAAATTAAGTTTGTTTTAATGAAATTTATTGGTCACGTTTTATTTTCAATTCTGGTGGGATTATTATTGCTTAGGCCTACTTTTTTTTCAAAGGACATGTTTTTAATTATAGCTGTTAATTTTGTTGTTATTTTTATTTGTTGCTTTACTAGAGACGTAGAAAAAGTCTGTTACAATAAAATTTATTGATCACGTTTTATTTCCAATTCTGGTGTGATTATTATTGCTTAACCTCATCCCACTTTGTTAACTACGTAAGCCTACACTACAAGTACCGGTACACGTAAGTTACTCCATTAATTCATATTTCCATTATTATTGTTGTAAAGAGAAATGCAAATTAATATTTATTGGTTTCATAGTTAATTATCGCTATCGCTATAATCTTGAATGAGTGAAGCTATTATAGTAAATTTCAGTTCGTTTTGCACAAACAAAAATTATATTAACTTATTTCTTGCAGGCATCTTCGAGTTTATGGTGGAATTTAATATACTTCATTAAAATAATAAATTAACTTTGTGCATTTAATATTTAAATAATGGAAGGAAGGTGTTAATTTTTCCCAAAAGAACAAGACAACGAAAGTGTAACATATTTTGTCGTCTGTTAGGGGAGAGAGCTGCGATAATGAGGCGATAATAGCGATCCTAGTGGTGGGCAACTACCCATGTTTGCATTTTTACTACATATTGAGCTTCGCGACTGTATATAGTAGACTGTGGGGATATCCTGAACTAGCATCAACAGATAGCGCTTTGCGTGTGCATTTGTTTTTCAGTATATAAACATTGAGGATATACGTTGTGTATTAGTATATTAAGTACTCTTAAAAAGAACTAATAATGGCAAATTTTTGTTATGTTCCTATATGTAAAAACCAGGGAAAGCTTTTTGTCTTCAATCAGGTCCCGAAATATTCTGAATATATGCTTTAAATCTTAAAAAAATATAAGTAGCCTAATTAAATTGCGCCTCGCGACTACTTCAAGTAAGGAATTGTTGACTACAGTTTCATTTTGGAAGAGGAAAATGAAAAATTAATAAAATCATATGCAACCTCGACAGCAAGCTATGTCAGCTTAGATTATATGCAGAAGTTATAGGAGTCTCCGAAGTTTACGCCTGGAGTAAACTCTCGAAAAAACTGAGATGTTTATTATCTAGGACGATCCATAGTGGAACCCATTTCGTGAATCTATCTATGTATTTAATGTACAGTACCCTAATTATTAAAACCATGTTATAACTTCAAATTTTCAAAATCATTCTATATAGTATTCAAAACTGCATATCATCAACCTACAAAACGCACAACTAATCGTGATACTACTGCGATCATATTATATCATGCTATTAAAAATTGCATTTGATCTTTCTGCAACAACAGAAAAAAATACAAGAATTTACTCTCGATAGTCCCTTCCCTATAAAAAGAAATACATTGGTGGCTGCATATCCTGTTTTTGGCGTACTGTTCTTAAATACTAATGATTAAATAGGGCAATATTCACCTTCGACATAGTTCCTATTTTTTTATTCGTGCTCCTCGTTCTCAAAGTTCTCGTTTAGGTACATGACCATTTAATTTAATCGTATCTATATTCTGCCTACTGCAGATTTCCCCACCCATCTCGGGGAATCGCTCAATATTATATCGATACAGGTTTACGTTAGTATTTATTGTAAACTAATAGTACATTATGCAACGAGCCTATAATGAAGGTAATTAAGAAGCGAGTATGGATATTTATGAAACGAGCGCAAGCGAGTTTCATAATTTTCATACGAGCTTCTTAATTACCATTATAGGCGAGCATACGACTTTTTATGCTCGACCATATTTCTAAATTGATATTATTAATTTTCTTTGTATCTGACCTTGGCCAATGTCCCGTATGTTGTGAGATGTGCGCAGACACGAAAGTATTGATTTTTTCCGAGGTACAGATGTTCACATTGACCTTGCTAGGCCATAAGAACCTACAGAGATAACATTAAAATTAAATTAGACATTGGAAAACGAGATGACAAATTGAATTTATTTGTATATTATTTACAATTAAAGCTAATTATTATAGTAACAGAACATAACCTTCTGCGACAATATTGGATTTCCAGCCTCCGTGACTTTTCGCTAATTCTCTTTCGATTGCATATCCAAGAATAATCGATACTTGCGGTTTTATAACGGTAGAAAGCTGGCCTGTCATTGGCTGAACAGTTGTAATCTGAGTCGTCATTGGCTGAAAGACCTGACCTTTAATGAGTAAGTGTACTTTAATGACATACATTAAAGGTCTGCTACCAGGTGTATAATTACTACATTTCGGCATGGTCGAGGATAAATTAAATTACGAGGTGAGAAAATATTGAATTATATTAAATTATACTAGGTTATATAAAATAATTGTAAATATAATTTTGACACGCACAGAAAACCAACAAGCGGGACAACGTAATCAACTATAGCATATGACATAACATAGCCCTACAACAAAATGTTGCGCCGCATGGAACGCTCCTGCCATCTAGCGGTAAAACTTCGCATAAGACGTCCCTATTTCAAATGGACTGGGAAGTTCGGCTACTCTGTCTCCGTGATTTCGTTGCCAGATTTTCGTTAGCAGACGACATTTTAACGTGAGGTCCAATGAAAAGCTCCGTTCTCCATCCCCCCCTCCATCCCGCACACTCAACGTGTCATCGCTGCACAGGCTACCCCTCTAACCCGCACTTTCCTCTCGCCCTCCCAACTACTTCCTGTTTAGTCGGTTCATAACCTGGCTTTTAGTATAGAAGAAGGGTCTGGGTCCATTCATCGCTTTTGAAAAGACAGATTCAAAGACTATTTCACACATTGTTTTTTTATGATTTACACCAGGACTATAAAAAAGATTTTTCTTCTTTTTTCAGAAGTTTGAGAAATTTCAAGAGCTTCTAGCAGGAATTACCAATTAAATTAGAAAAAAAAAAGACACCATGGCACAATAGGTTGCATACTGTCGTGGCTGTGTAAGGAATTGGTGGCCCAACAGATGTCCGTTATTAGCGCCACATACACGCTACAAATGCGGCATTAAAATAGTGGCCTGGCTGTGACCCCGCCTGAAATCTACAATTTAATTCTATGTACTGTGATGGGAAGTGCTGGAACAAGATTGCCTGTCCCCAATTAAGGTAAATCTTCACTACCCTTCTATTGGAAGAAAGTTGAGATCAATTTAAGAGTCCACACCTGTGCAGTAACGATTAGCGCGTGTAGCCGCGAAACCAGGTGGCCCGGGTTCAATTCCCGGTCGGGGCAAGTTACCTGGTTGAGGTTTTTTCCAGGGTTTTCCCTCAACCCAATATGAGCAAATGCTGGGTAACTTTCGGTGTTGGACCCCGGACTCATTTCACCGGCATTATCACCTTCATCTCATTCAGACGCTAAATAACTTTAGCTGTTAATAAAGCGTCATAAAATAACCTACTGAAATAAAAGAAAATCAATTTAAGAATTAAAGTACCCACTTTGTATTAAGTCAGGTGATATAATTAAGTCTGTGGCTGAAATGAGTTTTTTTAGTAAACGCGTTTTATCCAGATAATGTATGTGTAAAACTGTAAAAGTAGCCCATTATCCTCACAGCAAAGCCATAAATATGGTGCAAACAAAGACGTTACATTAGCTAGTATCACATTACTTTACTATTGCGCAATCCTATCTGCAAAGGTTGTGAATGGGAGTTGCGAGCTAAGAGTACAGAATAGAGTCAATTGATAATTCCATTCTAGAACTCTAGAAGAGAGGATTGAATTAGTTAGACTATTACACTCTTACTACGTCATACTACGTCATATATATATATATATAAAATTACAAACCACTCCAGCAGTTTCAAATATGACTCGCATTGGCATTCAAGAACAAGAATTAATAAAAATCACTTATCATACTTATGCATCTTCTGAAATCCGATTTACAAATAAATTAAGAGCACCATTCGGAAATCCTGAATAAGTTGAATACACCATGTAGGCCTAAATCAACGAGTTCCACTTCTATTACGCACACGTCCAATATAACATCAATTGAACCACCAACCACATTCAAATTTTAAAATTGTACATTCAATAATTATTCCTTTTAAAATTATTCATATTTATTTTTTATGTCATCGTAGTTAATTAAAACTTTTCTAACACTTGTGTATATTAGTTAGGTTATGTTATAGCTTCTGATATATGATATTGTGGATAGTCACGTATCAGACATTATTTAATATTAAGATTTATTGAAAATCATCTGTCAAGTGACGTTGATTACTAGGATTCGGATAATTGAAGTGGAATGTTGCATTTTAATAAAAATGAAACTGAATCAACAAAGGCTTCTTGACTAGTAACATTGCCATCGTGTATAATAGATCGAGAACTTCTCGACGAGAAGGCATTGCTCACTACTGCCATCTAGCATGCATCTAGCGTAATATTTGTAATGTTGAGATGGTACAATAATACATTTGAAGACAGTTGTATTTTCGTAAGTCAATTAATATTTTATTGTATTGGAGTACTTCGTTACTTCTAATCTTTATATACTTTCTTCTAATCGTGTAATAGTCAATTAAATCCCACTCGAGTTTTGATTTACTCTAGATAAATCAAAACGTCTAGTGAGATTACTGTTGAGAATGCAAAGGAACAAATTAAACATGTGATGATGATTTTATTTATGAAATTCAGACATTGTAGTAAATCAGTTAAAGCAAATGCTGGCCAGCCAACATAAAAAAGGAACTCAACTTCCACCATCTTAATGACATTAATTCTATTTTTTCAAAGTCTATCATGTTATGAAATCCTCCATTACTACCTTATTTTACCCCATAAGTGATATTTGCAGTACTTATTTCTTACGAGTATCGTTAGTGCAGAAAATTAATTCGCATTGTCCACACCTGTGGAGTAACAGCGCGTTTGGCCACGACACCTGGTGGCCCGGGTTCGATTCCCGCTCGGGACAAGTTACCCGGTTGAGGTTTTTTCTGGGGTTGTCCCTCAACCCAATATGAGCAAATTCTGGGTAACTTTCGGTGTTGGATCCCGGATTCATTTCACCGGCATTGTCACCTTCATCTCATTCGGACGCTAATTAACCAGAGATGTTGATAAAGCGTCGTAAAATAATCTACTTAAAAAGAAGAAGAATTTAATTCGCATTCTAAAGCAGACAACAGATAATTTTCCATTGATTGAAATGGGAGTAGCTTTCAATAATATAACCTCAATAAATTGAAGTGAGCAAAATACTTCGAATGTCAGTGACTTTATTCATTTATTAGATTCAAATTATTTGGACATTTCAGAGAGTGATGAAGGTGCTAACATGTGTTTGGATATGTCGCCAATTCTGTTGGCAGAAAGTTAAGTTATGGCACATGCAATTCATTACTGTAAGACAATTGAGGGCAAAATATAGGAAATGTGTTTTTTGATTTTCTACAAAGAGGAGGTTTATTTGTGGCATCTGATTCTGTGAAGGTTTTAATTGGATATGTTTTCGTATTGCAATATGCAGGGTTGCCATACGTCCCAGTTTTCTGGGATTGTCACCGCTTTTGTGTCCACTGTCCTGGTGTCCAGACATATTAGTTCAGAAGGGTCAGATGTCCCAATTTTGATTAGGTTTACAGCTTTGTGTTTTAAGGTTACTACAATATACTGTATCTATTGTGTGATTTAGCCGATCTTGTTGAAAACTTTAAATAATTTTATGCTCGACCATGCCGAAATGTAGTAATTATACGCCTGGTAGTAGCCCTTTAACGGACCTCATTAAAGTACACCTATTCATTATAGTTCAGTTGTTCAGCCAATGGGAAATCACCATTGCACCATTATAAAAGCGCAAGTATCGATTATTCTCGGATATGCAATCGAAAGATAACTAGCGAAAAGTCACGGAGGCTGGAAATCCAATACTGTCGCAGAAGGTTATGTTCTGTTACTATAATAATTAGCGTTAATTGTAAATAATATTCAAATAAATTCAATTTGTCATCTCGTTTTTCAATTCTAAATCAATTTCCAGGTTATATCAAGACTAATGTTCATGTTATTCTCT
Organism: Periplaneta americana; assembly: GCF_040183065.1. NCBI lineage: Eukaryota > Metazoa > Arthropoda > Insecta > Blattodea > Blattidae > Periplaneta > Periplaneta americana. The sequence goes on along the minus strand of NC_091133.1, from coordinate 132,663 downwards.
AGATTATATCAAGGTCAATGACATTCGTTCCTCGGAAAAAATCAATACTTTCGCGTCTGCGCACATCTCACAATTTAGAAGGTCAGTTCCCCTCCTCACTTACATAACCATAACATGAATACTTATGAATAATTTCTAGGTAGAAATATGGTCGAGCATAAAAAGTCGTATGAAACTTGCCTATAATTGTAATTAAGACGCTCGTATGAAAATTATGAAACTCGCTTGCGCTCGTTTCATAAACAAACATACTCGCGTCTTAATTACTACCATTATAGGCTCGTTGCATAATGTACTAATATAGAAGTGATATAATGATATAGAAAAGACATTGATTTACTTAAAAAAAAGTGCAGCTTTCAGATTATGAAGTGTTTGATCAGTTTGTTTGCTTGAAAATCTTTCTGAGTACAAACTCGGTTGTTCATGAATGAGAAAGCAGAAAATTTCAAGACAAGTGGCTTATATATCTGAGAGTGTAAACCATACAGAACAGTGTTCAGTGTTCCTGCTCACAATGCAAATCTTGAACGCAAATTTTCTCTGATGGCAGCTAAAAATCAATTTTTACACAATGAGAGGGTGTTTTAATTAGGGCCTATATGTCCCGCTTTTAGTTCCAAAGTTATGGAATCTCTGAGAATACGTACTGTTTTTGTATTTGTGGTTTTACATTATATTTAATTTTATCCAGTGTTTTAATTTATGATAAATTAATACATTTAACATCACATATCAAATTGTCCAGTGTTCATTTACATAGTAGATAAGAATAGTACGAGTAGTTTATTTACCAGAGTTTAGAGAACTTTTACACAATCTCAGATAAATTCACTTAGTGTACATAGTTGCCCTCGCAATACTGATGTATTGATGGACACTAACCATCAGTATCAATACACATAACAGAGTGAAAGTTATGTGGCAAGAAATGATAAAATCTTTGACTAGAGTGCATTGTGGATGTTCAGTATTTGGTGGCCGGTATAAAGCTATGAAGATTATGTAAAGAAATACCTGAAAAAAATTTTTACCTTTACTAACGAAATAATTTTACTCCTTCTATGAAAGTGATGTGTTTGCCAAAGAAATAGATTAGATGGAAATGTAGCACATACAGAGAATGTATGATTATAAGTAATTTAGATGAATGTAAGAAAACTATCAATTGTTGTAATTTTTTATTTCTATTCTTGTGCTGACTGTTTTATTAATTTGGTGTTGTAGGATTGTATGGATAGCAGTGCATGGAATCCGCCATGACTGTGACAAATAGAAGCGACAGCAATTTAAGAGTTAATTGAATGATAAATAAACAATTTTTGTTTCTTAGTCAACTGTCCGAAGACAGGTTTGAACCTCATAAGTGATACCATTAAGACATCATTCATACTTACTTACAAATGGCTTTTAAGGAACCCGAAGGTTCATTGCCGCCCTCACATAAGCCCGCCAGCGGTCCCTATCCTGTACAAAATTAATCCAGTGCCTATCATCATATCCCACCTCCCTCAAATCCATTTTAATATTACCCTCCCATCTACGTCTCGGTCTTCCCAAAGGTCTTTCCCTCTGGTCTCCCGACTAACACTCTATATGCATTCCTGGATTCGCCCATACGTGCTACATGCCTTGCCCATCTCAAACGTCTGGATTTAATGTTCCTAATTATGTCAGGTGAAGAATACAATGCATGCAGTTCTGCGTTGTATAACTTTCTTCATTCTCCTGTAACTTCATCCCTCTTAGCCCCAAATATTTTCCTGAGCATCTTATTATCAAACACCCTTAACCTATGTTCCTCTCTCAAAGTGAGAGTTCAAGTTTTACGACCATACAGAACAACCGGTAATATAACTGTTTTATAAATTCTAACTTTCAGATTTTTTGACAGAAGACTAGATGACGAAAGCTTCTCAACCGAATAATAACAGGCATTTCCCATATTTATTCTGTGTTTAATATCCTCCCGAGCGTCATTTATATTTGTTACTGTTGCTCCAAGATATTTGAATTTTTCCACCCCTTCGAAGGATAAATCTGCAATATTTATATTTCCATTTCGTACAATATTCTGGTCACGAGACATAATCATATAAGGCATCATTCATAAAGCAATTAACTCAGAATATAATCGGGTATGATGATCAGTTGCTTTCTCACGAATAAAGAATAAAGTTGCTTTCCCCTCGTACATAAGGAAAAAAAAAAACAAGATAACACTGTATTTGTTAACGCTGAAAATGATAATAATGGTAACACTAAACATGAAGTAGAATACATTTGGCACACAGTCTGTGTGTAATTTATATTGGGCACACCTGTCTCTTTTTTTATTGTTTTATTGTTTCACATTGTGTCCCGAATCATAAGGTTTATGTGAAAACTCAAGCGATCCGTATTTTCCATATTCGTGATAGGTACAGTAGAACCTCCATTATCCGTGGTAATGAAGGGGGTGGGCTGAACGGTTAATCCAAATAGTCGGATAATCCGTACCATAGAAAACTTTCATAAATTTGGTGTTGCATAATGCAGTTTCGTAATTTTCTCAGTGGTCATATTGTTTTATCACATTAGGTAGTGATTCAGAAGTTTCAAGTATAATAGCTCTGTTGGAAAGAATGGATGAAGAAAGAATAATGTTGAAACTGATCAGGAAGAGAAAAAGGAATTTGCTGGGTCACTGACTGAGAAGAAACTGCCTACTGAAGGATGCACTGGAAGGAATAGTGAACGGGAGAAGATTTCGGGTCAGAAGAAGAGATCAAATAATAGACGGCATTGAGATATGGATCATATACGGAGACTAAGAGAAAGGCAGAAAATAGGAAGGACTGGAGAATGCTGGGTTTTGCAGTGACAGAACACTATGAATGAATGAATGATTGAATGAATGAATGAATGAATGAATGAATGAATGAATGAATGAATGAATGAATGAATGAATGAATGAATGAAGTCCACATCTGTGGAGTAACGGTTAGCGCGTCTAGCCGCGAAACCAGGTGGCCCGGGTTCGATTCCCGGTCGGGGCAAGTTACCTGGTTGAGGTTTTTCCGGGGTTTTCCCTCAACCCAATATGAGCAAATGCTGGGTAACTTTCGGTGTTGGACCCCGGACTCATTTCACCAGCATTATCACCTTCATCTCATTCAGACGCTAAATAACCTAAGCTGTTGATAAAGCGTCGTAAAATAACCCACTAAAATGAAATAAAAAAATGAATGAATGAATGTATGAATGAATGAATGAATGAATGAATGAATGAATGAATGAATGAATGAATGAATGAATGAAAGAATGAATGAATGAATGAATGAATGAATGTCAATGACGGGTTTCTAAGTGTCAAGGAAACTTCCTATAATAGATTTCTGTGGAAAGATAGGAAAAATATAGGTCTCAGTTTGTAGATTTAAGTAATTTATACACTTTATCTTTGTTTTTTATTAAATCTCGCACAGTTGTAACTCTAATGTCGTATTTCGATGTGAGATGAACCACAGTTTCTCTTTTCCAAAACCACTCAATTATGCACTTCTCTTCTATACTTAGCACAACATGTATTCTCTATAAAAAAAAAAAATACGTACTAATGTATTGTGCAGTACTCAATATTTTTTCTGCAACCAAATAGGAGAGAATGATAGACGGATAATCCAACAATCGGTTAATAGCGTGACGGATAATCGGGGTTTTTCTGTATATAGTTTCTGTGTAGAAGCCATGCAGTATGCAATGAAACATCTATTTCCCAAAGTAGCTTGAGCAGAAAAAAGTATTATTATGATGTACGAAAGTACATATGATGTTTCTGTGCAGAAATTCTGCGTTATCATAAGATGAAGGATGGATAGAATAGAGAAAAATTCTCTCCGATACCGGGACTCGAACTTGGGTTTTCGGCTCTATGTGATGACGCTTTAAGCCACACCGGATTCCAGTTCCGATGCCGGATCGAATCCCCTCAGTTTTTCGTTTCGTGATCTACCCTTATGTGACACTGTATGGTTAGTCAGTGTCATTTAAGAACTGTTGAAGATTGCCAATGACATTGATGCTTTTAACTGCTGCGTTTAGCCTCTCCTGCACAAGGATATTGAACGTCGTTTCTGTTGAATGGACTATTATTCCTAGGTATTTATACACATTATTCTTTCTTAGTGGAGCTCCCTTGCAGTAAATCTCATCATCCTGGGCTAATCTCCTTTCTTTACTGAAGACCACCAGTTCGTTCACCTGTAGGTCGTTCATATCCGCCCACTTGACTAATGCGTCTACTGCTTTTTGAAGCTGAGTCCTATTCCTCGAGACTAGAGCCATGTCATCTGCGTGGGCTATTCCATATGAAATCGATCAGTAAAAAAACTCGCATTTTTTTATACTCTAATTTTTTTCCCTACTTATACAAGGTGCTGAGGGGAGTGAATTTTCAAAAATATACTATCGAAAGTCAAACGTTTTTCGTATTGTTGAGCGACAAATTTAGCGTATTTTATAAAAACAAGCCTCTTTCAGCGCTCAGAACTCTGGAACCATTTACTGCAGAACATTGAACGAGAGCTCATTGCGAAGCTGACATTTGGTAGGTTATGTTAAGAAGTAATCCTTATTTTTATTATATACAGAGAGAGAGATAATCTGATTTTACTTGCTTTTAGCTTTTTGGTCATTTGTAAAAATGTAAAAAAAATATTGCGAAAAAACCTTGCATTATTAAGAGGGATTCGGCATTGTTTGCTTAGTGGTACGGCAATACGTTTCGAGGGTATTAAATAGATTATTTTCACACGCCTAGACTTCAACGGTGCAGTACCGCACGCACTGGCCGAGAGCTAAAGATAAGCGAGCGTTAGGAGTCATTTTACTCCTATGTTTATGAAAACCTGTGATAAAGCTAGCACAGCCATGACTACTAGACGACACATCTCGGCTAGCTCCCGTCTCACAGCTGGTTAGTTCACGCGCGTACTATTTATTTTCTTTATTTGATATTTTCAATACTTTCTTATCAACATACCATCATAAAAAATGTGTTTATTTGTACTTTCAATGCGGAATCTAACTATATATTTTTAAAATATTTTTTCGGTGGCAAAGCCGTCTTAATGAGGAAAAATCTAAATTTCTCCATTTCCATAAAAAGTAAGAAAATCTGTTTAGATGTCAATATTAACTTTAATTTCTCAGCATCAAAATAAACCATGATTTTGATCATTGGGTGAAAGGGTTTCGGAGCTACAGCAGTTTAAAGTTGCTAATTTTATGAAAATGCGATAAATTTAAATATTTTTAATTTAAACACTATGAAGTTCTGATGCCTCAAACTTTGCACAAAGCAGTGTATCATAGTTCTCTACGTACAAAAAAAATTTTCATTGTATTTAGAAATTGTAAGGTCAATTTTCTCTATATTTAGATCGATTTGACATGGAATAGCTCGCGTAGATGTGGATGGTTGCAACCTCTCGTTTCTAATTGTTTCAACCACGTCATATGTCTAGACATTGAACAGAATAGGGCTGAGAGGGTTACCCTGTAGCCCTCCGTTTTCTTGACTTATCCATCCCGATCTGTCTATGTTATTTTATATCTCCACTTGGTTTTCTGCGAAAATATTGGAGATTAGTCTGAAGGACCACGTATTCCCTATCAGTTACCTCAGTTTCTTCAATAGTATCTGCCTGTTGACTGTGTCAAAAGCTTTGGCATAGTCCACGAACACTACATACATTTTTCCTCTTTCCTTCCGGATCTCTTCTTGTATATCTTTTATGAGACCGGCTGCTGCTGTTAATGTTGATCTGTACCTTCTAAACCCGAACTGTTCGTCTGGCAGATACTATTCTATAACTGGGTCCAGCTGTGCTACCAGTAATTTGGTTAGTACATTAATGGCTGTCGTTTCTAGATTCCTCTATATGCTTCCGATTTGCTAGTGTCGCCTTTCCCTTTGTATAACATTTTCATTGTTGCTCTGCGTCACTGAATTGGTATTCTATTTATATTAGGCGATTGGGTGAATCTTTCTTCTGTGCTAGCCACTAATAAATGAAAAAAATATCTTCAAAATGCCTTGTATTTATAGTAAAGATTAATAGAAATTGATGTGATCACTGGGAGAGCTGTAAGCGCACCCAACCCGCCCTAAATACTTATCTTACTTATAATATACGAAAATCGTCGTGCGCGAACGAAGAATACCGCCATATTTCTTGAATGTAACAGTGGGTTTCCGTGTTGCCATCATAGTAATAATGATACCTAATCAAACCAAACCTAACCTTTCTCATAATACTACACACCTAATCAAACCTAACCCAACCTCCACAATATACTCTTAATCAAATCTAACCTAACCTCCACAATACACACCTCATCAAAACTAACCTAACCTGTTACATAATACGACACAACTGCAGTAACATATCTCACATTTAGTATAATTTCGTTTTCATGTATTGCCGCCTCTGCCAATCGTGTCGGTTTCCATCTAGTGGATCGTACTAATACTACTAATTCGAAGAAACAATGGCGACTTTCATAATAATTACATTTTACATGTTTCGTGATATACAAAATGTGTTGATGTAGTAATAATTCTATATATGGTACAATAAGATTTGAAATGTGTTGTGGTTGTGATAAAAGTATTGAAAATAGGTTTTTAGCGCCAAATTGGCAGTGATAAAAGTGTGCAATATTCTTTCAGTGGCTGGCGGTGGCTCTAGATTGAACGGCGATTGTCAAGATGGCCATGACTAGACCATGATAACCACGTGACTCCGAACTCGTTGATCGCAGCCTGTCTTCTCGTTAGCCCAGCAAATAGGGATTATAAAGAATGGACACTTCGCGTCGGTGCCTTTGATGTAGCCGGACTGATTTGAATGACCTTCAAGCCAGCTAAAGCGTCAGATTCTGCTTTCTCCCTACAGTTGGCGCTGACATCACACCAGCTAGCAGTCGACACAGCGGAAATATAACACATACAATTAATACATCTAGGTACATTATGTACTCAAATAAAATAAATTGGATCCATAAAATAATAAATCCTTCATTAACTGCAATGTCTAGACTCTAGAGTTCCTTTATAATGAGAGTTGAGACGTTGACCCCAACAACAATTAAAATATGTAATGATTTGATAGCGCTGAAAGTGGAAAAACAAAACTCTTACGAGAAGTAAAACTATATATACCTATATTATATTATTATACAAATATTAAACTAATTCGATACTTAATTTTATAATGTATTATATTATTTTATAATATAATGCATTATATCTGAAATATAAAATATTATTATTACAACTAGTTTGTCACTGAGAAATAAGGAAAAGCTGTTAACTTGAATTTATTTGAAGCAAAGCGTTACTGGATTATGCAATAAGGTAGGCGATGTTTGGATCGTGTGCCTTAACTCTATTCTCAATTATTATCTTAGCGTATGCTCGATTACACTACCTCTAGCGCTTGAAAGTGGAACTAGCCGCTGGCGCACAGAGAAACAAAACAAGGGAAAATTCGCTCAGTGTCCATTCTTTATAATCCCTATTCGCTGGTTAGCCACTCTTCCTCTGTTCTGACGTTGCCACATTCATATGCGGAATTGGGTCGAGTTTATAGCCAGGTTAATGTCCTGAAAAATAAACTTAGAAATGGGATGAAAATAAATATCCTCTCAGCGATTCTAAGAATTGAGTTTGGACTTCGCCGAGTGGGAAAGTGTTGTTTTATTCAATGAACTCACATCAAGTTTTTTATAACGTTTTGGAACGAAGGCAGAGAATAGCAGAGAAACCTGAAGGTGCTGACACATTGTATCATACCAAATTTTACTCTATGGTTCTCTCTATTTTGCATTTTTCTTGCCACGTTAACAGTCAGTTTTAGAGACTTTTTGCACACTCACTAGATGTTTGCGACATTGTTTTCACACCTCCTACTATCCCGGCTTCCTTGATCATATCATCCTGGAAGTTTATGTTAAAGATTCAAATTAACTCAATTTGTAATAATGTTGATCGCGGCTATTGCTACAGATATGCTGTTATATTCTTCCATAAACGTAAGTGTATAGGTATATTCCTACATTGTATTCTATATAAGGTAATTATGCAGAACAACTATAGAAGCGATTTTGTTATTTTTGGTGGTCTGGTAGTGTTTAGTATTGAATTTCATTTATTAGTATGTGTATATTATGCGTAGGTCACTTACGGTTGAGGTAGAGTAGATTTTTTTAAATATATAGTAGAATTGAAGGTTTCTTTTCTCGTGTTTAGAAGACTTTGTTGTGAGTGCATAACTTTTAATGTATTGTGATTTGATTGGCTGAAGTGTTGTGTGTTTTTATTGGGTGATGTGTCTTCCGGTATGATTGGATGGTTGTGGTTAATTCATAAAGCGTTGTGTGTTGTTATTGGGTGATGATTTTTCCGGTATGATTGGATGGTTGTGGTTAAGTGATAGCTGTATGTTACGAGCTAGAATTTTTCTAAGTCATTGGCTGTATGATTGTAGTTTTTCGTAGTAGGTGCGTGTATTATTTTTCTCTTGTAGGTGGTCTATCGCTGTGAGTTGTAATGGATGTAGAATTTCGTTTTTTGTCTGTATAGAGTTGAGAGAGGAGGATATTGTAGACTATTTCGTGAATCACGGTATTATTAAGGATTACATGATTTTCGAAGTGTGTTGCCATGAGTTGAGAGTAAGGCCGTGTCTCAAAGCTACATTTTCAGCTGAAGTGAACTAGATTGTTGACTAAATAGCCGGATGTGACGTCAGAAGTCATGATCCAAAGCTACATAGTGCATGGCAATCAAGTCCGTAGTAGCTAGTAAACGAAAATGCTTGCTCGATTGTTGGACTTGTTCACTAAACAAACATGGATACCTCATAAACAATTGGGGTTATACATCTGAAAATGCTTTGGAAGTGAAATAATGTAAATATAATGTAGAATAACACGTTAACTTTGAACACTGACATTATTAGTACCTTCTGTACAATCTTTTAAACATTATTGTAGGCTAATATATTAAGTCCTCATCTTTTCCACATAATTCGTAATGAAACTGCATTAGGACACTGCCTTCTTAATTCAGTGCTGCACCGTGATGTCATGGTTTTTAGAGAAATAGTTTATGAAGAAGGCCATGTTTCAAGCATACATGTTCAAAGCTCCCTAGTGTGTAGTTTACAAGTCATCTAGTTGCTAGTCAGTAGTGTGTAGTATGGACTTGAGCTTTGAGACACGGCCTAAGTACGACGGATTTGAACTTCCGTTGCGGTAGATTATACCGGAAGTATGCGAAACGGAAGAAAGTTGGTCGTTCTGGTACCTTTCTGGCACGTAGTAAACTTAGTGTTGTGGACGTTTTTCGTTTGGTTGCGCCATTGGATATTTGGGAGAATATATGTCAGAGTGTAAATATCTAATGGAAGATAGAGAATGTGTGTATTCTTTAGAGCAGCTGCAGCCCTGTATCTTACGAATTATTAAGGTAAGGTTCATCATGTTTGACATTGTTTGACGAATTTGTGAAATTGATTCAGTCTTTGTGTTGCTATTTTGGTTAGGTTAGGTTAGTTTAGATTATTGCTGCTTATATTTGTCCTCTTGACAAGGAGTGGAAATTAAGGTTTTTGATAAAAAAAATATTACATCAAGTTTTTGCAGTTTACGTTGTTTTCCTACTTTTGTTATCAAGTGTTTTTGAAAAAGGGGGTAAAAATGTAGGGTTTTGTGAAAGAATAAAATTTAAAATCGCTTCTGTAGTTGTTATGCATAATTGCTCTATATAACAATAAGTTGCATGATTTATTCTTCACAAACGGACTTCAATCTCTCCTTCGTGGTACAGGTATGCTTATAGTGGAGATTTGGAGAAATGGAGTTGTAAGGTTCCATTCATAAGTAAGTTCCCATTTTGAAACAGCTGTATCTTGTGTACATAAAAGCAGTTTGATTTCATTTAGGTACCATTACTTTTTTTTATCTATACATGTTTCTTGCTATGGTAACTGTGTCACGCTTAATTGTTTAGAATAATTTTAATATATTTTAAGTTACAATGGATTTACCTTAACGCGTTCCAATGCAATATGCTTATGCATTGAGAAGATATCGAATGTTACATAAATTGAGAAATGGACCCTGCTCTGTAAAATCATTTCGTAAGTTAATGAACAAATTAGAGGAAACTGGTTCAGTTGCCGATAGAAAGCGATCGGGTAGACCAAAATTAGTAGAAAAGGAGGTGAGTGCAGCTCCATTTTGACGACATGTCCAGGAAGTTAGTGAAATTCAGATTATAATATTTGTTGTATTAATAAATTTACAGAGCGTCTGGACACGAGTTATTCGAAAGTGTGGCGAATTCTGAGAGACAGCTTCGGTTCTATCCCTACAAAATAGAAATGCGTTTTGAACTCATAGAACAAGATAGGCTGATTTCTGTCAATTTCGCTTTGCAAATGTTAGCACAAATTCTGATTAACGTTTCTGTTTAGACGATATCTTGTCGACAGATGGGACACATTTCGAATTGAATGGAGGTGTTAGTACTCATAATTGCAGGATATGGGCAGAAGATAATCCGAATACAATTAAACAGCAAGGATTACGTGATATCAAGATTACTGTCTGGTGTGGTTTTACGTCACATTTCATAATAGGGCCGCATTCCTATGAAGAAATTGAAAATGGACAAATAAAAAGTGACGGGAACCTGACAGTGATATTTTAAAATGCTGCAATACCAGCGTTACAGAATCATGAAATCGAAAACATTGTTTTCATGCAGGACAGCGCTCCATCTCACATACACAACAATGTAAAAACACTGTTGCGCAACACATTTGGTGATCGTGTAATTAGTATGTATTTTCCGAAGAGTTGGTCTTCTAGGTCACCAGACTTAAATCTAGCTGACTACTGGTTATGGGGTTATCTAAAATAAAAGGTATTTCTAAGTAGATCTACTACACATGAGCAACTCAAACAGTCAGTATTGGATGTCATTGAAAACATTCCTACGAATGTGGTTACTAATGCCGTTTATAGCATAGAAGAAAGACTATTTCTTATTGAACAAGACTGTGGTGGTCATATTTAATTTTTTTCGTGTTTTAATATAATTCCATTTCTTTACTAATAAATTGGTGTTTTTATTTTTGTGGAATTAAAAAATTTGACAAACATTACTATTTCAAAATAGAAACTTACTTTTTAAAAACCTTATATTTCACTTTTTGACTCGTGTATCAAAATTGGACAAGAAGGCGACTCATTTATGGCCCATTTGAAGGTATTATGCTATCCTATTGTATTGTATTTATTAACATTCCATGGTATTCATACATGCTTACAGCTAGAATATGGAACATGTCAAAAAACTTAATACTATTATAAAATCTTAATTTATAGTCACAGTCTAGATGAAATATATACAGACGAGATTTACAATATAGTCTACTAGTACAACACAAAGTTTTAGTATCAATTTCATGAAGTGTTATGAATGTCATGAATTCACCTACAGAATAGAAGGCATGAGAAATTAGGTACTTCTTTAATTTGGCCCTAAATAATTTTATGTTTTGAGTTTCATTTTTTGTATCAATAGGGAGGCTATTAAAAATTTTTATTGCCATATAACGCATTCCTTTTTGATAGCATGATAGACGTGCCGATGGAGTATGAAAGTCATTTTTTTGACGTGTATTTATGCTATGAACTGTTGAATTAGTTACAAAGTTTTCACGATTACATACGGGGAAGACTATTAATGAAAAGACATACTGACAAGCCATGGGCATTATTTGTAGTTTTTGAAAATAGTCCTACACGATTCCCTAGATTTGGCACCTATTATTATTCTAATTACTCTTTTTTGTAATAGAAATATATTGTTACTATCTGTGGAATTTCCCCAGTATATTATTCCAAAACTCATTACCGAGTGGAAATATGCAAAGTATATTGTTTTTAAGGTATTGATATTTACTATCTTTAGCATAGATCTAATAGCAAAACAAGCTGAATTTAGTTTGGGGGTAATTTCTTTAATATGATTTTTCCAATTTAACACATTATCGATTTTTAAGCCAAGAAATTTGGTTGTTGTTGTTTCTAATAGGGATCTATTGTTAATTATTGCGCTAGAAATTTGCGACGTTGAATTTGGACAGGATTTAAATTGAATTATGTTAGATTTGTTACAGTTTAATACTAATTTATTGACTGAGAACCAGTCACATATTTTGAAGAGAATTTCCTCTGTTGAAGATTGGAATGTGTTGGAATTATTGGCTGTAATTACTATACTTGTGTCATCTGCAAATAATAAGGGATGACCTACATCTTTTATAAGGGGGGCAAGATCATTTATAAACACTATTGTTTTGATTATCGTTGAATTGCTAGTATAAATATCTTTCTGGCAACTTCAGTCTTCAATTCTCCGGATTTGTTTTGTAAAGTAAATACTGTAACAGCCCTAGAATCGACATGATCATCTGTACTGTGTGTGTGTGTGTGTGTGTGTGTGTGCGTGCGTGCGCTACGGAGATGCGGAATTATTATTACACATGCTAGTAAGAATATCCAGATAGCTGAGAAATTGCATGTCTATTTAAGTTTGTTATTTTTTTTTTTTTCAGTCGTGATGGACGTGATCAAGATAGAACGTGAGATCGACCCTGTGGCAATAGAAAGAAGTAATATAACTGATCTAGTAGAGGATAATTATTTATCTCAGGTAGCCTATATTAAAAGTAATTACTAATTACAATTTATTGGTAAATATCCAGAACAACTGCTGCTGTCATTTCGATAAAAATACATTCCAACACCCATCTATTTTTCTCCCAAAAATGAAAACACTAAGAAATAATGAGCGGAAAGCGTTAAAATTTGGAATACGTGAAAAGAAAAGTAACAACTCCCAACTTTCGCAAGTAAATTGAAAACACAAAAAGTTCACAAACAAGAAATAAAAAGCTTTAAATATAGACAACTTCAAAGTTACACTTAATGGTGAAACTCGCGCTGAAGTAGTCCCGGTGATTTCTGAAGTCAAAATCGTTGAATTTATAAGCGATTTTTTTTCTCGCGATGCAATTGGTCGTATATGCAAGGTATAACAAAAGCCTAAACCAATCACACTTAATCTGTCACAGATTTATATATGCAAGGTGCATAAATAGAGTATTCAAGGAATTACTGTACCTCTGTGCTAGTTTAGTCCATTCAAATTTATAATAGCGATCAACTTAACATTCTTAATCTAAAATAGTCTAACCTAACCTAAGCCATGTTAACGACGAAACAGTTCAGTAAATAGCTAACTACGATACAGTATAATTTTTGCTGCAAAACATTAGATAATTAAAAAGAAAATAGAAAGCCGATTTTATTATATAAAGCCATATGTGTTTAGGTATGACCTACATCAACATTTATAAAAATATTAAATAAAAATCCTAATTTTTCATATATGTTTGTACACATTGTCATCTATTATGTATCATAGTAAGAGAGCACAAATTTCAAAGGAATCATTATTTAATTTGAAAACTTATGTCCGCTACAGAAACTTGCTTTCATTGTTTCGTTCAAACAATTTGGATGTGTTCAGCCCTAGTGATACAGCAGATGTTAAACCTGTAATCAACCTCTTACCAGATATCCAGTGACATCATGTCCAGACGCAAATGAACTGTATCATTGCTTTGATCATTGTTGCCATTGATATGGGAGGCCACTGGTGATATTTTCATAAACTGTCACATATATCATTATCAGGGAACGGATTTATATGGACTAAAAATATATGAAATATGTAAATATATATGTAGTTATTTTTACCAAAATATGGAATTAAATATGGATTTTTACCAAAATATGGAATTAAATATGGACTTAAAATTATAAAAAAATGACTATGTACGTTAAATATTGGTACATTTTAATCAAACTAAACAAAAAATATAATGGACGTACCTTATCTTCCAATGTAGTTTCAACAAAACACAATTTTTATTGTCTGTTACCATAACAATAGGTTACAAACATTTCTTTCAAGTGCTGAAAAGTGAATCTTCTTCTATTGTCTCTGAGGATAGATTTATACTGACTAAAAGAGCGTTCGACGTCACAAGAAGTAACTGGTACATAATTCAATTTCACAATGTCTGCTGGGGATAAGTCCAAGTTAATCTTCACTGTTGATTCACCACTCATCACAGCAACAACCTTTTGTAGTTCTTCATATCCAGGGTTTTTTGAAAGTACAGTGTCCACCTTAGCTCTTACTGCATCTGCAACTTTACCTCTACCACGATTCAGTTGTTCCACAGTACTATTTATAATTTCAAAACTTTCAGATAGTGAAAGGTGCCTATTTTGGAGACTTTTGAGCGTTTTTATGATGCATGAAAATGTATGCTGAATGTGAGCTAAGTCATTCTTCACACTTATGTCACAGGTAACTGTTTTCGCAGTATCAATTGAGACTGCATCTTCAGAGTCCAATGCAAGGAGAACATTGTTAATAGAGTCTATATGTTCGGCATAATATTCAACTGCTTCTAGCCATGTACCCCATCTAGTTAAAATTGGCTTTGGTGGCAATGGAATTTCAGGGTACATTTCTTTCAACACGTTAACTCTACTGGGAGCTTTGAGAAATACTTTTTTCACTGATGAAATCAACAAATCTACTTTAGGGAAATTGTCTCTGACCACTTCTGCCACACGATGAAATGCATGCGCCACACAAGTAAAATGAGTCAATTTAGGATATACAACAGATAATGCTTGTCCAGCTTTGACCATATAAGGGGCAGCATCGCTAATAAAGAATAACACATTATCGTACATAATACCCTTTGGCCACAGGATACCCATAGCTTCGTTGAACAGTTTAACTATAGTTTTGTTATTGCACTTTTCTAGAACATCACAATGTAAAAGAATTCGTTCAGAATATTGTTCACTTAACAAACCGATAACTACATTACCAACAAGTCTACCTTCTTTGTCGGGAGTCTCATCAATGGAAACCCAAATTGAACTATCTTTAATTTCATCTCTTATCTTCTGTATTGTCTCATCGTAGATGGATGGAGCATACGTCTTCCTAAGTGTTGACTCATCCGGGATTGTATGTTGAGTATATTTTTCAAGGAATTCCCTGAAGACCTTATTCTTTAGTTTGTATAGAGGAATATCAGCAGAGATGAGAGAACGGCACAGGTCGATGTTAAACTCAGATCTTACATTCGATGTTGTTGGTTGTGTTAAAAACAATTGTCTCTGCTTGGAATTTAGTTGTTTGTTGGCCTGATGTTTACTAGTTGTAATGTGTTGTTGCACCAGGAACTTTTGTGTAGATGATACTGCACACTGACACAAATTACAAAATAATATTTTATTGTCAGTTGATAAACCATCTTCTTTAAATTCTGAAATGTAACTTGTTAGTTTTGATTTTAAATTGACTGAATGACGTACTTTTGGCATATTTACCGTCTTTATAGTATGATTTACAAAACTGAACCTATGTGTACTCTGACTGGCATTTAACTGTTGAGCTGCACAACTGAAGTCTGTTAAAAATTTTAAATTAAATTAATACAGTTTTGTAACTTACTTTCCCATTGTTGATAGGACTGCTAATTTTCAAATAACTCTGATGTTAAAGGGATTACTGAACATGTGTTTAAATCTCTATTGTTGAAATGTATTTTTAAAAGTTAATGGAATTTTGTTTTGTTTTATTGTTAAACCTAATATAATATGGACTGTTTTATATGAAATATGGAAAATATATGGAAATTAACGAAAATATGTACTAAACTCTAAAATATGGAAAAATATGGAAAATAAAAGTAGGATTTTTCAACCCTACACATTGTGAAACATAAAGATAATGCAAAATATAAATTATATTAGCTTTATAAGTAAATATGTATTTACATATAAATCCTTTCCCTGATCATTATATATACCGGAATTTTTAATTAGGAAATTATAGACGTCGTAGTATTATATCTACAGGGACATCATTTTATTTTTACTTGCATTTTTATTGTACCTGCATTTCTGAATGTACTTCACTCTCACCCCTTCACTAATGTCCTTGCTCCCGTCAGACACACAAACTTACGGCCGCTGTTGCACTCAAAGTCTTCAAGCAGTGAATTAAACACTGCAGTGTCTAGTGTGTTTCATAAATATGATTGCATTTTCTATAGAAGAAAGAACCTATATTAATAATATCGTACTAAAAAATTATATTTAAGAAACGATAAATTCAATTTCAGAGAATATGCTTCAAAATGTTTTTAGTAATATGCGTACTGAATTGAAGCCTGCATTGTAATGAACGGCAACCATTTTCAGCAACTTGTTTAAAAATTCAGATTAGCTTTTTTTGAATTGAGGTGGCTAGAAGCAAAGGAATGCTAGTGACATTTGTAATAACATGAGTTAAGTGCATCCAATGTAAGCAAAAGTTTCTAAAATTTTAGTGGCAAAGGGATGTTTTAATCACATCACACATTAAAATTTAAATAAAAAATTTCACCGATTTTACGAAAGCTTAAATATTTAAACCCCATTTTCTCAAAAGTAACTTAAGTGCACTTACAGCCCTTTACTTATGACCCCCTCAATTTAAATGCACTCTCTATATTGCATGATAACATCAATAATTAATATGCTAAATAAAGTAGACATTACATAACGAACATAGCCGCCTGAAAAGTTGAGTTTTTGAAAAAAAATGTTACTACTCTACTGTATTTTGATAAATTCCGTAAGAGTGATGATCAAACTGAAAATCGTAATATCGTATTTCCCTACAACATAAATGGATACACTACTTTTCTCTCCTCCTGTACCTAGTAAAATGATTTGTTTACATATTGCACTAGTAACATCAAACTCCTGTAATAGAAGGGAGCAACAGTTTTTCCGAGTATAGCCAGGTTAATGTTAAAAATGTTGGTAAAAATAAAGCGATGTCCCTGTACAAACCAGACATGATGAATATGTGTGTGTGTTCGTGTGTGTAGTTAATTGTATGTTGCGTGTTTGTGTTTTTTTATGTTGAGCCATCCTGGAGCTGTTACATAATATCTACTTCCCCTTAATTAAACATTGAATTTTTGTCACCTATAATATAAATTCTGCAAGTAATGACCAGGTCCTGCCTATATGGGACCAGTGAAACTTCAAATCATGTTCGAAAGTGCGAATTGATGTAAATCCTCATTTTATTATGTGTTTCTGACCTTTAGGAAGTTAATTTATTTGAACTACGCTTGAATGACGTAAAGATGGAATGCATTTTTATTTTCTAAAGCTCCAACACACTCTATAATTTCTCTCTTTCTCTCTCTCAAAAAAAAAAGAAAAAAAAAAAAAAAAGAAAGGAACATTTCGTCGTTGTTCCTGCAGTAACTCCTATGGGACATATTTATCGATTTTCACATTTTTGCTCTATTAAATAACTTAAATTGTGATACCCCAAATAATAATATCTGCTATATGTAACTATATTTCTTTGTTTCGAAAATTTAAGAATTCACAGTCTCATATGTACGGCTGCCATAGGATGAGTAAATGTGTCTTTTTTTTTTTTTCCTCCTGCGTTATTGCAGGAACAACGACGATTTGTTTTTTGTAGGAAAACTTTGATCTTTCTTTAGTTGTAACTTCATTGAAGACTCTTCTCTTGTCTGCTGATAGTGGTATGTATTATGTGATACAACGTGGTCATACAGATGAAACTAAGTTCCATTGGAAGAGAAAATCGATCTGGGTTCATTTCCCACACCATTTACGTTTCCTGGCAGGTATTTACATGAGAGATATGTAATGCGTGAAGAATTAACTTATGCAAAACTTTTAATGGCGTGTTTTAATGGAGTTAACATCACCGCTCGTACTGTTAATGTACACTCATGGGAAGAAAATGTGAGTGGCTTTGAAAAGTCTTCATGACTTCGATACCTGTCCACACCTGTGGAGTAATGGTCAGCGCGTCTGGCCGCAAAACCAGGTGGCCCAGGTTCGAATCCCGATCGGGGCAAGTTACAGTATCTGGTTGAGGTTTTTTCCGGGGTTTTCCCTCAACCCAATATGAGCAAATGCTGGGTAAGTTTCGGTGCTGGACCCCAGACTCATTTCACCGGCATTATCACCTATATTTCATTCAGACGCTAAATAACCTAGATGTCGATACAGCGTCGTAAAATAACCCGATAAAATGAATAAACTTCGATACCATTCTGTGTACTAAAATTTTGCATTATACCACAGTCTAGCATATACAGTCATGAAGCTTGAGTTGTGAGGGTGCTAGGAACAATAGACTGTGCAGGTACTATTTCGCATTGTCTGTAATGAGGCGATATTAGCGATCCTAGTGATTAGCAACTATCTTTGGATGCATATTTACTACGTATTGAGTTTCGTGACTGTATATACTAGACTGTGATTGTACTATCGTTATGATTCCACTTACTGATTTCCCTCCCAGGCCTTTAATACGAACATAACCCTGTTGTGCCGTAGTCTGTTTCTAATTTGGATAGTGATGTAGTTCACTATGACACTGAATAATTTGCAGGTCCCACAATGTTTCCCACTCATACTTGTCGAAAGAACGTTCTCAAAGTTATTTTGTCGAAGTGTGTGGTAGCTCAGTGGTGTAATGTTTGAGTACTTCCGGTACAAAACAAAATGATGCTAGTACGGCAACTCAGAATAAGTGAAACATAGAAAAGGACGGTAGTGGTGATAAGAGTCACGTAAGTAGGGATGTTTGAGAATGTTTCTTTTTGTGCAGAATTTTAATGGAACAAAAGCAGGCCGTGGTGGAAAATTTTAGTAGATCCTGGAATTCTAATATTCTGGTATTTGCCGATGATATGATTGTAATACAAGATACTGAAACAAAACTACAAAAAGCAATATATGAACTAAATAAAATATGCCAGAAGCATGACTTTAACATATCAAATACAAAAACAGAAGTAATGGTATTTCAGGGCAAAAATACTGTAAGATCTAAGATTAAAATAGATAAAGCTGTAGAACAAGCAACAAATTTGAAGTACCTAGGATGTGATGTAAGTTACAAAAAGGATAATGATATAAAAATAAAATTACGATGATTCCAGACAGTATGTGACACAATTAATAGAACTTTGAAGAATAAAAGCAGAAAGGTAACAAAAATGAAATTCTACAATGTAATGGCAGTTCCTACTCTTTTATATGGAGGTTAAAGTTGGGTTACAACAAAACCTGAAGTTAGTAAAATACAATCAGCAGAGATGAGATCTTGCGGAAAGTAAAAGGATGCACGAGATTAGATAAATTAAAAATAAAGATATTAGGCAGGAACTAGGTGTATACCCACTTATTGATAAAATAGACGATTACAGACAAGATTGAAAATTACATGTAGAGAGAATGGACGAGTACAGACTTCCTAAGAAAGCAATAAATTATAAACCAAAAGGACGAAGAGATCAGGGACGACGGATGAAAAGATGGAGGGACCTTTAAACCGGAACGGGCAATTGCCCATACCATGAAGTGAAGAAGAAGAAGAAGAAGAAGAAAAAGAAAAGAAGAAGAAAGACTATGCAAACATTATTGCTAATCTAACACATTGTTGAAAATATGCTACAATATAATATATAATATAGTATATTATATTTCAGTAATGGCCGCAATATTAAAAAACTTTAACAGTTAACTTTGCATATTCATCATCACAGACGTTAATAACATGTATAACAAATGTTTTTGCATGAAAATATGCATTTGCATCATAATGTAAAGCACATGCTGTGGGTTGCGATCAAACTCTGGCATGAGGACACATAGAGAACAATTTGTAAAGTTAGAAGTCGTCTTCTAACACCCTGTAATAAATTTCTCATTTAAGACGTCTCTTTCTACTGTAGGAACGGAGTTTTTCGGATCAGCATGTGACTGGTATAAAGGAGGAATATGAGGACCAGAGCCATGATCTCACAACTGAGATGAAATTTGAGAAAGATCCAGACCCAATTTCCTTCCCTGTGGTGAAACGTGAACCTGAGGTGAGTGAAGCTGAAGGAATGCACTGTGTTCTTCTTCCAGTGTTTATCTTATGTTTTGATTGTAACAGACACTGCCGCTTTACAACAGTACTTGCAGCGCCTTTCAGTCTATGATAGTAGAAGAAAAATCTCATGTCCCTTTATTATTATTATTATTATTATTATTATTATTATTATTATTATTATTATTATTATTTACGTCTTGTTGCATTGTTATCACGTTTTTGTTTTAAATTTGAAAACGAAATTGCTCGTAATACTCAGTCGTAATGATTGCCACACATTCCCACAGTGTATTATGTTGATAATATGTTGTACTTCACTTGATTTCTTTTTGCTTTCTCAATGCCTATGTCTAAATATGCTTAAATATATGCACAATAGTACATTATATGCAGGAATGGCTGAAATATGCACAATCAGCTTTTCGCATTATTACAGATGTTCATAACATGTCTAAAAATTGTTTTTTTCATGAAAAATTTGCTTTTGCATATGAATCCTTGCCCTATTCATCATGTCAAGCCATTACATGCAGATATATAGAGACCGCTTGTAACATTAGAAGTCGTCTCTTAATATCATGTAATCAATTGTTCTTTTAAGACGTCTCTTTGTACTGCAGGAACGGAATTTCTTGGATCATCATGTGACTGGCATAAAAGAGGAATATGAGGACCAGAGCTTAGATCTCATATCAGAGATAAAATTTGAAGAAGATCCGTTCCCTGTGGTCAAACGAGAACCAGAGGTGAGTGGAGCACAAGGAATGCACTATGTGTGCTTCTTCCAGTGTTTATCTTGTATTTTGATTGTAACGGACACTACGTCTTTACAAGAGTACTTGCAGTGCCTTTCACTCTGTGATTCAGACAAAAAATCTTATCCCTATTTACTATTACAAGTCATGTAATGTTCCAGAGAACTAATGTTCCATCGTTATCTCGTTTTATGTTTTAATTATGACAACGGAATTGCTTGTTACGCTTACTCTTAATGGTTACCAAGCTACACATTCCAACAGTCCGTTTGAAAAGACGTTGCTCTTAAGGTCGCGACTTCTTTTTGTCTCCTCTGTGTCTTTTTCTAAAATTCTCAATACCTTTCACCGTTTCCAAATAATTGAGATTGCTTTAGATGTATGTGCAAACATTATCACCTCTCTTCCTTGATTTCAAGTATTTATGATACCCACAGAGAAAAGTTATTTTGTAAGGTTAGTATATATATGTAGCTTATTTTCAGTGGATCCCAGAATAGATTCTCAGTTTTGGAAAATATTCTGATATATATGTGCAGTTACAGCATGTATGAAACTACTGTTTATTTCTTTTACTCTTTTCAATTATCAAGTTCACGAAATGGCGGAACGAATTTTCCAACCAATTTTATCTTTACGATGAGGTGTAATGATCATTATGGTCACAGCAAAGGAATCTTTGTATACTGGAGCTTTAGTATAATTGCATAGTACACGATTTTGCCAGGCAGAAATTATGGAGCTAAAATGGCATAAATTAGACAGTATTAACATTGTTATTCACATATGCGCAACATTTAATTATCAATAGAATACGTTTTTTTAACTGCTGGTATTATGAGCACAGAAGTACTATCAAAAGCAAAGTGAATCAGACTATTATGTAGGTACCTTCTAATGTAAGAGTTACTTGGTTGAAATTTTTTCTGGGTTTATCCTTTAAACAGTTATTGAGAACAAATGCTGGCAAACGTTCGGTGCTGGATCTTGTACTCATTACGTTGCCATTGCCACCTTTATTTAGGTCAGACATTAGAGAAACATTACAGTTGATAGTTCGTAAAATAAAGCACTTAAATAATGTACCATATTCGTCACTATAAATCAAATTCATTGATAGATAAACTTCTGTTATTAGGGCTATACAGTAGTTAATTAGTTATTCTATAACAGCCATTTTCCACCAGTTTGCCACGGCACACTGTAGTGATCCGCTCGTGTGTGGCAGAATGCCGAATGCAGCTCAAGTCAGCCTTCAGTAAACACAGCGTAGGTGTACGAGCAGCAGAAAAAAGAATGACTGACGCGCATTTAGGGTAGACAGATCAGTAAGATTAGAATATAAATTAATTTAATTTAATTAAAATTAAAATTTTATTTCTCTTTATGAGAGAAAATGTTTTACGTATTAAATACTTAGCAAGAATGTGCTGATATTGTATGTTTTCTAATTTCCTAAATAACAAATTAAAAAAAAACACGAATAATTATCACACATTATTGCACTGGAAAATTCTCTGTCATTAAATTTTGCACTTCTATCATAAACTTTAAATAAAGGTACATAAATTGTTTTAGTTCAATTTGTGAATAATACGTATTTTGTTTCTCTTCTCTAAGTTTTTTTTTTTTTGCATCATTTGCCTGAACACTATTTATTGCCCGGTATTTTGAGTAAGAAATAATTAATATGATATTAAAACTGTGCCAAGTATAACATCCCTCTCTTCCATTTGTCAGTGACAGGTTTATTTTTTGGTGCTCGGAGTTCTTTACAAAAATTTACATGTAATTTTTTAAAACAATGATCAATATCATCTTTTGAAATTAAAAAAATCATCTCGCAAATTCTTAAAGAGTCCCTGCCGATTATACAGTTTCATTTATACCACTCAGAAGGCCTTAATTAAGGATACGCTAATTTCAAATAAAATCCTTTATTTATAAGTATAATTTTATAGTCATCTTCTAAGATTTTATTTTATAATTGATAATCAATGGTGCTTAATTATTACATTTTATTTTTATAACAATATCCATATTTAATTGATTATATTTCTTTGCTATTAATTTCCGAATCGTCGTGGTCATCCTTAATTAAGGCCGGACGAGTTATTTCTCTCTCTCTCTCTCTCTCTGTCTTAATTCATATATATTTATCTGCCTTATTTGTATTTTGTAGCAATCATTCTCTCTTGAAACCCTAAAAATTCCCGTCCTGCTTGGAAACAACAGCTTTATATAGAGTGCCACATGTTGAAAAAGGGTGGAAAACGCTTTTGTATTAGGAAAAGAATTATCCCATGAAAATCTACTCCAAGAATTAGCTTCTTTTATCTAAAACTCTGGTAGCCCTAATAAGACTTGAATGCAGTTCTGTGGAATCTATACTTGATGCGCTTTTGTTAATGTAATTAGTGCTATCTTTCTGTTTTATTTGCTCTGTATTTTTAGGTAGAGCAAAGAGACATGCACACAGTGATTGAGGAGCCAAAGATGGAAGTAACGGCAGAGGACAACGAGGTTTTCATCGAAAGGTGAGTGTGGTGTGCGAGTCTTCACACAGAGAGTTCATTGTGTTTGATGTCTCTGTTTTCTTGACTGTCTAGAAACATCTTCAGAAGAACTGTCTGTCTGAATCATCCAGCAATAATCAATCATCACATTCGCATCCACTTCCCTTGGTATCTAGTTTCCATAAGTACTGTTCAAACTTTTCGTCATGTTGTTCACTTGAAGTGCGTAGATTTTCAGAAAAATCATGTAGTGGGCCTTCTCACTCAAATTGCAGCCCAGGGAAATATTGAACTACCATTTTGAGTCCATTCCAAGTGTTTTTCTGTGAATCGCTCATCACCTTTACAGTCACTGTGTAACATTAATTTGTCTATTTTATTTGTTCATTTATTTATTTTTTTGTTTCTTTGTTTGTTCGTTGCTCTGTTCGTTCTGGTGTGGTTAAGGGCATCAGTCTTTCACTTTCACACCACCAAAATTACAACTACAACAATACATACACGGGTTCATGAACAATGCTTCATGAGGGGTTGGATTTCGTTATGTTTAGCCATTGATTCTTCTTCCACTGCACAGACCTAGCCCTACTGTCCCACTCAGCCACAAAACATGTTGGTGTTGTTATTAACTAATGCAGAGGTTTTAGCAATAAAGTCGTTAACTCTATTACTCTTCGATATTTCTCACACTTTGTGAGTTTAGAGCAGTGCTCCTACGAAATCAGTATAGCAACTTATGATTTAGAAGTTATGGTTATGGGATGGCCGGGTGATTCTGTGTAAAAGACTGCATATAACTGTATGACTACTCAGCGTTCAGGCAGGGATGTACAAAGTGTTACTGTAAGTAACGTATTGTAGTTATAGTGAAAATCACAATCATATATGTGAAACAATTCATGTTATTAGTGTCTGAGATACGTCAAACACAATAACATTCAGCAGTAAATTAAGTGTAATGAAATTATACAGGGTGTTTCAAAAATACGGGGCATAATTTCAGGTGTGTATTTGCCACATGTAAACAATCAAAATAGTTCATTACAACATGTGTCCGGAAATGCTTTATTTCCGAGTTATGGCCTTCACAACATTGAAATTCACCGGAACGTTTTTCTTTCCGCAGGTCGTTGCCGTCGAAGGAGACATTAAGAGGGCACTCTGACAGTTCATTCCGAGGCGAAGGTTACATTCAGTGTTGTGTAGGCGTTAGACTGTGCGACATGTATTCAAATCAAGAGCTGGCAGAGATACACTTCATGTACGGTAAGGCGGACGGCAATGCTGTGCTGGCTCGTCGTTTGTACCAGGAGAGGTACCCACAGCGACAATGTCCAGATCGGAAGACATTTGTACGTCTCCATTACCGTCTGTGCGAGTATGGAAAATTTAACTCTCCTGGTTTGAGAAGGGGACGACCAAGATCTACAACTCCAGAAGTACAGGAGGAGATTCTGGAGGCTGTGAAGATGACTCCTTCTATCAGCACATGAAGGGTAGCATTGCAAGTCAATGTTCCTCATACGACTGTCTGGAGACTGTTGAAAGAGTATCAATTGTATCCTTATCATATGCAACGTGCACAGGCCCTGTCACCAGCAGATTACCCTGCACGAGGTAGGTTCTGTCAGTGGTTCTTGCAGCAATGTGGTGTAAATCCGAACTTTCCTGCCTTAGTATTATTTACAGATGAAGCACAGTTCACACGAGATGACATAACAAATTCCACAGTCAGCATGTATGGGCGTATGAAAACCCACGTGCAACTGTTCCATCTCATCACCAGGTGCGGTTCTCCCTCAACATGTGGGCCGGTATGATTGGTGATCGATTAGTTGGACCCCATGTACTTGGTAAACAGAGTTACGGGACAGGCGTACACAAACTTCCTGGAAAACACCATACCTCATGTTTTAGAAGACACTCCACTGATCAATCGTCAACACATTCACTTCTTGCATGATGGCGCTCCTGCACACTTCAGTCGTATGGCTCGCTGGTACTTGGATCGAAGGTTTCCTGATCGATGGATAGGTAGAGGTGGCCCAATTGCTTGGCCTCCACGCTCACCTGATCTGAGCCCTCTCGATTTCTACTTGTGGGGCCATTTAAAATCATTGGTTTATTCGTCTCCGGTGCCTGATTTGGAATCCCTTCGGAATCTAATTGTGGCATGTTCTGAGGACATACGCAATACTCCTGGAGTTTGGGATCGTGTTCGCAGGTCAATGAGACATCGATGTGAGGTCTGTATTCAAGCAGGAGGTGGACATTTTGAACATCTTCTGTAATGTCAACGACCTGCGGAAAAAAAAAAACGTACTGGTGAATTTCAATGTAGTGAAGGCCATAACTCGGAAATGAAGCATTTCCGGACACATGTTGTAATGAACTATTTTGATTGTCTACATGTGGGAAATACATACCTGAAATTATGCCCCGTATTTTTTAAACACCCTGTATAACAACTTCTACAATAGACGAAGAAATAAGGGATAAACATTATTTAAAAAACTGGAATATTTTGTGATGTATTTAAGAGTTTATGACTGTTTGCTCATAAATTAGCAATACGTCACGTTAAATAATATATAATATAGTAGTTATTTCCTAAGCTTTTATTTCATTGCTTATTTGTTACAATTGCAATGTCTAACTTCTAACATTTTCTTATATTAGAAGATCTAATTTTTGTCACCTGAAGTACCTGCTGCAGACGTTTATTTAACGTTTATTTTTATATATAACGTTCTCTATGTCGGTAATATTACGTTTGCAGCTGCACTCTTAAAACTGAATGCAAATTATTGTCCGCCAGTCTACTTGTTAGATTAGATTTGATGAAAGGGAAGAACTGGTTACATTTATATGTACTGCCGATCATGGATATAATTGAGGATATTGTGATGATGCCTTCAATGCTCTTTGCTCTTTAGCATGAGGTCGAGTGATGCAGTGTATTAAGGTACAGCCACAAAACGCAAAAAATGATGAAAAATTAGAATTTTCAAAATATAACTATTTTAATACAGAATTTTCTCTCCTTTAATTTGATATAAGAATGTTCGATTTATGCCTTATGCTTTTTCAGATAAGACCCATTTTCCAAAATGCTGCATCGTCAGCCACAGTCACTTAGGCTACTTTGGAGTGCATTACTTTTGGAGTGATCTTCGTAACGGTCAATCCCCTCGTCCAGCATTGCTTGTAAAATAAACTTCTTTCTATTCCCGAAATAGATGCATAGATATCTGGGCATGATCATTAGATTGAAAAAACGTTTGTACATAATGAAGTAATTTATAATCTTTTACTGTTAGTCATAAAACTGTAAATTTGTGTGTCAGTGATGTTGTACGTCATTTTAATAAGAGTCCAAAAGGAGAAATTACAATTCTGAGGAGGATGGGCATGAACCCTGGGACAAACACCATCGCAGGATTTGTTCCATCAATGGTAAATAAGGACAAAAATGCCAAAAAAAAAAAACATTCAACACCTGAAGTTAAAACAAGGCGGAGGTATTTGAGAGGCAGAATGAAGCTGAAACTGGACTGATATGAAGCTGCTTAAGGGGTGACATATGATCAGGAGTCTTCTAGGCTCTGAAAGTTTGTGGCTCATTTCCTGTAAATAGTAATTTTAGAATATTTAATTCTTTCAAACATGATATCTCAGTCAAATATGGTGATACCAAGAAGATATTGGTGTCATTTTGAAGCTTGAAATGTCCCCCAGAGCCTGACACTGAGTAAAATAACATTAATATAATTAATATCTACGGATTTTTTACATGATTTCTGCAACATAAAATATTATTGTAAGTTACATATATGGTAATATTTAATTAATGTAAATTAAAATAAAAAATAGCTATATGTCAGGCACTAAAGAATAGTTTTAGCTATAAAACAGTGAAAAAACTGTGGCTCTATCTTAAAAACTGCATGAGCTATCAGATTTCAAGTTGCATGTCAAAATTATAAACAAAGTAATTTTTAAAAACAATTTGGGCATAATTTCAAGGGATTTGTTCACTTCATTCTCTTTCTGGTACCATTCTCAATTGTATAAAAATTTCACAGAGCAAAATTATACAAAACAAAATTTTTTGTATCTGAAGATGTACATATGCCTTAAATTTGTACTTACCTAGGATGTAAAGCATAAAACTGCGGGTAGGATAAGGATATCGAGGGGGGTGATGTTAGAACGCGTGCTGTGCTGGAACAAAATTGAAGAACACCAGGTAAGAGAACTTGATGACGCCGCTGGTTTAGAGATATGTGCTATATATCGCTGTTAATGATTTTGATGCGCTGCTTCCTAAAGACTGCACACTGGACAAAATGGTGAAAAAAAATTCCAATTTTGTTTTAGTGTTTGCAGGTAGCACTCTTGATAGTAGTTCTGCGCCACATATAGAATCGAATGGCATTATTACTAAATACACAGACTTTTTTTGTGTATATATTTGTTCTTGTTTTTTTTATATCTGATGTGTTTCTCGTTCCTTCAGGAAGTGATACCAATATTAATTTTGTTTATAAAGCCCTATAGGTGTTGGGCAGTAATATTTCACAAGAGAACCGTAGCAAATTTTATTAACAAACGCCATTTAACATTTAAAATAAATTAATTGAAAGTAAAATAATGAATAATTTTACGCTACCGGGAAGCCAAATCACAAGCCATGGTACGAAAAGCGGATATCTTATTCCTACGTCACACACACCTCGTAAGGTTGACTATATTGTAGACGGACGAGTTTCAATGAACAACCAGAACAGCAATACCTTCAAGTGCAGTTCGTTTTCTCGTGTGAACTGCGCGGCAGAGCTTAGAATTTCTAACGACTAAGAGTCAGCCCATTTTTTTGCCGCAAAGCGTACATCCTATTGTGTCAAATCATTAGTGATCTATGGTATGATTCTTTATTATTGTTATTCTGAATGTTTTCATTAGTTTGTCCAATCTATTTGTTTTCCATTATCAAAAATGTGGCCCACCAACATCTGCAAATACTTCAGACTCGAAATTCTATCAAATTTGAAATGCCACTTTCCTTTTCTTATACAATATCACTAATAGTGTAAGGAACAGATCAACCGTAATCAAGTGCTTGAGTGGAGTAACATGGGAAGCTCATAGCAGACACTGAACCAAACTTAGATTGTATTCATCCATCCAACACTCCGAATCGTTCATTCATTCACAGTATTCTGCTCGTCGGCAGGTCTGTCTTTGCAAACCCAGTATTCTCCAATATTTCCTATTTCCTGCCTTTCTCATAGTCTCCGCATACAAGCCAAATATCTTAATTTCGTCTAACATCAGAAGCTTCAGGTCAGTTTCCTCTCCGGCAAACTTGGGCGCATGTGGCAGTGTCCACTTTTCCTTCCCTTTCCAGTTCATACATTGGTTAATGCGGGGTTCATTCTATGGAGTGTGTACCAAGTGCTTCCATGCAAACACGCTCTAGCTTTCTGAATACTACAATCGTAGATCTCTGTGTGATTCAGATACGTACCAGCTGGTCGCCTAGTTCAAGTAGGATTATGCGTCCATGATGTTTTGTTTCTTTTTCCATTCAGGATTCTAGAGAATGTTCACAGAACTGACGTCTTTTATGTGGTACAGACCATCTGACAAGATGTGTACTGTCTAGCCTCTTGACCATAGTATCGACGCCTGCTTTGGTTTTGTTACACTGGAGTAGGCTATTATTTGTGGCTTAAAATTGTTGTCTCTCATTGAACAAGACTTACCACGTGATGATAGCAGCACAACATAGTCTTTTTTTTTTTTCTTGGTTTATGGAATGTTATTCAAATCACCATGACCCCAAAAAGAAAAGAATAAACTTATACTTATCATTATGGCAGATGAAAAAATTATATTTAGTTTGCCTATATTCTTTTAAATTGTAATTTAAATTGTTGGAGAACTTTTAAAGCATTGTTATTAATTTAACTTTCGCAAAACAACAAATATGAAGTTAGAGATAATACCAATACAGATTTTCTCATGATGACGCTACTACGAAATGCAGTCAGTTATGTTCCACTGCAAATTTTTCTAATTTTAAAGTGACACAATTAGCAAACTATAAAGATCTTATATATCACAAGAATAAGAGATAGAAAACGTTATAGCACATTTGCAATCCCGAATTTCGAAACAATAGCATAAAATAGCACGATTGTCGAAAAATATTAAGGCAAAGGCAGGTGGCTTTGAACAGAGAGGTTTATTAAAAATAAAAGCTAAGAGTTGACTAACGTGGTGTAATCCTTATAAAATTTATTGCACAGGTGAAGTCCAAATTGTTGCTCATTAATCAATTACAAGACTGTATCTTTAATTGTAATATACCTCCTCATGAAATAGGTTTGTTTTCATTTGAATATTCAATAATACAATGTATACTTGTTGCGACTATTTTATAGACTGATAGTATATTTACTTCAGGGTTGCAGCTACCAATCAGAGGACTGTATCATCAGAACTGCACAGTATCGCACTTGAAGAGAACGAGACTCTGTGCGAAATTCCCAAGAATTCAAGTTCCTTGGGAAAACCTGTGCGTACTCGTGAAGATCAGAAACAATTGGAATTAGAATTATCTAGAATATGTTTCTCAACTAAGGAAAAACTGAACAGTCTTTTATGCACTGACATAGGCAAGAAAACTTCCAAATGCGATGTTTGTTCGAAGTATTTTTCAAACTGTTACAACCTAAAATCTCATAAACGCCTGCACACTGGGGAGAAACGTTTCAAATGTGATGTTTGTGGCAAGCTTTTCGCGCAGTTGTGTTACCTAAGAGCACATCTACGCGTGCACACTGGCGAGAAACCATTCCAATGTGATCTTTGTGGTAAGTGTTTTACGCAGTCGGGTAAATTAAAAGTCCACAAACGTCTGCACAGTGGGGAGAAACCTTTCAAATGTGATATTTGTGGTAAGTGTTATGTTCAGTTTGGTAACCTAAAACACCATCAACGTCTGCATACTGGCTCGAAACCTTTCAAATGTGATGTTTGTGGTAAGTGTTTCTCTATGTTGGGTAATTTGAAAGCCCATAAACGCACACACACTCACGAAAAACCTTTCAAATGTGACGTTTGTGGTAAGGATTTCACGACATCGAGTGCCCTAAAAAGACATCTGCGCAGGCACACAGGCGAAAAACCTTTCAAATGTGACGTTTGTAGTAAGGATTTCACGACATCGGGTGCCCTGAAAAGACATCTGCGCCGGCACACAGGCGAGAAACCTTTCGAATGTCATTTTTGTAGTAAATGCTTCTCAGATTTGAGTGTCCTAAGAAAGCATGAACGGCTGCACACAGGCCAGAAACCTTTCAAATGTGACGTTTGTGGTAAATGTTTCACTAAGTCGAGTACACTAAGAGGACATGAATGCCTGCACATAGTCGACAGACCTTTGAAATGCGATGTTCGTTTAAATTGATTATCTGAGCTTCGTAATAAATGCCATGAACTCTAGCACAAAGACGAGGCCTCAAAGTGAATGCCGTCAAATGCTTTCCGCTAATAGCTGTATCGTTGATGTAGTTCAAGCCCATTGGTTACAATCCTTTCTATTGCGAGTTTTGTGGTAAATTTTTTTCGTGGGTGGGTATCCTAAAATGCCCTTAAGTGAACGGGGTAGTGTTGCCTTTGGGATTAAAAATTTTCAGTACAAAAGTTCAGTTCAATATTTCTAGGCTTTTAGTGCCCAGAGTTGAATAAAAATTTCCATGCTTATAGAATCAATCATTCTGAATTCAGTGGTGTAAAAGACAACTAATTACTTTCGTATCCATATGCAAAGAAAGACCCTAACTGATAACCTGTTTTCCCAATTTGCTAAGTGTACATAATTTACAGGGGCACATTATTTGCTACAATTTTCACTCATATGCCTTGTATTTTTTTTAATTATCTAGTAATGTGTACTGTAAATTTTAAAGCAAAATTTAATTCAGTATTTCACCCCTAGTGAAAGAGAAAAATATTCAACTTTGTTTAACATTTTTTTCAATGCATATATATTTTTTTCTCGCGTTATGTGTGTGGTATTCTTAAATCATAGGTCTGCTATGTAGAACCCAGGCTGCAAAAAACACTGTAAAATTTTATGTAAATTGGTTGAGTAGTTTCCGAGAAAAATACACTTAATTGTGAAAAATATCAACTTATGGAAAACTGCATTTAAAAGAAAGAAGGATGTATGAATTACATGCACCGTTAAATTGCAAGAGGCTTTTTAAAGGGCTTATCTGCAAAACTACCCCCAAAATATTTATATTGTTTTACAGAGCAAGTTTTGTACTTTTTAATACAAAATAAAAAGTCGAAGTTTTGACACTTAATCACTACCTGGTTCCCTTAACGCCTATAGACGAGAATCCTTTCAAATCTGATATCTCTTGTAAGAATATTTGAAATTTGTTTTCTCACAGCGACGAAAATATTAGATAATGCGATGTCTGTGGAATGTGGTTTTCTCAGTCCTGTAAGGTAAAACATTGAGGACTAGTCCACAATAAACTAGGAACAAAAAATACGAGGACAGAAATAATGTTAAAGTACATACTTTGAAAGGTGAGCATTCATAATTAACGAGAAAATTGCAGGGAACGTGAAAGTTGACTCAACTCTGATGTCAGCATAGAGCTATTTCCTCGTCGTATGTTTTGTAGCAAGGAGGCCGTAATGTGATATCTTCTTCATCTATCGTGTCTAATACGTGTGTCTGACCAGATTACCACTTGAATTCTTAAAAAATTCTATGTTGTAAATTTGTTCGTGTCGTCAATACTCCAGGCTTGTCAGTCGTAATTCATATCCAGTCGGTTCTCGAGATCTGAAGTTTAGATGTTGCAAGAGTGTCTTGAGAAACACTTTTAAAGTCATAGATCGCAGATGGATGGTCAGTTATTTTATAAAACAATAATTACTTTTAATAGATGTAATGGTACTTGACATTTTTTGCCATTTTCACATTAAATCCCTTAGTCTTGAGGTAAAACCATAAGAACAATAACATCCAATTTTCTATACATCTTGATTACACAGCTTCAATAGCCAGTGGATAGAGATTCCTTTAATATGAACACGATAATAAATAAAATCTCTTCCTTTCCTTACTGTGAACGGTTTGGGAATTTCAGCTTTGTTTTCCTAATGGCTCCAGTGAGAGTTAGGTTTGAATCTAAGAGCTCCTCTTTAAAATTAGAGATAATACCAATACATATTTCGTCATGGTAATGCGTATTACCAAATGCATTTCAGTTATGTTCCATTGCAGTTGCGACCGTCGTTAATTAAATACCATTATATAATTTTTTCCTTATATTTTTTATGTATGTATTTATTTACACTGCAAGTGGCTAAGCATCCGGTGACAATGGTATACACAATATAAACAATACATAAAAAAAATGATAAGCAATACACAATAAATTTACAATACACAATACAATTGAATCGGTCGGAACTAAAAGGAATTAAGCCACTTTTGACAACTTTTCAGGAGAAGCGAAAAATATTCCACTAATAACACAAATATTATATTTTTATGTTATAGAAGACAAAAGAATATTTAAAAGTCTTAGTTCCTTCTTCCACCATTCGATGTGCATGACAGCAGTTGTTCAAATTGTTGCATAACCCAAAACTTCATATTTTGACTTAATTCCTTTTAGCTCCGACTGATTCAATTATACAATACACAGTACAATTTTATACACAATATAATTTAACACAATAATAATAAAACATAAATAAAATACCTAATTTTACATTACAACCTACATAATTATGTATAGGCCCTACATAAGTTTCAATAGTCTTTCACTTTATTCTCATCTCACTCACTGTAGTGGCTCTATGACGCATTTCACTGACACTTTAGCACACATTTCACTGACACTCTGTAACACATTTCACTGACACTATAGAACACATTTCATTGACGCTATAAATTATCACTTATCGGAACTATTCACTGCACTGTAAAACCATAACTTCACTGACTCACCTCGCTTCACTGATACAACAGTTCATATAAGTCAAATAATTACACCCTTATGCATACTGTACTTATAAACAGAACTACATTTAAACTAAACATTTCTAGTCTAAGGCCCTCTTACACGCTATTTTTAAATAATTTACAATTCAAACCAAGGAAATAACTCGTCAGGCTAAATAAATACATGTCACCTTAAAAATTAAATGTTAAATGTCACCTTAATTTTAATTTGCACTTGATACACAACTTTTAAAATTATTCTTGAAACTCCTTAAGGAAGGACAGCCCTCAAAGACCGCTGCAGGTAGGTCATTCCAATCATTTATAGTTCTATCTAAAAATGAGAATTTACCTACATCCGTAACCCAGAGATTCATTCTCACTCTCACATAACCCCGCCATCAGTTACTATCCTGAGCAAGATTAGCACAGTCTCTACCGTCATATCATAACTCCCTCAAATCTATTTTAATATTATTATCCTCCCGTCTTTGTCTCCGCCTCCCCAAAAGTCTTTTACCACACACTGCCTACCAACTAACACTCTATATACACCTCTGGATTCTCCCATACGTGCTACATGTTCTGTCCATCTCAAACGTCTGGATTTAATGTTTCCTAATTATATCAGGTGAAGAATACAATGCGTGGAGTTTTCCGTAATGTCACATCTCCATTCTCCTGTAACTTCATCCTTCTTAGCCCCAAATATTTTCTTAAGCACCTTATTCTCAAACACCCTTAACCTCTGTTCCTCTCTCAAAGTGAGAGTCCAAGTTTCATAACCATACAGAACAACTGGTAGGCCTAATATACTTGTTTTATAAATTCTAACTTTCAGGTTTTTGAGAGCAGACTGGATGACTAAAGCTTCTCAACCGAATAATAACACGCTTTTCCCATATTAATTTCCTTCCGAGTGTCATTTATATTTGTTAGGTTACTGTTGCTGCAAGCTGTTCGAATTTTGTACCTCTTGAAAGGATAAATTTTCAAAGTTTATATTTCATATCGTACAATATTCTGGTCACGAGACATAATCATATACTTTTTCTTTTTGGGATTTACTTCCAAACCTATCATGACTGACGCTTTACTTGCTTGAAGTAAAATTCCCGTGTTTACCCTAATCGTTTGTGGATTTTCTCCCAAGATATTCACGTCATCCGTATAGACAAGCAGCTTATGTAACCTGTTCCAATTCCAAACCCACTGTTGTCCTGGACTCACCTAATTGCATATTGTATGAATGTAGAAAGTAGTGTAACGAAAAATTTAGAATCCGAAACGCTACTTAAATAATTCTCAATCCATAACGTTTATCTCAACCATGGCGCTATAGGCCCCTGAGGTAACATAAAACGAAATCTGTTTCTAAACACAATTTTCACCGTGAATTCGAGATAATTCTCTTTTCCTTACCAGAATTATAATTGCGAATTATTATTTAATTTCAAATCTAAAATGAAAGCCATCCAATTTGTGAACGTAATGGATACAGGGAAAACATTTATTGCAATTCAGCTCTGATAATAGGTCTGATATACTTAAATATGCACTACTCCTGCGATATATCAGTATACTGACAGTGAACCACTCGCATAACTTAGGTTGTCACCAAAGGAAAGCCAACAGGCACTGGTGTGGTGTCTTCAACCTTTATCTCTGATTTGATATCGTAACTGTGGTCCATGCACACTGTGTTCATGTCAGACACTTCCAGATGAGATACATTCTATTCATACAGAAGAAAAACACATCGTGAATAATTTTATTACTAGCTATTTTAAAAATTATTTGATGTGAAACAGCCACATATCCGCGGTTCTGCGTGGCATCATTGGCTAACTTTCAACACAGACGACAAATTGCAGAAGAAAACTGAAGGCAGAATAGCAACAAGAGCTTAAAAGACACTTGAAATGAATAGTAATAGGGCAGGTGTTAGTTCTGTAAATAATTTACACAGGGTAATATCTGTACAAAGAATTTGACTTATTGGCTACTCTAGTAATAACTCTGATTGAGGTTCTGGCTGATATGTACATACATTATCAGCTAGTATAGTCGGACCATCGGATGTGTTCCCTCGTAAGATATGCGAACAGAACCCTAATTCCTTCTCAGCCTCGGTAATTCATTTCTCTCCCCCACTACTCACAATTTTGAGCCTTCTTATGGGACAGTTTATTTCCACTTGCAGTCCAGTGTTGTCAACTGAAGGTGAATACTGTAGCACGGAGTGGTGAAAAAAAAATATTAAGCAAGTAATAGCATTTTTCGATTAAGATAAACACACAGGTCAATATCTGTTTCCTATCAATCGGGCAACGAAAAGAGCAGCTGCGATCACAGGTGGGGCTTATTTTATTTCAATTGATTGCCTATTAAAATTATTAAACTAATTCTGATATAATACAACATTCTTATGTAATTTATATGGGCAGATCAGAACGCCTAATAAAGTAAATCAGGAGAGCGAGATTCTGTGCAGGAGATGAAAAGCTAGAATCACCAGGGAAGAACAGACCAAGGGAAACTTTAATTCTAGTAGATGATATGGACCGATGTATTTTAAGAAGAAAGATGCAAGAATTTTTATACTATGCAGAAAGAAGTTCCGACTTTGAAGAAATTATTCAAGGTTGCGAGAGGAGCAATAAATTTCCAAGATGGAGAGAAACGTTACGGATTAATAGAAGAGGTAGTAGCAAGATTTGTTATCAACTTGGGTGAAGATAGTAGCAGTAGCAGCAGCAACAGCAGGAATAGTAATAAGATTCAGGTATGTCCGGAATATGCCTCTGTAATTTCATGCATAATACAAGTATTGGGCTTTTGTAAATATGTAAATTATTTTCATAAGCATTAATTAGAACTCAAGTATTTTATCAGTATGTTATGTTATAAAGTATGTAAATAAGATCGTTGCATGTAGTACCTGTCTTCGCCATAGCCGGTCCCTAGCCCGGATGAGAAACGAGTGTACATGACTATGTGTTCATTCATTCCTACAGTTTTATAATTTTACTAGAACTTCAAGATCACGTTCCAAACCGAATAAAATAAGATAATGAGGTGAAGGAGAAGTAGGCTTATTTATGAAGAAAATATTTCTCTTTAAAAATTAAATAAATTCCCTTCACGTAATTTCCATTTAACAAACAATTAATATCCACTGTAATCATATAATTATCTCCAAATAATCGCAGAAGTCAATCAGCGTCATTGGACCTACTTAAATTAAATTATAAGTAATAATTAACCTCACATTATTAGTAAACAATATTCAAGAGACATGACATTGTTTGATGGAAGTTTGTCAATGTCCCTATTCTGCAAGGATCGTGGCCTGGTCTTTGACGTGGTGGGAGGAAAGCTGGTGGAATGGAGTGAGTAGAGACGTTAACTTTTCCAAGAACGACGACAGCGCTGAAGGTGCACAGATCTCGCGGAACTGGCAACCATACCCCATTATCTCCTGCCTAGTAGCTTCATAACTGGTATCTTTTGGTATCATCTGTGAGGTTCTGACCTGTCTTCGGACAGTTGACCAACTTTAAGTTGCGCGCAGCATGGAAAAGTAGGGGGCAGCAAGTTCGGCAGCCGCTACTTTTCGGGTTGCACCGTTGTTCACACGTCGCAGTACGAGAGTTGCGCAGTTTTTTGTACTGCAGCGCTGCAAAAGTAGCGACGTGTGATCGTACCTTTATGCAGCGTCATACGCGTCATTGTCCTCTCTTTCACGGCCCATTTGATTCTCGCGCTTGGCCGTCGCCTTGGCAATCTGTTTGTGATTAGCTGGTAGAAATTTCGGTAGGACAAGTGTTTCATTGTTGAAGAGGTAGATAGTAATTCTTTACATTTAAGATATAATAAAGATACAAGTGTATTATGTTATAAGTAAGCGTATGATAATGGATAACCTAGCAGGCAATGACTAATTCACTATTTGGAATATCAGTTCATTTGTGGGTGTTAAATCTTTAAAATAGTCATACACTGGAAATAGGCTATTTATGACCCATACTTACACTGCTGAAAATGTTTCCTCCACATTGAAGTAACATGTTGCGAGAACTGAACAATGGCGGAATTATAATATGTATTTTGAGAAAACAGTTTTCTCCTGGAGATGAATTCAATAGAAGTGGGTAAATAACGGAATCCCTAGTGACTGAGAAAGTAAGCATACTGTGGTCTATTTTTGGTTAGCCTGATCCTAATCTTTATACCAATAGGTCAAGATGAAATGCTCATATTTATGTAAGAATCCGTGTGCGCTACTGTATACATTAGATTCTATAAATATTGCAGTTATAGTTTTTTTTTAGGCCTACGTTCGTTTTCCTATCGTTCATTATAATCTTATATTATGTAATACCGAACTTTAACTACCGAATCCTTAGCACTGAAAGTTGAAACCATTGTTTAGGCGATAGGTGCACTTATAAGCTATATCTTGTCGTTTCTTCTTTCGAGTGAGTGCGATTGAATTAGATTGTTGTAACTTGTAGTAAGTGTTTCTCAGCAGTTCAGTTACCGTAATCTTTGTCAGTTACATAACCTCTTCTTTCAGTTGTGATGGATATGATCAAGATGGAGGCTGAGGATGATCCTTTCGGCTCTCTACCACGTGATGATAAATACAAAGTGGAACAGTATAAGGCTTTATCAGAGGTAAATGCATGCCTTTCCACGTATTTTCTTTAGGTATTTGTTGAACAGTGTCAGAAAAGCATTCATTTCACCCTTTATTATTCAGTTGGCTACATTAGCGTCCCACTCCATAGCTGTGTTGTATAATGCGTCGTGATTTGGTCTGGCATTATGAAACGTGCGTCGTTCCGCTTTCGTCAAGGGAAGAAATTTTCAGACCATGTTCAGCTGGTCTGTGTTTCTGTGCTAACACTGGACAAGATATTCGTTTTATAGGTAATTTGTCCATGCAAATACTTTTGACTTCAATCTGTTTATATATTTCTAATTTTGCTTTATGTGGCATACCATTTTTGGCCGGATTTTATTCAAAGGATTTAATTTTGGAAATAGTATCTTTGAGACATGTAAATATTTTTGGATTTTTTTGTTTTATTTTTCTACGGGTTTAACTGTTTGTTATTCTTTTCGTTTATTTTGAAAGATGATTGAGTAATACAGAGCCATAGTTATTAAATTAATCCGCCTTGAAAACTCAAGGGCTCAATGTACTTCCCACATAATAAGCTGAGTTCTTACATCTCTGCTTAGGTTAAGTGGACTTGAATACAACTGTAAGCTGGTACTTCTTCGCTCTGGTATTTACTTAGCTTTTCGTATTATTACCACAGTTACTATATACAGTCACGAAGCTTGAGTTTTGAGGGTGCTAGAAACAATAGACTGTGACAGTACTATTTTGCATTGCCTGTAATTAGGCGATATTAGCGATTCTAGTGGTGAGCAACTAACTAATTTTTGTATATTTACTACGTATTGAGCTTCGCGACTGTAATACTAGACTGTGTTATTACTACTATTGTACTACAGTAGTTACAATGAAGTCCAGAGTTGTTCGGCTCATTTACTGCCGTGTCATTCTAATGTTCTATAAACCATAGTATAATTGTTCATACTAATACGATTAATAAGTTCAGAAATACAAATTATGTTGAGTCAATAATCACCGGTAATTTCCTATAAGACGGGCAAAATTCAACATGGCTGACGAAAACTATTAGAGATGGGTAAAAAATAACACAACAGTTATTTTGGAACTGTTCCGGTCTCGGAACTGTTGCAAAAATGAACAGTAGATCGGAACCTCTTGTTCCGAAATAACAGTGTTCCGACTCCGAGCTGCTCACTTGCCCAGCTGTTGCGGGCTCGCAGTACCGCGTTGCACAAGGCATGTTCCGACTCCGAGATAACAGTCGGAACGTCGGAGCTTGTTCCGATGAACCAACGACAGCAGCAGTTACACTGTTCTCGTTGTTCTTTATGTTGTACTTGGAACTTCGTTGGATGAAGTTGGTATTTGAAACTCTCACGTGGTTGGAGGGGGGCGCATGGAAATTGAAATCCTTGCGGTGGCGCGAACTTTAATATCAACATTTGTAAGACTGGCCAATCATCTGTCTTGTTATAGTAAGTATTTAATAATCTGTAATATTCATTCCCGCTTTATGGTTTATTTCACCATTAGTTGACTAATTCTGTTTTATAAACATTCTACAAAGTCATAAAGTACGTATACTATTATTAATTCATTGATCAGTTGATTCTATACAAAGGTTAAAGTCGTAAATAGTAATGAGTGGTTTAGTTACAATGTCTGTATGTCGTTTGTTGAGGTTAAGTCTGACAAGCACAAGTTTTTGTGCTATCTTCTCTGTTATCAAAGAACGACAAAAATGTTGTAGCATTATTTGTTGGAAACTACCCATATAAGTACTGATTTGGAGAGCGATGTTTAATGCGAAGTTTAAATTACACTTTGGTAAAGATGCGATTCCAACATTTTACTAACCCACTGCGGGGTTTCCAGGTTTCTGTACTGCCAATATATATCTTTTTTATTTATGAAATTGTAATATTTATTATTATTATTATTATTATTATTATTATTATTATTATTATTATTATTATTATTATAACTGTGCATTAAGAAAAGTAAAAATAAAAATTAATGATTTGTTTTTTTTTATTATGTAAGAGAGAGAACAGAAATTACATACCATATGTTTTAAATGTTATGTTATTTTTTTAGTTGGCTACCATGTCTTTATAACTTTATGTACGAAAACAAAGTGTTGTATTCTGTCCTTGTAGTCAACAGCTGTGTAATTACTAACATTAAGCTTTTGAGTTCTGTCCGCATGCACAGCAATTTTCCAAAATCGATTCGAATGTGCATTGCAGTGCCATCTATAGATAAGAATGTGTACTATGTCATGCCTATGAGTGCTCCAGTGTTTGCTGCATGGTGTTATTTGTCTATGGTGAAGAGGGAGGGTACTGTACCGTTCGTTTGAACGACTCAACGACTCCGACTCATCACCACTGGTGACTGTTATTTGGAACATAGTATTTTTTCGGAACCGGAACCGTCGGAACTGTTCCGGGAAAAGAACAACTTCGCCCATCACTAAAAACTATCAACAACGATCTGCCAACTATGAAGTTCAAATGCCACCAAACATCACAAAATCAAAGATGGAAACTCAAACATATATTCATATTATTAAGGAAGAAGAAGCCCTTAAAAAAAAAATGAAAATGTTTAATTTTCAATCTTTGAATTTTTTTTTTTTTTGTTAGCATTCGAACTTCATAGTGGGCTGTACTTTTCTGTCAGTTTTGATCCACACTTTACTCCAAAATATCACTAAAATATATAACAAAACATAATAATTTATCATCTTACGAAACTAAATTCAATTCTCATTGACGTCTTCAACGACAACCACTTCACTTCTAGTATATGACACAGGCTTCAAGGCAATCTAAACTTAAACTATGCAGGCAACAAAGAACTAAACCAACAATTTGTCGTACAGTCAACTTCGCATAATTATACCATGTATTTACACAAAATGAAATTCTCTTCGAACACTTATTACACCTTAACTTATTCGGAATATTATGTAAATAATTCCTTTAAAACGACAGTCTTCGACACAATTCTTATTCACCAGCGAAAGAAGTGAACCAAAATCGACACAAAATTTAATACTCTGTTCTATG
The DNA here is from genome assembly GCF_040183065.1 of Periplaneta americana. Taxonomy (NCBI): domain Eukaryota; kingdom Metazoa; phylum Arthropoda; class Insecta; order Blattodea; family Blattidae; genus Periplaneta; species Periplaneta americana. The sequence continues at coordinate 91,476 of NC_091133.1, read as the reverse complement.
TTCACACATCTTTCACAAAAATATCTTAAAATGACAAACTTTCAATAGCTTTAGCCATCAGACACAATATAACATCACGTCACGCGAAACAACCAAGAACAACTGACATCATTACCCATTAAAAATTCTAGAATAATTGGCAACTATAACCAATTAAATCGAAAATCACGGCGACAACCACTTCACTTCCAGTATATGAAATAGGCTTCAAGGCAATCTAAACTTAAATCATGCAGGCAGAAAAGAACTAAACCAACACTTTGCCGTACAGTCAACTTCGCGTAATTAAACCATGTATTTACACAAAATGACATTTTCTTCGAACACTTATTACACCTTAACTTATATGGAAAATTCAGTAAATAATTCCTTGAAACCACAGAAACACAGTTTTCTCCTCATCAATTGTCACAATTCTTATTCACCAGCGAAAGAACTAAACCATAATCGACACAAATATAATACTCTGTTTATATACACACATCTGTCACGAAGATCATAAATGACAAACTTTCAAAAGCTTCAGTATCAGACACAATATAACACCACTCACGTCAAACAACCAAGAACTGACAAAGTCATTACCTATTCAAAATTACGAAAATTCTAAAGAAATGACAACTATAACTAATCAAATCGAAAGCAAATCACGAAAATCATTAAATGACAAACTTTCAATAGCTTTAGCCATCAGACACAACACAGGCTAACACCACACACGTCAAACATCAAAGAACAACTGACGTCATTACCCATTCAAAATTACGAAAATTCTAAGTCAAATCACAATTATAACCAATCAAATCCAAAGAAAATCACGACGGGACCTAGTATAAAAACCTAGAACTAACATATGAAAGTCGCTAAATATTACTAACATTTAACTCTAAAATAAAAAAGTTGGCAATACTTACTACATTCAACCAGGTGCCCGTCTTATATGAAATTACCTAATTACCTATATAGACTTTGAGTAAAATATCATCAGTTCTGTTTGTCATTTCTGTGTGAAACAGATCAACTTTGGATGTCATGTCAGCAAAATTTTGCTCTGTATTTGTTAATACAAGTATCCCATAACATGTTGTTTTGAATTACAATTTTTTGTTTGGTCAACTGTCCAAAGACAGGATGAACATCACAAGTGCTACCAAAAAGGCACCACGTATGTGGAAACTAGGCCAGAAGATAATGGAGCAGAGTAGCTTTTCCTTATTCTTTCCATTGCATCCATCGCCAATTAGCTACATAGGCTATTACTAAGGCTAGAATTTTGATGAAATTGCATCTTTTTTCTAGTAAGCCAGAAACATAACTGCTTTAGTATTTATATGTTATGTGATGAACTGAGTGTTTTAAGACATATTTGTGAGGACATTTTTTGCATTTTTTGCCTGTTTCAACTCACAAGAGCATTTTTTTTTGTTTTATTCGGTCATGTTTTAGGCATTTTCATTTAATTTTGACTATAAATCTCCATTATTAATGTAAAATAATGTTTATTTCCTTTGATATTTTCTTTACATACTTTGCCCATTAATACCTATTATTTTGTATAATATTTTAATCGTTTTTCTACACAAATATTGCCATTTTAACGTAGTACACCCCATGTAATGGATCAGTCCAACCACCCTTTCAATATAGACCTGCTAATTCCGGATAAGAGTGGCCTTATGGTAGACTACATGGAAACTAAAGGTAAAGTAAATCCATGGCGCTACAGCCCATGAAGGGCCAAGATCGACCAGCTGACTTCTGACCTCACGTCCACATGCCGACACAGGGGTGAACGATCATGTATGGAAACTACATCAGGTAAAATAATTAATTAAAGTGTACTACTTAGAAAAAATTATGTAACATTTATTTTAATTACTAGTCTAAATATTAAGTAGTACAAAACCTCTTTTCCTACTAAGCCAATTATGTAAGATCAATTTTTAGGGTATTTTGAGAGCATTTTTAAAAGATTTTTTAGGACATTTTTTCATGATTTATAGGTCATCAAAATCCTAGCCCTAGCTATTACACTAGTCACACTTCAGATGCATACAAACAGTTGTTCTTCCTCTGACACATATCGTCAAGTGAGATGTACTGCCTGATAATAGATGTACATATCAGCCAGAATCTGAATCAGATGTATTTCTAAAGTATAAGTCAATTTTTGGTATAGATATTACCCTGTGTAAATTATTTACAGAACTAAAACCTCCCCTATTGTTATTCATTGCTGTCCTTCAAGCTCTTTTTCCTAATCTGTCTAAAGTTTTCTTCTACAATTTTTACCTGTGTTGAAAGTCAATGACTGCTCGGAAAAGCAGATTTACAGCTGTTGCACATGAAATAATTTTTAAAATACCTAATAAAATTATTCACAATGTCTTTTTCTTCTGTAGGAAGGGAATGTATCGCATCTGGAAGTGTTTGACATGAAGGCAGAATGCGTGGACGAGAGTTACGATATCAAATCGGAGATAAAAGTTGAAGAGACACCAGTGCCTATTAGCTTTCCTATGGTGAAAACTGAAGTTGATGTAAGTGGTTCACTGTCAGTATATACATATATCAGTAATGCATTTGTAAGTATTTCAGATCTGTTAACAGTCTCGATTCATATTAACTGTTTTCCCTGTATCCATTACATGCACAAATTGGATTGCTTTCATTTTAGATTTCAAATAAAACAATAATTCGCAATTGTATTTCTGGTAAGGAACAGAGAATTAGCTCGAATACACGGGAAAAGTTGTGTCTGGAAACAGATTTCGTTTTAAGTTTACAAAATTATTTGTTTTATTGTCAATGGTCTAGCGTTTACTATGCTAGACATTGAATGGTTAGTACAAACAGATGTAAAGACAATATTCACAGAAGTTTTTGAAGTCCTATAACTTTGTTAAGAAGTAAGTTTACAAAAAAAAATAATAATAATAATACATATAATAATAATAATAGTAATAATAAATATAATAATAATATTATTAATAATAATAATAATAATAATAATAATAATAATAATAATAATAATAATAAAAGTAACAGTAATAATATTAACGTAATAATGTCGCAACTTTCTTCACAGTGCGTGTTCCATATTCAGACTTTTTATAATGTTTTGGACTCTCAGTTATAAGTTATAAAATCGTCATTTACATCGTTTCCTACTGAATTCGATATCCATAACCGTCCTTGTCTGTCACGAAACCCGTGTTTTCAATTGTTTTACAAGCTTGCACAATGACGAGAGATTCCAGGTTCCATACTTCAATTCATTTGAGGTTATGAATATTCTCAATTCGCAGCAGCAATCTGTATTACAAATTAATTTGCAAGCGTGGTGACAAAACCTTTATTTTCTGCTATCAGATGTCAAAAGGAGAAGTCGTGTTAGAGTCTGCATCTAGAACTAATACAAGTGTGAACAGCGAAATATATTTACGTTTCAATGTATAACTTATTTACTGCATATTTATTTCAGATATTCTTTCAAACTCTGTTTACGTTTTTTTCAGTTATTTATACATGACATAGGACATTTTTTCATGGTTTAAACCTGATTTCAGTGCCTCACAATTAAGCAAATATCCTGAATTGAAGGCAGGATGTATGAAAGACGTAAATCAAATCAATTCGGTGGTACGAATTTTGGATTTTGTGTAAAAGTCATTGCAGCCTTTACGAAAAGCTAGATTGGAGTTGCTAGCTTTTAATAGTGAGGTGCCTGACATAGGAAACCAATGAACTACAGTGAAACCTCTCATTTACGGACATCGAAGGGACGTAACAATCTGTCCGCATCTGGGAGGTGTCCTTTATTGGGAGGGAGGCTCCCCAATCTAACAGTAAATTTATAATATGCATTATGCATCCCTTCACGCTTTAAATGAAATGTATTACTCTAATTTAATTCTAAATACAGTGTACTGTACTACAGTAAATTCTTAGCAACTTTGAACTACATTAGATATGACCGAAAAAGGAAAATACAGTACTGTGCCATGCAATTTTATTCTAGGACTACAGTTATGCAGTACTGTAATTAACAGTTTTCAAATTAACCTTTACGTTCAGGTGCCATGTCTCTCGAAACAGAACAACTGATTGAAGTGAAGAGAATAATCCTGTTAACCTATCGTGTGTCGAATATCATTTCACGATCGCTGTAAGTTTGGACCCATCAGACAGGTTAAATATTATGATTTGGTTTATCCACCTGCTCCCAGATAACAAGGGGTAGCCGACTGGGCTAGTGGTAGCCTACAAGACCCTTGTTGTCTTCCTTCATGTTAAAGAATTTCTGTACAGTTCTCAAAACTAAATATCCCATTTTTGTAATACATTAGGTCTTGAAATCGAAGTTATGTCCGCAGTCAGGAGGTAAAGCAAGCTTTAGGACTGTGAAACAATTGTCCGTGTTCGTGTCTGAGAGTGTCCATAAACGAGAGCTTAATTTATCATTATTTCTATATTATTTCAGTTGAGACATAAAAATCTGTCCGTATATGAGGAGTGTTCGTATTTTGGGGGTGTCCGTAAGGAGAGGTTGCACTGTATATGGTCAGTTAAAGCTCTCTTCATTATTTACTCACTTTTCCAGGAAGATTTGTTGGATGTGGACAGAGTTCATCAGGAACTGAAAGTGGAAGCATCTTCAGAAGAGGATGAAGTGTTGACTGAGAGGTGAGTGTACTGTGCTGCTTTTGTTTCTTATATTCTTTCAGAACTTCATTTAATGGCGACGTAGGATATAAATATTATAGTGCTTAATACTGTTTTTATTTAGTATATTTGTGTGATTGTTGTTATATAAGACTCAATATGTCTTGGTACTAAAATGACAAGATTTACTACAACGATCACTACCATGAAAAGCAACACACAACAACTCGTACTATATCTGCTGCTTTATTATTCTGCTGTCCTTCGAGAACCATGATCTCTTTTGGGGTACAATCACGTCACTACTTTGTTTGGTAACATTTCTACTGCGGCTATAATCCCTGTGCATTGTCCTAGTTAGCTGTTTTGGTGCTGTTCAATTCGAGTGCTGCGAAAGTTGCGACAAATTTAGTTGGTCTGTACTTCTGTACATAAAGGTTGCTTTACTTTTGCAGTGGCAGCTAGCTGCAGCTTTTCTTCTCTGTATTTATACTTCACTACAAATTTAGATTGTGTTCCCTGTCAGATTTTCATGTTATGAAATGCAGGAAAATACATCTTAAATAGCTGTTATTTTTATTATGAAACAAAGAACTAAATTTTGAACTATCAGGATGCTTCCAGGTTATAATGTCCATAACAAAATGTCCACAAGTATAAAAGGTCCACAAGAAAATGTCCATAAACTAAATACAGTAGCGTGCAAATTAATCCGAACATGACATATTTTTACATTTTCTGTTATTGTTGGCCTCATAGCTGCTCATACTGCTTTAATTGACACCTGTAGTACGTGTAATTCCATTGTTGAAGGTCTGTCATTATTTTTTTTATAATATGTGACATTCTGCCTGTCGTTTTGTACTTATAAGCATTTCAGTTGTGTTGAAAACTTAATACAGCAATCCTGTGTACATTCTGTCGTCTTCACAAATAGATACAACTCCACGAAAACGGTCTAAAATTATAACATTAGCAGAGCATTCTTCTATGACACAGAGGCAAATTGCTGCAGAATGTCACATCGGTTTGGCTACTGTTAATTCGATCATAAAACGACACAGGGAGACTGGATCGATCACACCCCAGAAAAAAGGAAACTGTGGCCGGAAAAGGAAGACTTCACCTGCAGATGATCGTCAGGAAAAGTAAATTAAATCCTAGACTAACTGCTGTCGACTTAACCCGCGAGTTAATGGTTACCACTGGGGCGAATATTCACGTCACAACAGTGCGGCGTAGGCTTTTGGAAGCTGGATGAAGGGCTCGTAAGCCTATTAAGAAGCAACTGCTAACCCCTGTTATGTGCAAAAAAAACGCTTAATGTGGGCAAAAGTACATCATCACTGGACAGTGAATGACTGGAAGAATGTACTTTTTTCCGATGAGTCTCATTTTGAGGTCCACGGCCACCGTGTTTCTTACATACAGAAAGGATCCGAAAAAGTAACAGCAGCTCATCTACAACAAGCACCCAAATACCGCCCTAAAGTAATGTTTTGGGGTTGTTTTACACATGAAGGGTCTGGAGCATTAATACCTATCAAGGGAATGATGAATTCTGACAAATATATTCACTTATTGGAAACCAGAATCGTACCCCAGCTGCAAAAATCATTTCCGGATGGCAGAGGTGTGTTCCAACAAGTCCTGGCACCATGCCATACGTCTCGAAAAACTACAGAATTCTTCAACAAGAAGAATATTCAGGTACTCCCTTGGCCAGGCAACTCACCCGACATCAACCCCATTGAGAACTTGTGGTCAATTTGCAAAAGAAGAATGCAAAAAATGGATTGTTCTACAAAGGAGAAGGTGATTTCTGCCCTCATTGGTGTATGGTTTCGCAATGAAGAAATGAAGAATATTTGTGGGAAATTAATGGAATCCATGCCAAATCGTCTCAGAGCTGTTATTAGGAACAAGGGAGGCCACATAGATTACTGAGGTATGTCTTTTATCCCGTTTGAGTGTTTTTGCATAAGTAATTACGTTGTTCGGATTAATTTGCACGCTACTGTAGTCCAACATTTAAAGTCGTACAAAAGGTCCATCTTACGAAATCAATTCTTTCAGCTTTTCACACTCCATTGGATTGTTTGAGGTTTTGTATTTCCTTTAGTGTATTGCCTAACTGCAACTAAGACTGAAAATAGTTACCGCACTATTTATAATGAGATAAATTATTCAGCACATTTAAATCTCACTTGCAATCCTACCTATACAATGTGTGATTTTGAAATCTCCAATATGAATGCTTGTCGACATAGGCATAGTGAATGGGTGTATTTTTCACTTCAATCAAGCAATACGGAGAAATGTAGTCAACAGGGGTCTGAGGCCACAATATTTGGATATTGAGAACCCTGAAGTAAGAAACCAAATACAGAAAATTATGGGACTGTCATTTATTCCGCTAAATAACTTTCAATTTGTTTGGGATTTTTTTAATTGAAAGATTTGTGAACGATGTCTTGGACTTAGCATATTACATTGAAATTACATTTATTGCTGGTCATCGGCAAGAGGGCGAAGGCAAGCAGTTCCTCATAGATTTTCTCCTGAGACATGGAACGTCTATGAATTAGTAATTAATGGCAGACAGCGTACGAATAGTATGGTTGAAGGATACCACTCTTAATTCCAATGACTTGTGGTGGAACATCACGTGACCATTTCGCGATTCATTAGCCATTTGCAACAACAGAATCGGAAACAGACCATTTAGTGAGTCAGGTCCTTGGTGGGGATACAAATATTAAGTGGCCAGTAAATAAACGGTAGCCTATATCAATAATCAAACGAGAATTTTCAACATTGGCGGTAATTATCAAGGTTAGAAAGATAGGAATTTAATTTTTCAACATAATTGAAATGATAATAAATTTCTCGGCACATTCCTTGCAGTTTTCCTTGTCGGACATTTTAGGGAAATGGACGAGTTTATTTGTGGACATTTTAAAACGTAGGACATTTTTAAGAAGAGGACCTGCTGCCAGTGGACCTTTTCAGGTACAGACAGTTGTATGGCATGGACGAATTTTCTATATCGACATTTCTAAACGTTGGACATTTTCGTGGAGAGGACCTATTCCAAAGTGGACCGTATCTCACTTAACCATCAGGATAGGATAGGATAGCTAGCTGGACCATTTCGTCTCAAATATATCTGAAATAACTGTTTTTTATAATTAACAATATCTTCAATTATATTATTATGATGTACCGAACTATAGATGATACTTCCGTGCAAATATCCTGCGTCATCATATCATGAAAGATCAGTGGAACGGAGAAAAATTCTCTCTGGGACCGGGCTTTGAATCCGGGTTTTCAGCTCTACGTGCTGATGCTTATCCACTAAGCCACTCTGGATTCCCATCCCGATGTCGAATCGAATCCTCTCAGTTTAAGTTCACCTCTTGGGTTCCCTCTAGTGGACTACCCTCATGCACTGCGTCATAGTTGTATGACAGTGGTACAATGTCCACACATGTGCAGAGGTGCACTCGTTACGAGTGACTAAGTGGCCGGCATCCGAAGGAATAAACGCCATCTTAAATAACTAAGTGATTATTCACATATCATATAGGGTAGGGTCCACACCTGTGGAGTAACGGTCAGCGCGTCTGGCCGCGAAACCAGGAGCCCGGGTTCGATTCCCGGTCTGGGCAAGTTACCTGGTTGAGGTTTTTTCTGGGGTTTTCCCAGCAAATGCTGTTTAACTTTTGGTGCTGGACCCCAGACTCATTTCACTGGCATTATCATCTTCACCTCATTCAGACGCTAAATAACCTGAGATGTTGATAAAGTGTCGTAAAATAACCTACTATAGGGTAGGCCAGTAGAGGGAGCCCAAGAGGTGGAACTTAAACTGAGAGGATTTGATCCGACATCGGGATGGGAATCCGGTATGGCTTAGTGGATAGTGCATCAGCACGTAGAGCTGAAAACCTGGGTTCAAATCCCAGTGCCAGAGAGAATTTTTCTTCATTCCACTCATCTTTCATAATATCTTAAATGTTAAATAAAGGAAAGGAGTTCGTTAAGAACTGACTGAAACCGGAGAACATAATGAAGTTAGAAGATGTATTTCCCGGAAACTACTTTAGATTTTCAGAACGGTTAATTTTTTGTTTTTGTAGCCCTTTATTCTACTGAGCCCAAAGTGTGTAAAATTTATTTCCTAGAATATCATTTATTATTTTCTTTGGATTTGCAAATTCTGCTCTAGGTGTTTATTTTTACTGTGGCAGTTAGCTGTATTTTCTGTAATGTATTATCTATTTCATATTCTTTAGTTAATTAAACTTTCGAATGTAAAGAATTTATATTGTTTGAGAGTTGTTAAGAAATTGCGTTTTGGTATAGGCAATTAATAAAATATCATGAAATGGTTGCATTATGGTCACTCAACCGGTCGTTGTGGAAGCATTTCCTATATGAAGTTTGAAAATCACTGTCGCTGTCCCTACTTTCTTTACCTTGTGCTATATTACACATACAGACATAAAAGATTCGTCTGGTGAGAGCTGTGGTAGCTCATGGAAAGGTGGAATAGGTACCAGATTCGAGTCCAGCACAGATCTTAGATCAGGTTCTGACCTCTTATCACGATTATTTCGACTGATGTCTATTTTATTAACAATAAAGAAATTAGCTTTGGTACTTCTCTTTCCATTTCTCCACTGGCGCAAATGCTGCGAACTGGTTTTATTTACCTTACGAGGAGACCATGGGTTCTCTTGGTCTGTAGTCTTGACACAAAAATATCGTAGATATGCTATAGTCACTGATACAGACATAGGTTTCCTACTTCTTCTAAGTGTTTACTCCCCATACACAATAGCACAGTCTAGTGTATACAGTCACGAAGCTTGAGTTGTTGAGGTTACTAGGAAAAAATAGACTGTGCCAGTACTATTTCGCATTGTCTGTGATGAGACGATAGTAGCGATCCAAGTGGTTAGCAACTATCTATGGATGCATATTCCCTAAGTATTGAGCTTCGTGACTGTATATACTAGACCAGAGGTCTCAAAAAATCGTATCGTCATTCGTGCTCTCGATGCTGCCCGCCGAACAGTGTGCTGTAAGGCTAGAGAAGGGGAAAAGACTTGTACCTCAACAGATGGAAGCGATCAGTGGGGAATCGCAGCAACGAGGTGCTTAAATTTACAAATAATAATATCAAAAGAATAAGAAATATATGATTGTATATTATTTTGACATACTATGAAGCAGGAGCCCCGTCTGTTGCTATTGACACAAGTCATTGCAAATTCAGCTTCTTCTGTTCTACAGTGCCTTTCAAGGCCTGGAAAAGATCTTCTCCAGTTGTATTTTGTAATTACATCTAGAAGACATTCACACAGTAAAATGTTCGTTAACTTCTCAGATGAAAATGGCTAGGTGAGCTTCGTTATTTCTATCTGTGCTTTCGTCCAATGCAAGTGAGTAAGCTACAAACTGGTTAATTGTGGTTTCGACTTCAGAATCAGTTACGTTTACAATCTTGAAATTCCTTCTCTGAACTGTAATTGGAAATATTTTAATTTTCTTAAACTTTTACTTTGTTTTGGACACAGTATTTTAGTACTTGTAACGTTCTGTATGCACGATTATACAAATGATTCTTCTGTAAAGGTCTTCTTTGATTTTCCAATATTCCAAGCTAAAAGATGGCTAGGAAAAAGCTTTTTCTTTTGTTTAAGACTGAGGACACGTGTGTGATTTGTGTTTGTATTTTCTTATTTTATATTGATCAAAATATTTCTAGGCCTACGCATTTCACCTACAATTAAACGAAAAACTATATGTTTGTCATGCGGAGGTGAGTGTAAACGTATTGTAATGTACTGATTATTATGTATAACAACAGTCATACAGATAGCCCCAAAAAAATAAGTTATTTTCATATGTCCAACATGCCTGTAATTGTATGATATTCTTCGTGAAGAGTCAAGTATTGTCGTCGCATGTTGAATTTTAACACACCGTTAAGAATTTTCGAACAAATTATGAATTTCACATTCTTCCCACTAACTCAAAAAAAAAAAATTCTCTTCCCATTCATCCTTGAATGTACTACGTCCATGATTGTGAAAAGGTGGAACACACCGGCCAACACAATGATAATGGCAGTCCACCACTGCTCTTCGTTTGCACATAAACATTAAGTACAGTACAGGTGGGGATGGGTGAAGCAGAGTGCGCTCATTATGTACTGGCTACGGTTCCGTTCAGGGGCTTACTCGCGAGTACGCTTTTGGAGACGTCTGTACTAGACTGTGCATATAGCATGATACGGCTGGATGATTCAAGCACACGCATTTTGAAGTAGCCATTTCTTTGCTACTCTCGATTTCCACAATTGAAACGACATGACTTAAAATGTAATTAATCGGACCTCCTATACGATGGTGATTTTGATATAATTAAGAAGTTATGTTTCAGAATGTAGTATTTCGCATGTAAAATTACACTAAGATGCAAGTAAACACTACATTTACGCATGGAAAAGTACAAAATAGACAAGAAACAAAGTCATGTGATCAACTGTCTATAAAGACGATATTTAAATTGTTTGTAGTATGCAAAACCATAAGTCTAATCTAAATGTTAATATGATTAATGTAAGAAATCAGAATAATGATATATTTTAGTATATAACTTACATAAGTTCCACAATGGCTAAGAAACTAGAGCTGGTACAGTTTATCCTATGTTACTTTCTCATTGAGTGCCCCAAATAACCTCGACAACAGATCTAAAAACCAAGACATCAATAAGAATCTTTATTCGCTTGTGTTATTATCTCATATTGTGAGTAATACTATTGAAGGAAAATGTGATAACTGTAATTTTGATAGTTAAATATTCAATTTTTACAAACACTTAATGAAATAAAAGACGAGCTAGTCAATGATTATTCAAATAAAATCAAGGTTTTACCCTTAGCTATTGTAGTGCCTGTTACTTATCGACAATAAGAGTACATATTCTTTGATAATTAACAGAAATTAAAATTGTTATATATGCTAAAACTGGTCAAAAATAGGGCAGAAATTTGGATGTGCATATCTGTGTGTGTGTGTGTGTGTGTGTGTGTGAGAGAGAGAGAGAGAGAGAGAGAGAGAGAGGCAGACCTATAAATTTTTATATTGATTTCAGCATTGTAGATAATGTTGAGGAGAGCGTGTCACAAGAAGGCATTGATCGTGAAGAAGACAATTTGATGCAGTGTGGTAACAACAGACCGAAGTCTTTAAACATTAGTGACGTCAGCTGTAATTCGTTCAAGGGTAATATATGCAATGAGGCTTTTGTAACACCGCAGTCCCTGAAACTTCATTCTAATGATGTCAGTAGAAAATGTTTCTCACAATTAGAATATTTAAAGCAAAATGCACGCAAGAAACCGTTCAAATGCGAAGTGTGTGAAAAGGGTTTCTCACAGATAGGAAGTATAAAACGACATGCACGGATTCATTCAGGCGAAATGCCGTTCAAATGCGACGTGTGTGGAAAGCTTTTCTCACAATTAGAACATTTAAAGAAACATGCAGACATCCACACAGGCAAAATGCAATTCAAATGCAAACTGTGTGGTAAATCTTTCTCACAATTAGGACATTTAAATCGACATGAACGCATTCATACAGGCGAAAAGCCGTTCAAATGCGAAGTGTGTGCTAAGTGTTTTTCACAATTCGAACATTTAAAGCGACATCAACGTATTCATACAGGCGAATTGCCGTTCAAATGCGAAGTGTGTGGTGACTGTTTCTCACAGATAGAAAGTTTAAAGCGTCATGTAAGTTTTCACACAAGCGAAGTGCCGTTCAAATGCGAAATGTGTGGTAAGTGTTTCTCAGAATTAGGACTTTTAAAGCGACATGAACGCATTCATACAGGCGAAAAGCCGTTCAAATGCGAAGTGTGTGGAAAGTGTTTCTCACAATTAGGACATATAAAGGTACATGAACGCATTCATACCGGCGAAAAGCCGTTCAAATGCAAAGTCTGTGAATGGCGTTTCTCAGAATTAGGACATTTAAAGCGACATGAACTCCTTCATACAGGGGAAATGCCGTTCAAATGCGATGTGTGTGGTAAATGTTTCTCACAATTAGGGAGTTTAAAGCTACATGTAGGTTTGCACACAGGCGAAGTGCCGTTCAAATGCAAAGTCTGTGGAAGGCGTTTCTCACAATTGGGACATTTGAACCGACATGAGCTCATTCATACAGGAGAAAAGCCGTTCAAATGCAAAGTGTGCGGAAAGTGTTTCTCACAATTAGGAAATTTTAAGCGACATGAACGCATTCATACAGGCGTAAAGCCATTCAAATGCGACGTATGTGGAAATTGTTTCTCACATCCAGGAACTTTAAAGCGACATGTATGCATTGTCACACGTGAAATAGTATAAAAATACACAAACACAGTGAAGTTTTCGCCGTCTAGTAAACGGAAAATGTATGATCGCTTACACACAAGCCATAAGGCATAAAAGGTGCAATATATTTGGACGATATGAATGGAACGTTTGGTTGAGTTCTGTTATGGAAGTAATTAAATACACTTATCAGTGCCCAAGGTTTATCGTATAACAGATTGGACTGATACACTGTTTCGTACTACATATGATGTTCCAATATTTCAATTCATGTTACGAGAATACCATTCACTATCTTTGTGTACCTGCCGAACACGGTAGAGTGTTGTTGTGCCTAAACATAACTGTAATACAAAAAATCGTATCTTCAGCGTTTTTTCAAGAAAAATCATTTGATAATTTTCTTTTGTGTGATGTAAACTTTATATGAAGGACATAACATTGATCATGAATAAAAAAAAGACTAATAACAAAAAAAAAAAGAGACAGAAAAACTGACATATATCAGTGTTCAATAAAACGTTTGATATCAGTTCTTAGTATAGTACATCATTATTGAACGGACATTTATACACAGCAGTTATTGGGAATGCACTAAGAGATTTATTACCATTAAACAAATGAAGGATTTGAAAGAAATTGGTTGTTCCAGACACCATTACAAGATTGTAATTGCAATGTATTATATGACAACGCTATATAATTATATTGATTCACTGCTAAAGATTATAAAGATTATGACAAGGCTAATACTTGTAATGTAAATTATAATGTAAACAGATAAATTTTTAGCACACCCCAGAAAAAGTAGAACTCGTGACCAGATACGGATTCCTGAATTTAAATTAAGAAGTATATGATACAGTTTTGTCTTATGTCTACTACATAATAAGAATATATAAATTTAAATGTACAATTTTTCATTATTTATAAAATCCATACATACATTTTTAATTTAATGCTAGAACTATTAGAATTAAAAAGATTAGGATATTTAAATAAAAATTTGTTATATGTTTTTGGGCCTAAATTCCTACTCTGATGAAATACTGTAACAGTGTTGCATTTTGGATCAAAGAATTTTAAAAATATCATACCTTTTGTTTCAGTACTATGAGAATACAATTCAAAATTATTTCGATATTTATGTATGAATTTCATTAATACAATACAATAAATTTGTCTTATATTGAGAACATTAAGGTCTGAAAACAGTTTTTGAGATGGAAAATCAATAGCTTTACGAAGACATATTTTAATTATTTTCTTTTCTAATAAATGAAGTGGATTAATTTTTTTTTTTAAATAAGCTATCTCCATCCTTTAATTTCATACATAATTAGCGATTGAAATATATATATATATATATATATATATATATATAGTAATAAACTTGACAAATAATTCCTCAATAAAACAAAATAATATATTACTTTACTTAATTTACTAAAAAAGTAATTAATGTGTTGGTTCCATTTGAAATGATTGTCAAAAATTATGCCTAAATATTTAACCTCAGAGGACTCCATCATCGGACATATACACTGTGTAAAGAAATAATCAGAGTTATATAATTTAATACTTAATATATATGTAGGAGGCTTGTTACATTTTTTAGATAATGAGATTGGAATAATTAAAGTTTTGTTTTCGTTGGTAGAAAGTTAATTTATGTCAAACTATTTTTTTTTTAAATTTAATTGCATTACTTGAATTATATGTATCATACCAGGTTTTTCGACCAAAAAGTAAAACTGTGTCATCTGCATAAGAATAATGAACATCACTGTATTGCTGTAAGCCAATTTTTAATAATTCATATGTGTATGCATGTGTGTGTGTGTGTATATATATATATATATATATATATATATATATATATATATATATATATATATATATATATATATGTGTGTGTGTGAGGTCCAAGCACTATACCTTGGGGAACACCTGTAGTAATAATTGAAGGTTCACTTGAATAATTGTCAATTTTCTTTATTTGAATTCTGTCATTGAGATATGATTTTATTAACTTTAAAGCATTACCTCTGATTCATAAAAAGTCTAATGATACAGCAAATCAATTTGTGGTGACAGCTTTGGTGAAAATTTAAGACCATTGATTCCTAATCCTTTTCCAATAACGTTACGGACTAATGACGGAGCTCTGAAAGTAAATCCTGCTAACAAACTTTCTTTAGCAGTTTGCAATTTCAATGTGTCTCAGAAAAGTTGACATAAGAAATGTAAGGAATTCGGAGGATATACCACGGAAAGGAGAAATTCTGAGGTTAAGTCACATTAACATTACACCTGCAAATAGGGGAACAGATACATTATTTCTATTGAATAAACTTTAATATATACTCTTTTATATCCAAGCCCCATTTCAGAAAATATAGCAAACTGGATTTCAAATTTAGTGAAAGATCACAATGTGATCAGAATTCTCTATCCATATCTGTTTTATATTATCCATCGTTAAATTATGTGAATGTGCTGTATTGATATTCCCAGATCACACAAATATATATGTGACAATAGCGTGAATTATGAGTGAAAATCTACTTATAGCAAGTGATTTAGAATATATTCTTCGACATTTTTCTACCTGATGACAAGCATCAATAAGTAAGGAACTTTTTATTAACAAGAAAGAGAAGTAAAAGAAGAAAATGTGTAGAGAAAATTTTAAGTAAAGAAACATGGACATATATTGATTGAAATTGTGCTCAGAAATAGAGCAGTCATTGGGAATGCACTAATAGATTTATTAGCAGTAAACAAAGGAAGAAGGGTTCGAAACAAATTGATTGTTCCAGATACCATTACAAGAATGTAATTGCAATTTATTATGTAACAACGTTATATAATAAATAAATAAATCTTCTCACCATTCGTGAGCTGCCACAAGGGACAGAGAGTTCTTAAGCAAAGAAATTTTTACAAGTTCACTGAACCATTAATTTTGTTTTAACAATGAAATTCCTACAAGTACATAGCTGCAAATAATTTTTTGAGATTAGTGGAAATATACCTATTTTAGTGAGGCAATGTTACAAAAAAAGTAAAGAATGCTACTGAACTTAGTTTGATTTCGAATATAGGTGATTCTTCATTAGAGCAATTGATCCTTTCAATGCAGCTAAGGTTACAATCGGAATAATTGATGTAGGTATTCCAAGCCTCTTAAACACATCTTTCATGAAGAGAGTAGCGGTACCTCTTGCTCCAAACAGAAGTCCGATTACTTCAAGCTCTTTTAACTGGTATTTTTGGAGGTAATAGGGAATGGTAGGATTGTAGATATTCTTTTTTTCATTATCCACTTCTGCTGGCTGTTCCTCATCCATTTCGAAACGCACAGTGGGATCAAATATGTGTCCAGATCTTGTAGATTCCTTGAAAGCTATTATATCTATGCGCCGTGTACTGCCAGAGAGACCATGTACTTCTTCAAAGGTGTTGTAATCGGCATCTTTAAGGGCAGTGGTTATAATTGATCGTACTTGGTGGTGTCTAGCGTTTCGCAGAACTTCGCCGTGCGGACAGGATCCTAGGACGTGTGCAAGAGTTTCAACCTCGTTGTGGCAATGCCTACAACGGTTGTCCTGAGATCTTCCTGGCACAGCACGTACTGCAGCAACATTTCCAACCATTTTAATGCCATCACGCCATTCGCTGTTATTCGCTGTTGGAGAGTCCTTCGTGTTTACAAATCCATTTGTTGGCACCAGGATATTGTTTAAATAAAACTACGCCTTTCCCTTTCTGTGGATGACGACACCAAGTATCAAATTCTCTGTTCCTCAGAAGGTTACGAATCTTTGTAGCATTTAAGAAATGTTCATTCTTATGAAATAAGTCATCTTCTGGAACAACGTTCAGAGATTGGCCACATCTAATGCTCTCCTTATGAATCTGACGTGTTTGTATGATGTATGGGTTTTGAGAATAGTGTAAACATCGAAGGGCATTAATTTGTTGTAATAGTGCTTCCCTTTTTGTTCGAAAAATTCCTAGTCCTTTGTACTTCCTGGGACTATAGACCATTGCATCAGGAATGTCTGTAGGGCAGATTCATTACCTCTTTCAGTGCACTTTTTATTAATTTGTCGGCGTCATCCAAGAACTTTTTTGGTATAAGTGCAGAAGAGATGGTTTGAAATTGATATATTAAGGAAGGACAGATGGAGGTATTTAGAACACAATATTTCTGCTAAAGATTATAAAGATTATGACAAGACTAATAATAATAATAATAATAATAATAATAATAATAATAATAATAATAATAATAATTGTTTGGTCCAAAAAAGAAATGAATTACTTTTGCTCGACTTTTGTGAAAAGTAAGATATTTTGTTTGTTTGTTTTTTTTTTTTTCGTACAAATTATATGTTTTTAGCGATTTGTGCAATTTGGAATTTGTAACGCCATTTTTGGACGATGTAATGATTACTGCAAGAACGAAGCAAGCCTTAGTAGAAACATTCACAAAACTGAAAAAAAAAAAAAAAAAAAAAAAAAAAACTATCTGAAGCATGTGGTCTCGTAATAAATGAAAATAAAACTAAGTATTTGAAATGTGGTAACCAAAATTCTATTACAAATAACCTGAAAATCAATCATATGCAGATTGTTCAAGTCAATAAATTTAAATGTCTGGGAACAATATTAAATGGCAATATCTGGATAGAAGATGAAACTAAACGAATTACCAATGGTAACAGAGCCTATTTCGCCAAGCAAAGGTTATTTAAAAGCAACTAATAACAAAAGAAGCCAAATTAAGATTATATTGGACCATAATAAGGCCAGTTATCACATACGCCTGTGAAACTTGGGTACTGAAAGAATCAATTAAGAAAAATAGTTAATTTTCGACAGGAGGATTTTAAGAAGAATCTTTGGAGCCTCAATGATAGAGATGGCAACTGGAGAATAAAAACTAACAAAGAACTAAATGATTTAATACACAATCAAAATATAATAAATTTCATCAGAGCTATGATGTTAAGTTGGTTTGGCCATGTTAAAAGAATTGAAGACCAGAAGCTAGTGAAAATGGAAACCCCTGGGAATAGAGTAGTGGGTAGACCGAAAAGCCACTGGGAATATGATATTGTGAATGATTTGAGGAAGCTAAGAATCAAGGATTGGATAATGGTCGTACAGAATAGTAATTTCTGGAAAAAGATTTTTGACAAGGCCAAGACATTGAATTTTGAAGTTGTAGTGCCTTAAGAAGAAGAAGAAGAAGAAGAAGAAGAAGGCCATTTTTGTAGTAATTTGGATTCTTGAAAAGCCATAAAAGATGGTAATTTTGGAACAGAAGTAAATAAGGCCATGTTGAATCTTTTGTACACTATTTTTAACACTTGAATATAAATAATTGTTTAAATGGCGATTTTACTCGTGTTAATTATGTAAGCATGTGCGGCTTACAGCTGTTTCGGTGCTATTCGACACCATCCTCAGAGCCTACTAGATCTCGCGGCTATCTCAGTTTCGCTGCCTGTTGTATGGGTGCGTTCGTGTGATGAAGAGTTGTGTCAAATAGTGTGTGTGTTCTGAAATTTATCTGTGTGTTGAGAATGTGACTATTGTGTGTTTTAGTGTGTCTGTATATTTCATATTGTTGTAGTGTGTTGAGTTTTTGGTTTTTGGGTTGTATGTGTAGGATTTCCATGCCTGTATTTATGTTATTGTATGTGTGGTTAGCATTAGTTATGTGTTCGGCACTACAAAGACATTTCAACACACAAACAACACAAACAAATAAATACAACTACACAGGCGTATACAAACTCACATGCAATAGTTGCGACAATTTCTACATTGGACAGACAGGCAGATCATTCCAAATTCGATACAAAGAACACATTAAAGCAATAACCAGAGGACACAATACATCTACATATGCCGAACACTTAACTAATGCAAACCACACATACAATAACATAAATACAGACATGGAAATCCTACACATACAACCCAAAAACCAAAAAATCAACACACTAGAACAATATGAAATATAGACACACTAAAACACACCCCAGTCAAATTCTCAACACACAGATCAATTTCAGAACACACACACTATTTGACACAACTCTTCATCACACGAACGCAACCACACAACAGGCAGCGAAGTTGATATAGCGGCGAGATCTAGTAGGCTCTGAGGATGGTGTCGAATAGCACCGAAACAGCTGTAAGCCGCACATGCTTACATAATTAATATGAGTAAGATCGCCATTTAATCAATTATTTAAATAAGGCAGTCATGATGGGCAACGTCTTTACGACGTATTGTTACATTCTATTTCATTTAAGCGTAATATACATTCAGGCAATTGCACTGTTTGAAATTTCTGTCAGGAACCATGGATTTCTCGCTGTGCCTCGGAATTTTCAGACATTCCTTAAACTAAAAAAATATATAATTTATATAATATATTTCAATTTGATATGATTTTCAGTAATAAAAACAAATTTTGTTATGTATATTTTCAGGCACTTGTGTGCTTCTATCTTTATTGGCCTGCGGATCTTTATTATTTGAAATTTTGTACCGTGTTAATTTTCAGTCTTGCCAAGAAACATTACATTCCTTATTCGTGAAATGTATAAGTGGTTTTCGTGTTCTACATTGTAATGCCTGGCTTATGTATGTATTTATTTACACTGCAAGTGGGCAAGCACCTGGTGGCAGTGGTATACACAATATAAACAATACACAATAAAATGATAAACAATACACAATAATTACAATACACAATACAATTATATACACAATACAATAAGAATACACAATACAATTTAACAAAATAATTACAATTAATAATAATACATAAAACAACCTAATTAATAAGTGAACCTAATTTTACAATACAACCTACATATGTATAGGCCCTACATAAGTTTCCCATTGGTACTGATAATAATCTTTCACTTTACTCTCATCTCAGTCACTGTAGTGGCACTATGACGCATTTCACTGACACTATAGAACACATTTCATTGACACTATAAATTATCACTGATCGGAACTATTCACTGCACTGTAAATCCATAACTTCACTGACTCACCTCGCTTCACTGATACAACAGTTCAAATAAGACAAACAATTACACCCTTATGCATACTTATAAACAGAACTACATTTAAGCTAAACATTTCTAGTCTAAGACCCTCTTAATACGCCATTTTAAAATAATTTACAATTCAAACCAAGGGAGTAACTCGTCAGGCTAAATAAATACATGTCACCTTAAGAAATTTAAATGTCAAATGCCAACTTAATTTTAATTTACACTTTATGCACAACTTTTTAAGTTATTCTTGAATCTCCTTAAGGAAGGACAAACCCTCAAAGACCGCTGCAGGTAGGTCAGCCCAATCATTTATAGTTCTACTTAAAAATGAGAATTTACCTACATCCATTTTCTGTTTCCTACATTTGATTTAAAAATCATGATCGTTCCTACCATAGTATGTTGGCTTTTCTAACCGAGCCGTTAGGTCTACCCATGCTTTCTGAGCTAGATGTGCCCAATACAATATATTCTAGTTTTCCTACGTCTGTTAAAGATGTATACAACACTGTAAATTGTGGAAGTGACCCCTTACAAATTCATGAAATGTGCAATACTTGTTGGGTGTCTATTGAACCAACCGTGAATCGAATTTCGAACAATATCATGAATTGATTTTACATTTTAATTTCGCGCGGTTGAAGGATCATTGCTATACTGCCATTTCGGCAGTTGCACAATATCTACAATAATCCTGTTGACAAGATCTATCTGAACTACATAGAAATAATTTCGAATGAGGAAGTGAAGGCTCTATAAAGTCTAGGTCTATCGTTCGCCATTTTTGTTCTTTCGTTGCCGAGCTACCATACGAGGAATCTATTTGCCACACCGTTAAACATTATCATGTCGTAGCTCCTATGATAATAAATCAAACGCACTGTAATTCAGCAAATAATTTAGCGGCAAATAACGTCCTCGTGTGCTTTCTGCGAACCCCAACGAAAGAGCCAAAATGGTGGGCGATTATATTAAGTATTTATCGAGCCTTAAGAAATGAATAACGTCTTCATCAGCGAATCACAAGACGCACACGTTTAAATGTAGCGACCTGCAATGCGATTGGCTGCCGGAAATTAGAGTGACGGGACTATAGGTCTAGTGTGGTGCTGCCCACGTCACTTCCTTTGTTCTCATTTCAGGAGGAGATCCGATTAAGGAATGCGAATTCCCTCCCCCCCCCCCACTTGGTAAACTATTCGAGTCAGAAAATTATTGGATTCACTAACAAATATGATAGGTACGTTTAGTAAGTGACAGAATTTTAAATCCGTTGGCTAGAATATTGATCTTTAGAGCGTAGAATTGATGACCGAATTGGTACATTCCGATATCTAAAGTTTTCGGTTCAAAATGACTTGAAAAGTTGCAACTTCTCAGGCGACATCCAGAATAACGTCCGCGAAAGGTGTGATATGTAATTTGCGAAAGAAAGAGCCTAACATATCAGGAATACGCTTCCAGAAAATGTAAAAATGCTCGAGAAAATGTCACTGTTTAGTGCCAGTGAAGTTGTAAAATCAATTAATCCACCTCTTACTGATTTCGCTATAAGTTTAGAGTATGAAGACGAGACTAATAAAATTGAAAAGCAGTGGAGAAACATACACTTAACGAATGGGTCAATGAATCTACCATTGTAGAATTTTAGAAATATGTTAATATAAAGATGCTGCTGGTGGAAATCCTTTTTCCGAGTTAGTTTCATTGGCTAATTGACTTCTCTTCTAAGGTTGCCACATTCAAATGCGGAACTGGATCAAGTTTTTAGCCAGGTTAATATTCTGAAAAAAAAAAAAAAAAAAAAAAAAAAAAAAAAAACACACACACACACAAAAACACGATGAAAATGAATATCCTCTCAGCGAATCTAAGAAATAGATCTGGATTTTGCAACGTGGGGAAATGGTTTTTCTATGAAATCCCATTAAGTGTTTTACAGCATGTTTAACAAAAGCACCATACACACAAGCGAAAACATCAGAGAGACCTTAATGTGCTAAGAGGGGATTTCGGTCAACGCGTCTGGCTGCGAAACCAGGTGGCCCGGGTTCGAATCCCGGTCGTGGCAAGTTACCTGGTTGAGGTTTTTTCCGGAGTTTTCCCTCAACCCAATACGAGCAAATGCTGGGTAAATTTCGGTGCTGGACCCCGGACTCATTTCACCGGCATTATCACCTTCATATCATTCAGACGCTAAATAACCTAGATGTTGATACAGCGTTGTAAAATAACCCAATAAAAAAAAAGTAAATAAAATATAAAAAAAAGACGGGAATTGACATCAGAAGGGAGGAATACACGACAAGGAGGATGGCGTATTATGTCCTATTTCTGTTACGCGAGTTTATGTTGAATCATATCATATCAAATTTTACTTTATGCGTGATCGGTACTTGCTGGTTCCCTTTAGCATTTTCTGGCCACTTTAATAATTTTAGACACTATTTCCTCATTGTCACTGGGTGTTGGAGCCATTGATTTTACACAATTTACTATCACGGCTTCCTTGATCATATAATTCTGAAAGTTGCTATTGAATAAAGTTTCAATATTATCCTTATTAATATAATATATTAATATTGAACGCGGCTAATGCTACAAACTATCAGCAGTGCATTATATTCCTCCACAAAGGTCAGTGCGTAAGTATATACTGCTACATTATATAACCATAAGTTGCATGATTTATTCTTCACAAACGGACTTGAACCTATCTCCCCTTTGTGGTATACGTCCGCTCATAGTGGAGAAATGGATCTATGTATTTCATTCTTTGACTCGTTTATCAAAATTGGACAACAGGAAGACTCATTTAGGTTGGTCCAGGGAGCATTCTCTTTTGGCACAAGGATGATTTATGTAACATGTTTCTAAATTAGTCTTTTAAATACCGGTACATTCTTTAATATAATTTGGTCCAGGGAGCATTCTCTTTTGGCATAAGGATGATTTATGTAACATGTTTCTAAATTAGTCTTTTAAATACCGGTACATTCTTTAATAAATCGCTGAAAAACATATGTGAATATAGAGATGTGCAGTGAGTACGAAATTATTATTGTTTTTTGGCGTATCATTTTTACGTAAATAACGACAAATGAAAACTAACATGTCACATGACATTATTTTAAGAAATACAGGAAACAAGCATGAATAATATTCACCATTCTTAATGATCTTGGGAGAGAAAAAAAAAACGTATGAAATAGAAATTACATACAATCAATGTGCGCGTAATAAACAATAAGCAAACCATCTTCGATTAATCATTTCAAAACAACGTCAATATAGTGTGGATTGTGTAGGAAAATAATTTCTTATATGTTGCTCCCAATGTGAATCATTGTTAACATATGAAAACAAATGAAAATTAACATGGCATATAAACACTGTTTGAAGAAAGATAGGAGATATTAAGTAATATTCATCGCTTTTAATGATCTTTGGATGGAAAATAACAATGAAATATGTATAAAATAGAAATTACATACAGGTGAGCATATAAAAAACAGAGTCAATGTAGAGTATCCACTGCCCACTGAACGGATATTTCACACTTTTATCACTGCTAATGTTGCGCTATAAACCAATTTTCGGCAATCTAATGTAGAAGACTGCCGAAAGATATTTGGAAAGTTTCAGAGAAAATACACAAATTCAGTCTTCTAACACCATTTTTGTTTTTTGTTTTTTTTTTGTTTTTTTTTTTTATGAATTAAGTAATTTTCTGGGAGACATCGTTAGATATAGACCACTCTTACACTAAACCTGGAGTAATTTAAGCTTATTAATCAAATAAATGATTCTACTTACTGTTTTTTGGAGATAGTGGAGTAGGGTGGCCTGTTAATTTTCCCCTCCATTACATACACCGCCGACTAGCTACATATGTCGGTGGTAAAATATCTTTCTGACAACTTCAGTCTTCATTTCTCCGGATTTTTTTTTTTCGTAAGGTATATACTGTAACAATCCTAGAATCGACATGATCATCTATGCCCATTTTTTGGTGTGGGGGGGGTTGTGTTTGTGTGTGTGTGTGTGTGTGTGTGTGTGTGTGCGCGTGCGTGTGTGTGTGCGCGCGCTTTTCTTTTATTTTTCCAAGCTCTATGTTCAGTTCAAGTTTGTCGAGCGTGACAAGAATCGGTGTGCCCCTTTTAGCTGCGTAAGGAACAAATCTTGTGAAAATTTATTTAAATTTAAGTATAGATAATTTCTATTACAAAACTATCTTTAAACATTCACACAAATACAGGTGCATATGGGTAAATCACATTTCGTTTTAAACATATGTAACTCTTTTTACTATAGGCCTACCAGTTACCGACAGAAAGTAGCTATAATTACATTCTTCGCATAATATTCAAATAAATCACAGATGCTCGCTAACAATACATGTGTGACTATACGGATGATGAAAGAAAGGGTTCATACCTGTGGAGTAACGGTCAGCACGTCTGGCCGCGAAAACAAGTGGCCCGGGTTCGGATCCCGGTCGGGGCAAGTTACCTGGTTGTGGTTTTTCTGGAGTTTTCCCTAAACTCAATACGAACAAATGCTGGGTAACTTTTGGTGCTGGATCCCAGACTCATTTCACCGGCATTATCACCTTCATTTCATTCAGACGCTAAATAACCTAAATGTTGATACAGCGTCGTAAAATAACCCAAGATTAAAGAAAGTATTATGTCGGATATAAAACGCAATGTTACTTCGAGTGTCGAACTCACAATTTTGTCAAGGTGTTATTATTATTATTATTAAAATTGTTTACAATTCACATTATGGGTATTTAAATTTTGTGTATTATTATTATTATTATTATTATTATTATTATTATTATTATTATTATTAGTATTATTGTCGGCCTCGGTAGCGTAGTCAGTCTAGCGCTAGCCTTCTGTGATCGAGGTTGCGGGTTCAATTCCGGGCCAGGATGTCAGTATATTTACTGGCATATAAAAGAACTGCGGGACAAAATTCCGGCACACTGGCAACGCTGATATAACCTCTGCAGTTGTGAGCATCGTTAAACAAACCACAATTTAAATTTTTAATTATTATTTAACGTATATTTATTAATAAATTATACTATGTTATAGTAGAACATATTCCTGAATATCCTTATAAATTCTTTGAAACGTAAATTTTTCAGAGCCATCCAATTTTGAACAAATTTTAATGTCTGTTTAATTTTGAATAATTAAAATTCATGTGTGATTATTACACTTAGATAATTATCATTAAGACGTATATATTTTTGTCGACATTTATCTGTACATGGTAGGTAAGAGACTTTATTTTATATAACAGGAAAGTCCATGGAGACAATAAAATATTGTAACTTTTATTTAACAATAATGTGACTTTTATGTCTAACTTGAATCACACACCCGTCAACAATGGGTATTCCACTCAACACAGCAATACAGTAGTCGTTAATGCACTCCACCGAAAGACAATGACAGTTCACGTGTATTATTTGGAAGAACAACAGTGTACTCCTAATTCCAACTAATGTTCACAACACTATGTACAAGACAAAACTGTCAGTTCTCAGTTCACAGTTCGTTCCCCTTGGCTAGTTATTCTAGCTCACTCACTCGAGGTTACGGTACATCGAACCTCAAGCTTTCCATATACAGTTTACTGCACTTCGAACCGAAGACTTTATAATACAGTTCACTGCACTTCGAACTCAAGACTTCCGGATGCGTTGCCTTCTCCTGGACGCTGCCGCAGTTACTGAAGTTCACTGCACTTCGAACCCAAGACTTCCGGATGCGTTGCTTCCGCCTGGACGCTGCCACAGTTACTCAAGTTCAGTGCACGTCGAACCCCGGTATCGAAGGCTGGCTTTCTTGCTCGCTGACTGACTGACTCCCGGCTCTCTCGCCGCTTTTCAATTATTAAATCACACGTTCTCGAATATACTGCGTCCAGAAGTTTTTTACAACAATCGGTCTCCAGACGTTTCTTTACCTCCGCCGCAGTCGGTTTCCTTCCCCCTCTCTCTGCGCCAAGGCCCCGCCGCCGAAGCTTGCGTCTCCTCTCCCTGCGCGCCTCCTTTCTCCTCAGATGCGCGCGAACTCTCCGACGCGGCCTGCTGCCACAATACATTGAAATAAATTTGATCAAAAATGATAATGGAATATGAAACTCATCAAAGATGAAAAATGACGCTGGTATGAAGAATATATTGAAGCAGAGGTAGCAGGACTATGCTTTATGTCGATGTAGAAATTGTTTACTGGAAGAGTTAAAAATAAGAGAACGAACAACGTTTAAGGATTAAAAATATTCAAATCGAAATGTATTTTTTTTAAGTTGGGGGTTGGGGTTCAAATCCTGTAACCGCCATACGTGTACGCCCCTGGTTATTTTAAAACTCATATTTCGTTAAATATCGACCCTACACAAATTTTGTTGAGAATGAGACATTTTTAAAGCAACGTTTGTTATGTAATATCCTAAAAAATCAATAATAAGCAAAATATTTCGATTTATTTACTTTAGTCCCCTTTCTAACTCCCCTTTTAAAGACAGTATTTTTAATGTCATATGGCCTAAAATCTAAGTGGGACCTAACTTATTTTGCATACCAATTTTCGTAGAAATCGCTTCGGCTATTATCGCGTCATAATGTAACAAACATACGGACATACAAACAAAAATGTCGGAAATGCTATTTTCGGTCTGAGGACCGTTCAATATACATCTTAATACCAATTATTTTTTTAAAAGCGAAAATTACCATAAAATTTAGGTTACAGTTTTTTAATATTGTTGTTTATTTATTTATACATATATATTTGTGAAAGTTTAATAATATTAATAACAAGGAAAATTACCTATACTCATTACTTTGCGTAACTTGCAAGATATGTACACGGCGCAGCTAAAACATAATGGCGCAAAGAGAGGAGGAACTAAAGAGAAAGTCACCGAACATAGGTTTGTAAGGAAGGGGAAAGACTGAACAAATGCGATGGGAGCTTCGATTCTACAGAGACTGAACAAACTTGAGCCGAACATAGGTTTCCAAGAGACGTGGGTGTTTCAGTTTACATGCTTCATTTCGACGTACTGTTGGGTTGCCTATAGAGTAGGGCGAAGTTCGTAGTATCTTGATATACCCTCTCATGTTCGAACAGAGCACGACACTAGTGTATACTGCGGAGATGTGGAATTATTATTAAACATGCTAGTAAGAATATCCAAATAGCTGACAAACTACAAGTCACTTTAAGTTTTTTATTACCATTATCCGGCTAAATTAAAGCAGACGCTTGTACAGACTCTTATTATGCCCCATTTCGATCATTGTGACGCTTTATTAAGTGATCTCAGGGTGGATTTATCCCAGAAAGTGCAACGTGTTCATAATGCGTGTGTTCGTTTCATTTGTAATGTCCGCTACTACGATCACATTTCGCCTTTTGGATAAATTATTGTGGCTCAGGTTAAATGTGAGGAGAAAGTTACATTCCCTTTCTCTCTTATACCGAATTTTGCACACCTCTACTCCCTCTTACTTATCTGTCCGATTCTACAGTCTTTCTCGGTATCATAACTTAAAATACTCGATCACAATATAACACGCTAGAAATACCACTCCACATATCATCTCTTTATTCTTCATCTTTCACTGTTGCTACTTCTCGTCACTGGAATTCTCTGCCGCCTGAAGTCAAGGGCTGCCGAACTTTAATTTCCTTTCAATGTAAAGTAGAAAAATATCTTATGATGAGTTGCCAGACCTAACGCGTTGAAAATATTTAACGGAATGTGTTCCACTGTATTTATTTTTATTTTTATTTTTTGTTGTTTCTTATTTTTATTATCTAAATCGAGTTTATTTATAACTTAACGCCAATATGTATCCCACTGTGTTGTTTCGTTATTATTAATCTATTTTTTTGTACATTATATTCAATTATCGGTTTCTGTTTTAATTATGTAAATCCTACTTAATTGTAATCTAATACTAATATATATATATATATATATATATATATATATATATATATATACTAATGTGTTTATTTTTATTTTTACTGTTACATTTTTTTATTGAATTATCAGCTTCTGTTTTTATGTGATTCGTATTTGATTCTAACAACATTAATATGTATCCCACTATGTTTATTTTATTTTATGAGGTAAATTTTTACGTAACTACCTCTTTTGATCTCATTATGTACCTAAATTGTATCAGTATGTAATTACTTAATTCCGATCCAGTTTTAAGTTCAACTATGTAAGCAAGTTTTAATCCTGGTTGAGTGCCAGGTTAAATAAAGCCATTATTATTATTATTATTATTATTATTATTATTATTATTATTATTATTCTTATTATTATTATTTTTATTATTATTTTCTTTTTCAGTCGTGATGAACGTTATCAAGATGGAACGTGAGATCTACCCTCTGGCAATAGGCAGGAGTAATACAACTGATATAGAAGAGGAGAATTCTTTGTTTCAGGTATCCTATATTGAAAGTAATTACTGATTACAATTTATTGGTAAATATCCAATACAACGGCTCCTGTCATTTCGAGAAAAATACATTCCCAAAACCTCCTATGTTTGCCTCAAAAATCAAAGTACTAAGAGAAAGTAGCGGAAAACGTTAAAATTTGGAATAAGTTAAAATAAATCTACAGTGTCGCTAGTAAATTCAAAACAAAAAAGAGAAAAACTTTAAATATGGGTAACTTCAGAGTTACACTTCAAGGTGAAACTAATAATAACGATGAACTGAACATTCCCAAGCTAATGTAATCTGACTTAACCTAACCTATGTGAAGGACGAAACAGTTCAGTAAATAGCAAACTACGAACACTTACCTCACATTAATGAAGAGTTGGCTACAGTTCTCCCACTTCTATGAAAATATAACGCATGTGTTCATGATCTGGATATATCCTGTTAAACATGAATTCTGCTAAATATCTGATATCCGTAAATTAAACCTCCACACAAACCTTCATCACGAGACGTAGAACTACACACTCTTCTTATTCTTCTTCGTTGTCTTTTTTGGCCTCGGGTTCAATTTAATGATCCCATGTAACCAGCTAAATTCTCTAATATAAACTATATTATGTAGTATACTGAATAAGGAGTACTAAAGTATCGCACCCACAGGTTACTAACTAGTTTAAAAAACGTAAATGAATAATGGATGATAAAAGATGACAATGAACATGCCTGCACTTAACGGAGACACACCGATGACTGAAAACTACAGGCTCCTTCCATTACCAGAACTAATGTCAAAATGACAGAGACAAAAAGTTTATTTCATCATGCAATTGGGAAGGCGTTCCGAACTCCTTTCGACGAATGCGCGAATTGTATTCAGTCTCAGAACTAGTTCGGCATTTTTCGTTTTTGGATCGTTTCTTGAACTGTTCTTTCACTACTTTCGCAGTTTCTTCTTATATTAAAATTATATTCATCTTCCGAACTTAATTCTTCGTAAAATACATCGTCATCACCTTCCAAATCACTTGTGATGGACTCATTTTTTATTTTAACCTGCGTAGTGTCGAAGGATTTTAACCATTACTTTAAATGCAACGATATGCGCATGGGTCAACATTTCAGAATTTCCATTTTCCGCTCTTGAGAACCAATTTCACCCATTCCGAACGAGTTCTAAAGCACGTTGGAACAGGAGTGGGAGTTCTGTATCGGTTCCGAATCAGTTCTAGTCGTTGGAACATATAACGAGCTACTGCACATGAGCAGGCAGTTCAGAATCGATTCAGAACCGTGCTGGAACAAATAAAAAAAGTAAACAATCGAATATCGAGTTAATATCACATCTGCAAACATGGACTTATACACATGTCTCGCGACACGATTATCTTGCTTGCGTGCACTTGTTTAATAAAAACCTAAACTAACCAAACCTAACCTTCGTATATGTAAGGTGTGTAACCGGATTGCGAAGGAAACTTCTTGATTTGATCTGCAATGTTCACGCGAAAATAAATTCAGGTAAGGATCACTGAATACAGTCAAACTGTTTCTGTCCTATTATTCCAACGAGTTAGAAGAGGGATTATCGAATGGCCATTGCACCGCCATGTTTGAAGCAAATTGAAAGAGCGTCTGCCATTCAATAAGCACGCAAAACAAAGTGGGCGCGACGACGAGTAAGGTTGGAGTTCATTCATTCATTCATTTATTTTATTCCATAGATCTTACATGAGCAATGAAGCTTTAAGATGTGGAACAAGTCAAATATTTTACAATATTACAATTACAGTTTTTACAAATTTTTATAGTTTTACAATTTAGTAAATTTCTACAAATTTTACAATATTCTGCAATTTTTTACAATATTTTGGCGAGATGTAGTGAGATGAGGTGAGATCCGAGGATTCGCCAAAATATTACCTGGCATTTGCCTTTTGGTTGGGGAAAACCTCGGAAAAACCCAACCAGGTAAACAAATCAAGGGGGGTAATCAAATCAAAGGGGTTGATGCCGAGGACTTGCTATAGACCATCCGGCTTCAGTCCCACAGCTGTGGGAAACCTCGGAAGAAACCAAAGACTAAAGGGGGATCCAACCCAAGCCCGAACGCAGCTCCGGATCAGCAGCCCAGCGAGTCTGCCGACTGAGCTACATCGATGGCTCTACTAAAAGTATACAATACATAGCCAATCAGATTATTAAATTTACAAACGCAAACGATCATTCATCAGTTGAGCTATATTTATGATACAAAACAAGTAAGTTAATTAAATTTAAGGCATGAATAATTCAACCAGTTGTGATATACAGAAATTGATAGTACATATCATGCAAACTACTTCAAATTACAAACACAAACAATTTATCAATAGAGCTATACAGATTACTATTCAATTTAAAGCATATACAATTCATCGGCCAAAATTATAAAAATATATACAAGACAAAGTAGCATACTTTCATTAAGCTGTCAAAATTTCGTTCACATTAATCAGTTAAACAGAAGTGGAAAAACCTAGTGTTTTGTCACAAATTTAACGTACTTAATCTAAAATAAAGAACTTATCTGACGCTAAATTTAAAACACCTGATCTATTCCTAGAAGGAAAGCTTAAAAGAATAACCTAGCAGAGGAAAATTGTCATTTACGTATGACAAGACTTCAGCAAATATACTGAAGGAAATGTTAATATTCTTAAGTTCTTTTAATGTGATCTGCTAGACTGCCTATAATATGAACGAGTATGATTCGGATAATTTTATTAAATTGTGTTCCCAGTCTCTACACATTGCAAAACTATTTATTATACCATAAGATATTACAGAATGATAGTAGGCCCTAACTGTGGGAAAGAATTCTTACCTCTAAGCTTGTAACTTGAGTAAAGCATGACCCAACACGCTTTTAGTTTTTATTTTGTTACAGTAGTGTATAATTTTCGGAATGTGAAGGTGAGGTCAACAGCCGGCTGGTCTGTTTCTCCTTTCAAGGGCTGTGGCGTCACAGATTATTATTATTATTATTATTATTATTATTATTATTATTATTGTTATTGTATAATTATGTTGTGTCATGTCCCTCCAGTCAAAGTAATAACAACAATACGGCCTACCCAAGGATTTTGCAGAATTTTTTATGCCAGTGTCAGAATAAAATTTGAATATTTTATTGCTATTCGGTTTCAACCGGGTTTGAAACGGAATTGTAGTGGTCTTATCTGTAATTATTTTAAGTTTATTATTAGTGAACCATTTTTTTCGTTTATCGTTTGTGTTTGAAATAGGCCAACTTTTTATGAACTACAGCTTATCGTCTTCTTCTATAAGCAGTAAGGACACAAGGAGCACAAGTAAAGTATTGCAGTGTCGAAATAAAATTTTAATATTTTATTGCTACCGGGTTTTAGCTGGCTATGAAAGGGAATCATAGTGGTTTTATCCGTATTTAGGTTAACTTGATTACTAATGAAAAATTTATTTGGTTTATTGTTTGTCTTCGAAATAGGCCTACTTTTCGTAAGCTACAGCTCATCGTCTTCATGGAGTTGTTCACTTTATATTTATCCTCGAAGTGTCGTGAACACAAAAAGCTATGCTTGGATGGACACCATTTGTCTCCTTTCATATTTATTTAAGGGAAAGTGCAATAAAATAAAAATAAGACTGTAGCCTACACTGCGTATGGTTTGCTGGTCTTTGTTACACATTTACGAATGAAAACATGCTGCTAATTAACAAAACTATTGACTTAACTTCATAAAATTTACTTGAAATATGATATATAATTTTTGTATGTTTTCTTATGCTATTGCAGTTATATGCAGGGCATGTGTGTATATATATATATATACCGTAGAAGAGGGTAAAGTCGATCAAAATTTTGCAATTTTTTTATGATATTGAGGTTATGCAATGGAGCGAAGTTCCTCAGAAAATAGCATTTTGTTGTCATATCCTTCACTTATGAAGGCACTTACAAGAATTGAATTAAACTCTATCAAAAACTGATTTTTTTAATTTGACTTGTGATCGAAGTAGCCTGCTTAAATGGGGTAAAGTCGATCACCATTGAAATTTTAGTTTAAGATCGATTTTAAAATATTGCAGAGTAAAGTCGATCACTGTTTATGTTTTTAAAAACAAATTAAGTGTATTACATATATTTTATTTTTTTACAAGGGGTGTAAAAAACAATAATCTCCAATATATGCCTATAGCATTATATAGTGTATCTTTTGTTACTGTGATCATAATATTCGATACAATTAGGCCTATAAGTCTCCACTGTACAAACGTGACTATGATTGCCAACTTATAAAACATAAAAACATATTTAAATACTTCACATACCAACAAACAAAGATTTAAGAATTCAAAATTTATATTGAAATACCACACTTCAGTTATAATCTAAAATGCAATTCAACATTGCTTAGGCTTATATCAGATGTTATTTTAAATCTTTCCTTCCTGTCATTTTAGAAACTACATTGTTCCCATCGTCAGGTACAGAGGGGTGTACAAAATATGTTCCTTTGGCAGTGCTTCTCTTACGCAAGAAATTCACCATAATTTCGTCTTCCTCTTTCCCCACTTTCCCCATCAATATAAGCTAAACTGTGACACTTTTCTGTTTATAAATGTTAGTTGGAGGTATTTCGGTGAACAATTTATTCTTCCTGCTGGTCCTATCTGCTTCCAGTAGGTCGATTTCATGATCGACTTAACCCTACAAAGGTGCAAGTTTTCTTAAAATAATAAGTTTCAATACTAACATTTACGTACTGCAAAACCATTATTTCAGGATACAATCTCAACGAAAAGTACTTACGTATACTTCCTGTCTCCTTTCACTGCTGACGATAATTTAGAGTTTGTAAGACTTTGTTTTCGTTTAAGAGAAAAAGTTGAAAATCACAATTTTCACTCCAACGGTAATTACACTGTGTTCCCATTGTTGGCATTCCCATGCTTTTTGTTCCCCTTGCTTACATTTGCAATGTCAGGCAATGAAGTCAGCATATATATATATATTGTTTCTTCCTAACTCCTATCTGTGTTATATACATGAAACAGAACAATATTGCAGAGCAGCACTTCCAAACAGTCGTTTCCGTATATAAACTATAATTGTTTTCCACTCACTTTTCCTAAGTGTTTCCACATTAAGAATAATAATCAGGAGCTTTTAAAATGTTACTTTCATTAAAAAAAACCATTAGCACTACTTGCAGTGATTACGGTTTTTTATATTATATGTAATGTGGTCACGATACTACGCTTCTTTCGTATTTCTGTTACGAATCTGTTTCAGGTTGCGTTACGTTAGTTTAGTCTCTTGGAATGCCTGGCATATACGAATCTGTGACACATCGGATTAGTTTAGGCTTTTGATTTGCCTTGCGTATACGAATTAGGTTCAGGTTACGTTATGTTAGTTTAGTGAAAGATCGCTTTAACAGAGAAAAATTCTCATCGGCATCGGGATTCGAATTCGGGTTTTCAGCTTTACGTGCTGACGTTCTTTGCACTACTACCACAAACATGAATACCTTTTCTTAGAAAGCCTCCAGCACTGGGATCAAAACCAGTGTTTTCAGCTCTATGTGCTGATGCTCTATTCACTAAGCCACACCAGATTCCAATTCCGATGCCGGATTGAATCCTTTCAGTTTAAGTTCCACCTCTTAGTTTCCCTTTAGTGGCCAACCCTCATGCACTGTATCACAGATTGTGACAGTGGCACAATGTCCAATGTGACTCTGTGCAGAGGTGCACTCATTACGAGTGACTAAGTGACTGGGATCCGACGAAATGAACGCAGTCTTAAATCGCTAAGTAATTATATACCCATATCTTATTGTTGCAATGTACTGGTGTGGCATAGTGCATAGAGCGTGAGGACGTAGAGCTGAATACCCGGGTGCGAATACCGATGCCGGAGAGAATTTTTCTCTGGTCCACCAATCCTTCATCATATGATAACGCAGAATTCCAGCACGGAAATATCATATGTACTTCGGTACATCACAATAATAGGTTAGTTTAGGCTTTTGTATTCTTGTGTGTACTTAAAATTGTTTATTACTGCGCCCTGTCTTTGCTGTGATGACCTTCCTTTGGTTACGCTAATGTGAAGATTTATCAAAAGTCAGTAGACTAATCAAAGTCTTCAAGTTATGACCATCATTATTATTATTATTATTATTATTATTATTATTATTAAGTTAGCTTAGATTAACTTAGATCAAAAGCCGTCAAGGGCCTTTATCCTGGCTGGCACATGAAGATTTTTATGACAGCGAAGGTAATTTTTTGTTAGTGATGTTGTAAGTACTGGTGACTGAGAATCAAGGAAGTATAAACTAAGTTACATTGCGAAAATTATGGATTTTTTTTTTTTTGTAATTAGGCCTATTTGTTCTTTTTTACTTTTTTTGATTCTGTATTCCATTATCACAAGTGAAGCAATCTTCACATTACAGCACATGGTGTCTTTCATATTCCTTGGTTTCCTTTTCTGACTAGAAAGCGCAACATATTCACCTCTATTACGATGCAACTCTTGTCGAAAACGTAATTTACTACATTTTGCAACAATTTTTCTCCCCCTAAAATATATAGCTATAAAATCGTACGTTTTTAAACTCCAGCTCCACTAAAACTGCCTTACAAATTAAACGATTTTCAGTTCCAAAATCACCGAAAGTACTTGTGCGCTAGTTTCTCCGTGATTTTTTTTCTGAAGCTATTCGCATATCATGCTAAGTAAAGAGGTGCAATAAGGTTCAAATATGGTATGGTATGGTATGGTATGGTTTATTCTCACTCAAACCTTTGGTCCTGCTGGCCCTTCACATTATATAGTATTCGGGCCAGCAGTCCCTTCCATATACTATTTACAACTTGCACAATACTCGATGTTAATGACCGACATCTCTTCAACATTTAATGTTCACCCACTAAGTCTTTCATGTTCGTTCACCACACTTCCTATATTTCTGCGTTTATTAAATATTCCTTCTTTCCCTCTACTCCTACCTTCTACTATTTCCTAACAACGTAACAATTACTTTTTCTATTCCTCATTTTCACAGACCAACTTATTTAACATATCACTACAATCATTTACTGTACTATAGTCTTAACTAAGCCTACCCTCTATTATTTGCTTTACATCTATCTATATTACTTCTTTGTCCTACTGATCCTATCTAGTCTAGTCCTACTTTTAGCTCCTCTACTCTTCCTATATTTACAATACGTCCTACTCATTCCTACTAATTAAATAACTCATCATGACCCTTCTCATACTAAAACACTATTCACCCATTTAATTAATCCTTCATTCCACTGACACACCATTTCCTTAGATTGTATGCTGGTTTGTCCTTGCTGCTCTCCGCCTTATCCCTATCGACTTTCTTTTGCACATTAACCTTTCCCAGCTCTTGTCTCACGTTGCCTTAATTTCTTTCGCTGACACCACACACGTCTATATTACCGCTCCTATTCGTTTGACACATTACACAAGGTTCAAATATAATGGGCTGGTGACAAATGTCTAAGTTTCCGTCCCCTTGAAGCTCCAGCTCACAAGATGACACAAACCAATTTTAAAAATATGTTTAACTACAACATTAAAACATGTTACCATTGCAAACATGGAATTTAGTTCCGTTTGTTTTGAATAAAAGCAATACTAAAGTGATACTGTTTACCATTCTTCATTTCATATTGGAGTTTAGCTTTCTCTATCTTTTGTTTGCCAATATTCTTCATAGGGGGCATTGACATTTCTGCAGTCGAAGTCCTGCTGGATAGTAGCATAAGTTAGACGATTCATGACATGATCCATTTTCAAATGTTCTTTCGTCGCAGTTCGTCGAGTCCTTATGCCACACTCTCTAAAATGTCTCCTCATGGTTAGTTGTGAGCCGAGAAAGTTTGACGCCATCTTCAATTCAAAAGCACGTATTAAGGGTGGTTTTGAACTTTCTGTTTAGGATGGCGTCCTCTTACTTTGTAGAGAAGCGTGGCCGATTGGGTGGTTTGTGGACGAAATACTAGTTCCCAACACAGGCCTTTTTTTTTATTTATACATGTGTTTTGCATATTTTTTTTTAGTTATATTTGATGTGCTTCTTATTTTTGAGGAAGCAAATAAACTATTAATTTTGTATAGTATATAGGCCAGCCATACCTAATAATAGCCCATGATGTTCGCAAGTCTCGCTTAACCAAGTATATTAACAAATTCCATTAACGTTTGTAATTAAAAATATAAAATAATATAATAAAAAAAATCAACCCTGCCGGGAAGCGAACTTACAACCTTTGGTTTCGATATCAGAAAGCTTACACCTAAGCTGTATCACTTCATACCACTCGCTGCATTGTAGATAGATCCCTATCAAAGAATCTACCACAACAAACACCACAGCATTGCCCTTCGAACACAATAAGTTTACTCGTGTGAAGCTGAGTTAAAAACTTCACATTTAAACTACCAGGAGTCAGGGCAATCTTTTTCAACCCAATTGCACATACACCTGTAAACGACCGTGGATGCCAGAAAATATGCAAAACTATTTATAATGAATAAATAAATAAAAATATAATTAAATGCTTGGTATATTTATTCGATGGTGGAATGATCTGCAGTGTCCAGTAATAATCATAATCATAATCATTTATTACATCCACTGATCATATACATGATATGGGACATGTCATATTTACAAACTAATAATTAATTACATAATATACATAAAAGTAATAACTGCAATTAAATGCAACATAAATTCAATTATACAAAACTTGGAACTTGATTGAAGAAAACTACAGGTCGGTCGATTTCGGCTATAACTCCCGTTTGCAGTATGTCTTGAAGTCAGGAGTCAGTTTCAACCATCCTTCTCGAAGTCAGGATCTGGAAAGAAGAAATAAATTTTTTTGAAGTAAGGCTTTCTTTTTCTATTCAGTTATGACGAATTTTCAATAAATTCGTTCATACTGTAAAAGCAGTTTTTGATTAAAATTTTATAAAGAGCTTTCTTAAATTTCTGATGTGCAGATATTTCTTTAAGATAATTTGGTAGGCTATTGTACATAAGAAGACCAGCATGAATGAAACTGTTTTTATATAGAGTTGTGTTAAAACTTTCAATAAAAATATTATCTTTATTTCTTGTATTGTGCTGGTGTGTGTCTGAATTTGTAGGAAAGCTATGGAAATTATATTTGATAAAATGTAAGGTTTCATAAATATAAATACAGGGTAATGGGAAGATATGTAGTTTTTTGAAGAATGGTCTGCAGCTGGTAGTTTGAGACACTTGAACTATGGCTCTAATAGCTCTCTTTTGTAGTTCAAATATTTGGATTGCATTGGGTGAATTACTCCAAAATATTATACCATACGTTAGGATAGAGTGAAAGTATGCAAAGTACAATGTGCGAGCAGATTCGATAGATGATGCTCTTATTAGTAATCGCAAGGCAAAGCAAATTTTACTTAATTTCTTCTCTAGTTCCTGAAGGTGTACGGACCATTTTACAGTAAATGTTCATCTAGCCATATACCAAGAAATTTTGTATTGTTAGAATATTGAATTGTTTCATGTTGATACTCTATGACCGGCCACTCAGAATTTATTGCTGTCAAGATGTGATACGTACAATTAATAACACTCGCATTAAATTTTAAAAACTCTGTCGTATTTTTTAATTCTTCTTTTCAATTGATATGCATCGTATCTGATTCACAAGTGCTTATGGAGCGAATTCTGAGTACTATAATAAAGTATCGTACTTAAACTGAAGAAGACAGTTCAATCTTATACATTGTATTCTTTTCTTTAGTCGTAATTTTGGTGTTGATATTATATTGTAAATAATTCCGAATATATACTACAGTAGAACTTCGTTATAACGACATCCAAGGGACCTTAAAAATTATGTTGTTATAAATGAGTGTCGTAGTAACCGAGATTCACATTATCAATCTAGAGGTGGAAAATGAAAAATGACAAGTTACTTAGACTTATTTTAGATTTATGTATTGACTTTTAAGCCTACAATGAACATAATAAAATACACGTAGGCCTACAATTATAAATACAGTATTCTGTATTAAAACATTTTGTTCAGTACTCACCAAACTACTTTACTTAGAAGTGAAGTAATCTGTTGTCTTCTACTTGCCCAATACACACTTTATAGCGCTAAATTACGTTCTATGTTCATAATTTCAGTTGCAATTTCACTGCTCCCTCCCCTAGCTTCATAGAACATGTTCATAATTCTATTGGCTTCTAAAGTGTCACTCGCTTCTTTTAGTGGCCATACTGCGTTAAAATGCGTGCACTTAGTGAAAACTTCCTATCGAAACTGATCTAATACCGCATGAATTCGGGCAGATTACAATGGGATGGGGAATCCGCCTGCATTCCAGAGGTCTATGACAGAAGGAGACTGTAAAGAATTTGTCAGGGTCAGATTTCAACAAAATATATCTTAAAATACTTTGCTTCTTAGAAAATCTTATTCCAAACTGAGGTTGAAAATGACGTTATATGCGATGTAGACGCATATACGTTTGTCGTATTAAGCAAGATAGGAAAGCTTATGTCTTATGGGGAATTAGTTGGGACCACAGAATATTTGACGTTATAGGCGAGGTGTCGCACAAAACGAGGTCGCTATAACCAAGTTCTACTGTATTTAAATTGGGATATGTAAAATCGTGTAATTATTGTTTTCATAATAATTTTGTTTATTTGATTGTTATGTCGTCTTTACATCGGCCATTTTGCAAAATCATTGTGACCATGTGACGTCATTATTTGTTAAATTTTACGAAAATAATTAAATATCCTTATGTAAAAGAATCCCAAAGTGGCCAATTAAAAAGTTTCGTTTTGCTGCAGGAACGTAATCTTTTGGATGTGCATATGTCTGGCGTAAAGGAGGAAGATATTAACCAGAGTCATGATCTCATAACCGAAATGAAATTTGAGGAAGATCCTATGGCAATTTCATTCTCTGTGATGAAACGTGAACCTGAGGTGAGTGAATCACATTGTGTTCTTCCCGTGTATATATTGTATTTTGATTGGCTTATGCATTACATCTTTGGTCTATGATGGTATTAAGTAAGCTGATCTGGACTATAGCTATGTTCAGCCATCCTCCTACTGTTAATGTCTGCTTCCCATTAATGAAACATTGAATCTTTCTTGCCTGTAATACAAATTCCGCAAGTACATTAATAATCAGGTACTGCCTACATGGAAGCAGAATTGTTACGGTATGCTTGTCTTTTATAGGGATATCTTATGCGAAGTTTTATCGTCAGATGGCAGGAGTGTTCCATGCTGTGTAACATGTTGTAAGGCTATATTTTGTCACATGCTACAATTGATTACGTTTTCCCGCTTGTTGGTTTTTTGTGCGTGTCAAAATTATATTTACAATTATTTTGTATAACCTAGTACAATTTAACATAATTCAATATTTTCTTACCTCATAATTTAATTTAATTTACAATAAATAATAACGTAAACCTATATAATATTGAGCGATTCCCCGAGATAGGTGGGGAAATCTGCACTATGAAGAATATAAATACGAGTAAATTGAATGTTCATGAACCTAAACGAGAACTTTGAGAACAATATGCACGAATAAAAAAATAGGAAATATGTCGAAAGTGAATATTGCCCTCTTTAATAATTAGTATTTAAGAACCGTACGCTAAAAACAGGATATGCAGCCACCAATGTGTTTTTTTTTTATAGGGAAGAGACTATCGAGATTGAATTCCTTGTATTTTTTCTGTAGTTGCAGAAAGATCAAATGCAATTTTTAATAGGATGATATAATAACATATGATCGCAATAGTATCACGACTAGTAGTGTGTTTTGTAGGTTAAGGACATGCAGTTTTGAATACTGTGTGGGATGATTTTGAAAATTTGAACTTAAAACATGGCTTTAATAATTGGGGTACAGTACATTAAAAACATTATTCACGAAATGGATTTCACTAGGGATCGTCCTGGATAATAAACATCCCAGTTTATCGAGAGTTTACTGCAGGCGTAAAATTCGGAGACTCCTACAGCTACTGCATATAATCTAAGCTAACATAGCTCGCTGTCGAGGTTGCATATGTTTTTATTAATTTTTCTTTTTCCTCTTCCAAAATGAAACGTAGTCAACATTTCCTTACTTGAAGTAGTTACTTTTATTTAATAGCTAGCACTTTCGAGGCCCAATTTTATTACTTATATTTTTTTAGGTTTAAAGCATATATTCAGAATATTTCGGGACCTGATTGAAGACAAAAAGCTTTCCCTGGTTTTTACATATAGGAACATAACAAAAATTAGCCATTTTTAGTTGTTTTTAAGAGTATTTAATATACTGATACACTACATATATCCTCAATGTTTATATACCGAAAAACAAAGGCACACGCAAAGCGCATTCCTCATAGTACACGTGCGCTATCTGTTGGTGCTAGTTCGGGATATCCCTATTGTTATCCGACAGAATGAAAAAAATTACTTATTGTTTCCTCTATATATATTTTGTAACATCGTTCCCGGTGTATCAAAAAAGTTTAGTTATTGTCGTGTGCATGCATCGATCCACCTCCACCTCCTACTTGAATGTTGGAGGGGAGGGGGATAGGAGAGTGATCGTGACTCGAACGTGAAGGCAGTGCTTGACTGGCTCGAGACGGACGATGAAGAAGGCAGAATTAGCCCAGCTGGACGGATCAGGCAACAAAATTGACGATCCTATCCGATAAGTATACACCGGGAACTACAGGCTGTGGCTGTGAGATATGAGACAGGAATGGTTTAGGAGTTTCTTTAAAGTTATGTAAAAGGGGTTGCTGTTCAATTTTTTTTTATTGCATTATTTTACGACGCTTTATCAACACCTACGTTATTTAGCGTCTGAATGATATGAAGGTGATAATGCCAGTGAAATGAGTCCGGGGTTGAGGTTGAGGTAAAACCCCGGAAAAAACCTCAACCAGGTAATTTGCCCCGACCGGGTTCCGAACCCGGGCCACCTGGTTTCGCGGCCAGACGTGCTGACCGTTACTCCACAGGTGTGAACTTGCTGTTCAATGAAATAGTTTTGGTTATTTGTTCTTTTCCCTGAAGGTTTGTTGTGAGTCTATATTGAGAGACATTATAATGTAGGGAGAAGTTGCAACTGATGGTTGGAAGTTTTTGGTTAATTCCCTTTTAAAATAGAGATTGTAATTAAAGAGAATATTCTTGTTGTTGAATGTTTTCCTTTTAATTCTTATCTAAGAGATAACGGCAATGAAGGGAGGTTTTGGTAATTTTTAAAAATTTATCCTTTTTTCTGGAATTCATTCTCGTTTTTCCAAGTTCCCTATTTTTTTAATTTTGGTGTAGCTGAAGAGCCGTCACAGAATGCAAACAGTGAAATTTCAAATCCTGATCGAAACTGCAAATATACTGTATATAATTACTTATTTTATTATGTGTTAGTGATTTCCAGGAAGTTAATTTGTTGGAACTGCCCTTTAGTGAGGTAAAGGTGTAAAGCATTTTCTTTTTCTAAAGCTACAACACTCTCTATGATCGCTCTCTAAAACATCTTTGATCTTTCTTTAGATGTAACTTCATTCTAGATTCTTGTTTTGTCTGCTGATAGCAGTATGTGTTATGTAATATAATGTGGCCATACAGATGAAACTAAGTTTCATTAGAAAATAAAATCGATTTGGTTTCCTGACAACCATTTACGTAAGAGAAGCGTAATGTCTAAAGAATTAATATATGCGAAAAATTTAATGCCGTATTTTCACCAGGATAACATCACCGCTCATACTGTTAATGTTTACTCAGCGAAAGAAAAGAGGCGAAGAGCCTTCCTCCACACACTTGGCGAGTTCTCGCTATCACAGATCACACCTCGCTATGATCATCTATGCACTGCCTTCATGCAGAAAGCATTTATCTGATTATAGTAATGACTCGGGGGGGGGGGGAATATTATAGGTTATGTATTTACGTATATTGCCGTACTTAAATACTGTATATAACCTGTACGTATATTGTCGTACCTTACAAATTACGTACGAACGCTTTGTTGGATCTGAATATTCAGATGATGAGGAAATAGAGTTACATGAACTTATTTTGTTAATGAAAAGAAAAAGTAGGCCTGAAATTAAAGCCAGAAATATCTGAAAATCACATTGTATCTCACGAAAATAAGGGCGAGTTTTGCACACTGGTTTCGATGTGAATGATGAAACGTTTAGACATTATTTCAGGTTGAATGGACCTCAGTTTTTTGCCATTCATTATATGATAGAGGATTCTTTGCTATGTTCTGATTAAAATTATGTAAACTGTTAAGACATATACATAGATACAGTATTTAAAATGTTTAATTAATACTATTAAATCTCATCAAAATAAAATATAGCCCTATTTATTTTCAGATAATCTGATATTTGTCTCCAGATTTCTTCTTTAAGTTTCGTGTTTTTATAGTTTTCATCCCATGTATCATATAAATAGGCCTATGGGTGACATCATACAAGTTCGATAAGTTTCTGACTGCAATTATCAGCCATCTTTTCCCATTTTCAAATAAAAACAACACAATTCATCGCCACCTGTGTTATCTCTTTCTACATTCAATTGTCATAAAGAGTATAAATGTCAAACATCTTGGATAAACGTGTCAAGAAAATTCGCTGAGCTACCGATTTCAGCGAGAAACGCGCGCGAGGTTTTTGCCTCGAACGAGAATCTCTTCCAGTGTGTGGACGTCCATTTGAATCTATGTTATTAATTTTTTAATTTTCTCGCAACACATTTCTCGCTGGCGAAAACTCTGCAAGTGTGTTACGGGCCTAAGTTTGTATTGTGTACTAAAATGTTGCCTTATACTATCTTTATAATTCCGCTTACTGATTTCTCTCCTATGCCTTTAAAGCGAACATAACCCTGTTATGACGTAATCTCTTTCTAATTTTGACAATGTTACATTTCAGGAAACTTCCAAATACGAATATGACACTGATTAACTGTCA
Organism: Periplaneta americana; assembly: GCF_040183065.1. Lineage (NCBI taxonomy): Eukaryota > Metazoa > Arthropoda > Insecta > Blattodea > Blattidae > Periplaneta > Periplaneta americana. The sequence goes on along the minus strand of NC_091133.1, from coordinate 47,711 downwards.
TGTCCCACAATGTTCCTCACTTATTCATGTTAAAAGGTTATTGCCGAAGGCTTGTTGTCGAAGTGTGTGATGACTCAATGGTATAATGTTTGAGTAAGAAACTAAATGCTCCCAATCAGAATAAGTCAAACATAGAATAGAAGATTAGGGGTGTTAGAGTCAGGGAGGTAAAGATGTTTGAGAGTATTTTCTTTTGTATTTGTATTTATATTTGTATTTATTAACATTCCATGGTATTCATACATTGCTTACAGCTAGAATATGGAACATATCAAAAAACCTTCATACTATTATAAAATCTTAATTTATAGTCACAGTCTAGATCAAATATATACAGACGAGATTTACAATATAGTCTGCTAGTGCAACACAAAGTTTTAGTATGAATATCATGAAGTGTTGTTGAATATCATGAATTCACCTACAGAATAGAAGGCATGAGAAATTAGGTACTTCTTTAATTTGGCTCTAAATAATTTTATGTTTTGAGTTTCATTTTTTATATCGATAGGGAGGCTATTAAAGATTTTTACTGCCATATAACGCACTCCTTTTTGATAGCACAATAGACTTGCCGATGGACTATGAAAGTCATTTTTTTGACATGTATTTATGCTATGAATTGTTGAATTAGTTACAAAGTTTTCACGATTACATACGAGGAAGACTATTCATGAAAAGATATACTGACTAGCCATGGGCATTATTTGTAGTCTTTTGAAAATAGTCCTACACGATTCCCTAGATTTGGCACCTACTATTATTCTAATTACTCTTTTTTGTAATAGAAATATACTGTAACTATCTGTGGAATTTCCCCAGAATATTATTCCAAAACTCATTACCGAGTGGAAATATGCAAAGTATATTGTTTTTGAGGTATTGATATTTACTATCTTTTGCATAGATCTAACAGCAGTAGTTCATTGAAACAAAATCACACAGTGGTGGTTTTTCCACAGTTTCTATTCATACATAAGGAATTTCAGCCATCAAATACAGTTAACCAAAAAATATTGTGGGCTGACAACAGAGCAATCCAGAGTGTTATTGTTTCTTTAAAAAACTACTCAAATATTGTTGTTAATCTAACACAGTGTTCAAGGTATGGTACATTATATTGCACAGTAGAGTATTATATGCAGTAATGGCTGAAATATTAAAAAAACTATGGACAGTTAACTTTGGGTATTCGTCATCACAGACGTTAATAACATGTTTAAGAAAGGTTTTTCCATGAAAATATGCATTACCATATAAATCCTGGCCTTATTCATCATAATGTAAAGCACATGTTGTGGATTGTGATCACGTTGTAGAATGCTTAAACACAGAGAGTAACTTGTAAAGTTAGAAGTCGTCTTCTAACACCCTGTAATAAATTGCTAATTTAAGACGTCTCTTTGTACTGCAGGAACGGAATTTCTTGGATCATCATTTGACTGGTATAAAAGAGGAACATGAGGACCAGAGCTCTGATCTCTTATCTGAGATAAAATTTGAGGGAGATCCAGTCCCAATTTCGTTCCCTATGGTGAAGCGTGAACCAGAGGTGAGTGGAGCACAAGTAATTCACAGTATATGCCTCTCCCAGGGTTTATCTTGTATTTTAATTGTCACAGACACTACTTTTTACAACGGTACTTGCAGTGCCTTTTACTCTGTGATGGAGAGGAGAAACACTTATTACTGTTTACTATTTCAAATTATGTCATGTTACAAAGAACTCTAATAATGTTGAACTGTTGTCTCTGTTTATGTTTTAAATGTGGAAATGAAATTGCTTGTTATGCTTACTCTTAATAGTTGGCAAGCTACACATTCCCACAATGCGTTTGAAAAAATGTTTTTCTTAAGGACACGACTTTTTTTGTATAAAATTCTTAATAGTTTTTACCGTGTCCAAATAATTGATTTTGCTTTAGATGTATGAATAAATAAATATTCAAAGACAAGGAATGTTAAACGGTGACATTTAAGGTGACATTAAAAATGTCTTACAAGAAACTAAAATGTACAGTAGATAATATTTCACATAATGAAAATATGCAGTAAAATATAGTATACAGATAAAAAATAGAATGAGAAAATTGAATTTGAATTGAAGTACAAATGTCGCCATAAAATCAGCAGAGAATCCTTCAAGGCTATCAAGGAATCCTTAATTGTTGTTGTTGGGACTACAGTGTGACGTGGCATCATTTCTTCGGCTTTTGTTTTTGAGTATGTACTTATTTTCAATATATCCTTTGTAGAATATTATCATATTTGCAGAGAGAAGATATTTTGTAACTGCACGATAAATTACATAGCTGATTTTTATTCTGTCACTAAAGTGTATATAATTTTAATACAGGTAGACAAACATAAAATTACAAACTTAATTTTGCCAATTTTAAAATTACTAGAAATAAACTTAATTTCGTTTACCTCTTATGACTAGACTCCAAGTAGACCTTGAAAGTAGCAAACTGGTTTGGTGCAAGTTACCCGGTTGAAGTTCTTTCAGGGCTTAGCCCTTTAACCATTGAGAACAAATGCTCGGTAACTTTCAGTGCTGGACCCTGCATTCATTTCGCTGGCATTATGTATCACCTTCATTTCAGTCAGAAACTGGATAACCCTTGCAGGTGATAAAGTGTCGTAAGATAAATCACTTACAAAATCCACCAAATTCGTGATTAGAAATTGAATTGTTCGTTCATAGATAATTTCTGCTGTTGTACAGTAGTTAAATATTGATTCTATAACAGCCATTTTTCACCAGTTTGCGTTGGCACACTCGTAAAATCCGCTGGTGTGCGGCAGAAAACCGAATGCAGCTCAAATCAGCCTTCAGTAAACATAGAGTAGCTGTGCGAGCAACAGAGAAGAGAGTGACTGTCGCGCATCTAGGGTAGCTAGATGAGTAAAATTATAATATCGTGCCAACCTTAAAAAAATATCGTATTTTACTTGGCTTTATGATAGAAAATGTTTCATGCATTAAATACCTTAACAGCACATTTAATGATATTGTGTTTTTTCGAATTTCCCAAATAACAAATTAGAAAAGACATGCATAATAATTACAGTATCTGTAGTAATGTCACGAGAGGTCTGAGATTTATCTGGGAAATCTCAGACCTCGAGTGGCATTTATTAGGACTATTTCGTGAATAAAATAAAAATGTAAATAGTATATCCCTAAAATTCAATCACAAAATGTTAATAATTTTGTTTATTAACGAATACTTAACCTATTCAGACATTGTGAAGTTGAAATACTCGTAGATGAATATCGATTACTGCAATAAAGAAATTCGACGTTATTATTCAGTAATGCCAATTGTGAAAAGCGAAATATAGGTTTAACAATTTTAATTACATGTACTGCACTTTTCTCTTATTATTATAACATAAATACATTTTCATTATCAGCTGAAATCATAATTTAATTTAACAGTAACAGTGGGGACAGCTATGTACCAATGCTTATGTATTCACAACGAGACATGATGCTACACAGTGAAACCATCTCTGTATAGATAGGCCTAATTAAAATACGAATTTTATTACGCCATACGGAAGGCAATTTGATGAAATGACCTTATTATTACTATGCAAGGTCATTGGGTTTGATATGCAATGATGTTACATAAATTTGAACATCTGACTTTCTATTAAATGTTTCATTTCATTCGCAAGATACAATTTTATAGGCTACTTATAGGACATGTTACCTGTGGCAGCAGGACCAATGTCATGTGTCTTATTTCGACCGTTACAATCAGTGCTACACGAAAGCATTTTTTATAGCTCGACAAACGCATTCTCGCTGTAGTGTGTAACGGAACTAAAGCTGCATCTACACCGTACGCAGTGATCTACACAATTCAATATCCCAATCGCATATGCGTGCAATCTGGGAAGAATATTGAAAGAATTAAGTTTAAAAGGTACGTTCAATTAAGATGCATGAAGATTTTGTGCCTACATGGTGCGCCGTTTTGAACGTCGTCTTCAATGCGTAAATATATTAATTAATATTAAATATCAATCTTGCATTCATTGCTTTAATGTTGAAAGAAAAGTTTAACCGTGTAGTTGCATCTTAATGTATTCATGATCATCAATTTACGGTTAAACAGTTGGCGACAACGACTAAAGAAAAGAATCACCATGCCATTAATTGATAGCGATAAATTTAGCTGCAAAAATTATCGTGAAGTCTGACTGATTGGTTGGAATTAAAAATTTCATTACACTTCATTGGTCGAAAATGGAATGACGTCATATAAACGAAATAGTCACACTAATATAGGAATAATTTTGTATCATTAAATTTATCATTATAGACATAAACCTTAAATAAAAATACGAATATTTTGTTAATTCAGTATGTGAATAATGCTGTTGTTTCTCTTTTCAAGGTTTTATGCAACATGGACCTTTTTATCGTTCATCGTATTATCATTTCCCAATATGTTGACTCAAAACTAATTGATATAACATTAAAAATATTTTATTTAGTAGGCCTATATTAATGCATATATTTTTTTTCTCATTTATAGTGAGGAACTCGTAAGTTTAGTTCCTAAAAGTTTAATTTGGCTGTCCTTTCAGTGTTGCCAACTAATACCAAATATATGATGAAAGAGGGAAAAATCACAATGCTATGTACTACAATAATAATAATAATAATAATAATAATAATAATAATAATAATAATAATAATAATACAGTATTAACAATTACAATGTCTTGCATGTTTACTTATTTATCACACGTCATCTTTATTTGCGAGATGTTTCCTAAATGGTTCAATAATTTATGAAACAGTATATTTTCTTCCTGGACTTCTCGCATATTACGTTGGTAATTAGGATTAGGATATGATCTAATATTAAAATTAATTTTGTCTGGCAAAATGAAATTCATTGCTTTGACTAAACAGTTTACAATTCACGACACCTATCTAAAAATGTATTTAGTTTGATAAAACAGAATACAACTTTGAAATGTGTACCCTACTAAAAATACTTACGAGCACTTTATTTTTTGGAGAAGTTGCTACAATGCTATTTCCTCTCTTGGAAATTTTAATAAAAATCTAAACACGAAAGAAATTCATTAAAATGTGAAATATATTTCTGTCCATGTTTCATACCAAGTAGATCTATAACCTATTTCTTATTTAATCGCACTTATCTGAATATAGAGTTGAATTGGAATCACAACGCAACACAACTGAATTGCGTATTGATATGAATATTAATACCGGTATTACTAAATACAGTAATTATTAATTCACAGGCTTAGGTACTTGCATTTTCATCAGTTTCCTTGACTGCAAACCGAAATTATTGCTGCCAACATAACAGAAATAACTTCCAGTTGTATTTGTTAGTATTCGGAATTCGAAACGAAGTTGGTAAAAGAAAATTCAACCTGACATCTAGAAAATCCCTATAATCCATTAGCATATGTAGTAATAGGTGGAAAATGGATAGGTTTCACCCTTAGGGTATTAAGTAAGCTGATCCGGACTATATTTGTATTTTCTAGTACTCATTCCTTTCTAAAACCTTAAAATTCCTCTCGTACTTGGAAACAACAACTTTAGATTATATGAGTGTTCCTCAGGATTTTAAATTGTGCCACTGATTGGAAAAGGTTTAAAAATGTTGGGGATTAATTTACTATAGGATATCGCTTAATTTTCGTCAAGTTGGACAAACTATGACGTCACAATATGGCCGCAATCACGTCACAACATGGCCGACGTAAACCAAAACAAGAAATAAATAAAACTATCTAAAAAAATTAAAAAAACAAATTGACGATATCCCATTCTACAATATTACCCATCCGCTATTATCCAAAATACGATATGGCCAAAACAATTCGCGATGTCCCATACTGGAACAGAGCCCATCCTCTCTTATCCAAAATACGATATCGCCAAAACAATTCACGATATCCCATTCTGGAATATAGCCCAACCGCTCTTATCCAAAATACGATATCATCAAAACAATTCACGATATCCCATACTGGAACAGAGCCCATCCGCTCTCATCCAAAATAGGATATCAGCAAAACAATATCACAATATCCCATTCTGAAATATAACCCATTCGCTCTTATCCAAAATACGATATCACCAATACAATTCACGATATCCCATTACGGAATATAACCCATGCACTCTTATCCAAAATACGATATCACCGAAACAATTCACGATATCCCATACTGGAACAGAGCCCATCCGCTCTTATCTAAAATAGGATATCAGCAAACCAATACCACAACATCCCATTCTGAAATATAACCCATCCGCTCTTATCCAAAGTACGATATCACCAAATCAATTACAAACATCCTATCCTCGAATATAACGCAACCCCTCTTATCCAGAATAGAATATCAGCAAAACAATTTCAAAACATATATTCATCTCATGTCACTAAAACATCCCCTCAACGAGCCCACTAACCTTCTCACATACCTCGGCTTTCACACAAATAATAGAAATACAACACAAAAACATAATAAAAACTTCGAATTTAAATAAACTAACCTTCAAATCATTTCCAAAAAACCACTTCCTACTGCTGTGCTCTCACAATTTTGAATCCCAAATAAAAACATTAAAAAGAAACAACGAACAGATCCGCACACACACACCCATATATACAAAACCAACTAAATTAAAAACATATTTTTACAATAAATAAATTAAACATTATCCTCGATACGTAATTACTACCCTAGCAAACGAAGTCATCATTATAAAAAAACAAATAAAACGCTCTCCCTAGCGAAAAAAAAATGTAACCTCTACAAAAACAATAAGGGTAATAACAACAAATAATTAAAACGAAAACAAAATAAAAATCACTCCTAAATAAAAAAAACTCACACATCCTTATTCTCAAGAACATACAAAACACATCTCTCAAAAACGCACTAACAACACAATCACCCACATTAACATTCTTCCTCCAAACATACTCATCTAAATGTCCCTGATCGACCCTTCGCTTCAAACCTCTTGGCCAGGAACACACTCCATTCCAAAACAAATAACCAAAAACACAACCTCTCATCAATGAAACAAATAACACAATGATTTCTAAACGACGACTCAAGAATTAAATAAATAATAGAACGATTTACTCACCATCCAAACACAACCTTAACCGGTATGCCATTCAAACTTCATGAATACCAACCACGAACAAAATTTACCTATCTACCAACCTATCCACTTCCATCCAAAAAGTGACGTCTTCAAGTGACGTCATAATATCACATCACTCCATTCTCCAATCTAGCCAACATAAATTCTCATAAAAACAATAACGATATCTTATAATCAAGTAAACCCAAATGTTGATCTTTAGGGAAAAGAGTTATCCCATGGAAAATCTGCCCAAGAATTCTCTTGTGTTATCTTACAGTCTATTATGCCTAATACGATTAAATGCAATTCTCTGAAATCTAATATCGATGTCCTTTTCTTAATCTAAATTGTGCTATCTTTCTGTTTTATTTTTTCTATATTTTTAGGAAGAGGAGAGTGATTTGGACACAGTGAATGATGACGCAAGAGTGGAAGTATCAGCAGAGGACAACGAGGTTTTGACGGAGAGGTGAGTGAGGTTTGCGAGTCTTCACGTAGAGAGTTGATTGTGTTTGAAGTGTCTGTTAGCTTGACTGTCCAGAAGCAGCTTCAGAAGAACTGTCTGTCTGAATCATCCAGCAATAATCAGTCATCTCATTCACACTCCGCTTCCCTTGGTATCTGGTTGCCATAATGTACTGTTCCAACCTTTCTTCATGTTCTTCACTAAAAGTGCGTAGTTTTTCAGGAAAGAAATATATATGGACATGCAAGAAGTGGGCCCTTATAGTCATATTACAGTCCAGGGTCTCTGCAACGTAATTGCTACTGTTTCTTTATAATTGAGGTCTTTATAATTCCCTAAGAAATTATGTACTAACATTTTGAATCTATTTCAATAGTATTTCTGCAAATCTTTGATCACATTTACAAAGCCACTGTGTAACATTAATTTTTCTGTTTTATTTATTTGTATATTATTTATATATTTGTTGTTTATGTGTTTACTTACTCCTTTACTTATTTATTTATTTACTTATTTTTTATTTGTTTATTCATTCCTTCATTTATTTGTTTATTATTTCATTTATTTGTTTATGTGTTTACTTACCTTTTTACTTATTTATTTCTATATTTTTATGTACCTATTTATTTACTTGTGTTTTTATATTCTTATTTATTTATTTACTTATTATTTATTTGTTCATTCACTTATTTATTTGTTTATTCAATTATTTATTTGTTTATTCATTCATTTATTTATTTATTCATTCATTTATTTCTTTATACATTTACTTATTTATTTATTCATTCATTTATTTGTTTATTCATTAATTTATTGGTTTATTCATTCTTTTATTTGTTTATTCATTCATTCATTTATTTATTTGTTTATTTATTTATTTCTTTATTCATTCATTTATCTGTTTATTCATTCAATCAATGATTTATTTATTTAACCTGTCTGTCTATTCATTCCTTCGTGTAATTAAGGACATCAGTCTTTCATTTCCACACCACCAGCAATACTACTGCAATAATACATACAATGGTTCTTGAACAATATTATTTCACCAATGTCTGATATGTTTCTGTTTGGCCACTGTTTCCTATTCCCCTGCATAGACTAGCCCTATTGTCCCACTCACAGAAGAAACATGTTGGTGTTGTTATTAACTAATGCAGAATACTTAGCTGTAAAGCCATTAATCCTCTTGCTGTCCAATATTTCGCACATACAGTGAGTTTGGAGCAGTGCTGTCACGAAATCTGCACCGCAACTTATGATTTTGATGTTACGAGATGGCCGCGTGCGTTTCTATAAACATCTGCATGTGAGTACGATAATAATGAGACAGTTGAATGCTCGTAGTTCAGTTTCTATTTGTAATATTCTTTTAATCTTACAACAAAAAAAACCGTACTTTACTATGAAATTCAGATTAGTGTAACTCTGAAAATATTGATATTAGGATACATGTTTGTATGACATATTTGCTCATAATGTCTTCGAAAATAAGCTGTGTAAATGGCGGAGAATCCTCGTGAATCAGCTTTTGTATAACATGAATAAGAATTCTAAAAATTTATAGCATATTTGTAATACGGAATTTGGAAACAATCGCATATAATAGCACCTCATGAAATAGGTTTGTGTTCATTTGAATGTTCAAAAATTGTATGTATATTCGTTGCGACTATTTTATAGATTAATAGTATCTTTGCTTCAGGATTGCAGCTACCAATGGGAGGATTATATCATCAGAATTGGACAGTCTTTCTCTTGAAGAGAACGAGATTGTGTGCGACATTCCCAAGAATTCAAGTTCTTTGGGAAAACCTGTGCGGACTCATGAAGATGAGAAACAATTGGAACTAGAGTTCTCTAAAGTATCTTTCTCAACTGCGAAAAAAAACAACGAGCATTTACCCATCGACGTAGGCAAGAAACGTTTCAAATGTGATGTTTGTGGTAAAGATTTCAAGAAATTGGCTTGCCTAAAAAGACATGAGCGCGTTCATACAGGCGAGAAACCTTTTAAATGTGATGTTTGTGGTAAGTGTTATTCGCAGGCTGGTAGCTTAAAAGTCCATAAACGCGGGCACACAGGCGATAAACCTTTCATATGCAATGATTGTGGTAAAGATTTCACGACTTTGGCTTGCCTAAAAAGACATGAGGGGGTTCATACTGGCAAGAAACATACAGGCGAGAAACCTTTTAAATGTGATGTATGTGGTAAAGATTTCACGAAAATGGCCAGCCTGAAAGGACATGAGCGCGTTCATACAGGCGAGAAACCTTTTAAATGTGATGTTTGTGGTAAGTGTTATTCGCAGGCGGGTAGCTTAAACGTCCATAAACGCGGCCACACAGGCGAAAAACCTTTCATTTGCAATGTTTGTGGCAAAGATTTCACAACATTTGCTTGCCTAAAAATACATGAGCGCGTTCATACAGGCGAAAAACCTTTTAAATGTAAAACTTGTGGTAAGTGTTTCTCTATATTGAGCAATCTAAAGAGACATAGCCTGTGTCACACTGCTTTCAAATGTGATAACTTGAAATCTAATAAATTGAATGGGCATGATCATCTATACTCTGGTGAGAAACCATTCAAATGTGACATGTGTGGTAAGTCTTACTCTATGGCTTATTTACTAAAGAAGCATGAACGCGTGCACACTGGCGTGAAACCTTTTAAATGTTCCAGTTGTGATAAGTGTTTCTCTTATTTGAATTATCTAAAATGCCATGAACTTCTGCACACTGGCAAGAAACCTTTCAAATGTGATGTTTGTGGTGAATGTTTCTTGCAGTTGAGTATCTTAATAGTCCACAAACGCAGGCACACAGGCGATAAACCTTTCATATGCGATGTTTGTGGTAAAGGCTTCACGACGTCGGATAACCTAAAAACACATGAGCGCCGACATACGGGCGAGAAGCCGTTTGAATGTAAAATTTGTGGTAAGTGTTTCTCTGACTGCAGTAATCTAATAAGACATAACCGGCTTCACACTGCTTTGAAATTTGATGTTTGTGGTAAGCGATACTTGAAATCGAATAAACTGAAAGTGCATGAACGCCTTCACAGTGGCGGGAAACCTTTTAAATGTGACGTTTGTGGTAAATGTTTCTCCCACTCATATAGACTGAAGAACCATGAACGTACACACACTGGCGAGAAACCTTTCAAGTGCGATGTTTGTGGTAAGTGTTACTCGAAGTCTTATACCTTGAACGTCCATAAACGCGGGCACACAGGCGATAAACCTTTCATTTGCGATATTTGTAATAAAGATTTTGCTACGTTGGCCGGCCTGAAAGTACATGAGCGTCGACATAGTGGCGAGAAACCTTTTAAATGTGAAATTTGCGGTAAGTGTTTCACGGATTTGACTAACGTAAGAAGACATAAGCGGATTCATACTGGTTAGAAACTGTAGCAATGTGGTGTTTGTGGTAATTGTTACTTGCACTCGGGTAACCTAAAAGACCAAGTTCTCTTTCGCATTTGCGAGTAACCTTCCAAATGTAATGTTTGTGGTAATTGTTACTCGAAATAGGATAACCTAACAGCTCATGGACGCCGACACAGAGACCAGTAACCTAAAAATACAATGTTCGTTGTGAGTGATTCTCTCACTACTGGTCTTTAAGCCATGAACTTCTGTGAAACATAAATGTGTGAACCGTCAAATGTGTTTTACTATTGCTAAATATTCAAGTACTCTTACCTTATCGTAACAAATATTTCTAATGCTATTTTTGTGGTGAGTTGTTTTTTCACTGTGGGGTATCGTGAAAAGCTATTGCCATGTATAGGCGAGGTGCCTGAAACGTGTTTCCTTTGCAAAAGTATTTCAAATATGTTTGCAAAGATACTGATGAAAAGATTTGGTAATGCCACGATTGTGGAATGTTTTTGTCAGTTCTGTAATCTAATGTTTTTGGGGTTTGGTCCACAAAATAAACCGGGAACGGAAAATACAACTAGAGGTTAAATACTGTTCAAATACATTCATTAAAAGGTGAACGGGAAATTTGTAGGAAAAGTGAAAGTTGATTCACTCTGTTGTCATAAAACTATTTTCGTGTCGTGTATTTTGTAGCATGGAGGCCGTAACAGGACATCATCTTCATCCGTCGTGTCTTAATTCAAAAATGCAGTAGAATCACGTTCAGTATTATCCTACGTATATTTGATCAGATTACCGAGTCAATTGAATTATTAAACAATTCTGTGTCATCAATTCGTTAGTAGGTTAATCTATGTTTGAAGAATTGTTTTGAGATCATGGGATGAGTGATAGCAAGAGTAAGAAGGTAAACTATAGATGAGGCGATACCTGACATGTGAGCTGTGTCAGAAAGGAAAGATTGAGCTTTCAAAAATAGAATTTATTTCATGATGTTTAATAAACGAATCTAGAGACAATTAAGGTCATCTCATACCTAAAACCTGTTTTCCACCTCCATACTGATTGGTGACATAGCCACGGTACATAGTAATGTCACATAACAGATCTTGCGTCCCGTGCTGTACATAAGATTTGCTGATGATATGGCGATTGAAGAAGAGATCATACTAAGAGGTAAGCTGCTGGAGCTAAGGGACATCTCCAAGCAATATGGGATGAAGATAGATACAAATGAGGCGAAAAACATGGTTGTAGGTACAAAAATAAACAAGATAAATTTACTAATTCTGAATGAAGCAGTAGAACAAGTGGACAAATCTCAGATACTTGGGGTTTACTATAAGCAGTAACATGAGCTGCTGCCAGGAACTCAAACATAGGATAGCAATGGCCAAGGAAGCTTTTAATAGAGAGAGGTGCATCTTCTGCGGACTTCTGGACAAATAACTAAGGAAGAAACTACTGATGTGCTTTTTATGAGGAATGGCATTGTATGGGGAAGAAGCATGGACATTACGACGAAGTGAAGAGAAGTGAAAAGAACTATTTAAATGTGAATATGGAGAAGAATGGAACTTGTTAAGTGGACAGTCTTAATAGGAAATAAAGCTGTGTGGGAAAGAGTGGGTCAAAAAGGAATGATGCTGAAACTGACCAATAGGAGAAAAAGGAATTGGTTGGGTCACTGGTTGAGAAGAAACTGCCTACTGAAGGATGCACTGGAAGAAATGGTGAACGGGAGAAGTGCTCGGGGTTGAAAAAGATATATAATAGACGACATTAAGATATGTGGATCATCTGTGGGGTGAAAGAGGAAAACAGAAAATAGGAAAGATTGGAGAAAGCTGGGTTTGCATTGAAAGACGTGCCCCTTGCCGGAACACTGAATGACTGAGTTTGTGTTTATGTCAACTGGCTTGTTCTCATGAAAGAACGCCATTTTTCAATTATGCACATTGTCGTTTCCGTTGCCGGTTTATTGTGAATCATATTGCAGTTTTGTACTCATCCAGTGAATGTATCAAAATTTTATTAATGTAGCCATAAGTTTACACATTTAAAATGTTATTTCTTATCTGTACTCCTTGAAATACTGATTCGGTCCTCAATTTATGTTAACATTATTGTATCGCCTTTATATTGTTTGTTTTATTTTATTTCTATTTCTTACTTACTTACAAATGGCTTTTAAGGAACCCGAAGGTTCATTGCCACCCTTACATAAGCTCGCCATTGGTCCCTATCCTGTGCAAGGTTAATCCAGTCTCTATCATCATATCCCCTCTCCCTCAAATCCATTTTAATATTATCCTCCCATCTACGTCTCGGCCTTCCCAAAGGTATTTTTCCCTCCGGTCTCCCAACTAACACTCAATATGCATTTCTGGATTCGCCCATTCGTGCAACATGCCTTGCCCATCTCAAACATCTGGATTTAATGTTCCTAATTATGTCACGTTGAGTGGAAGAGAAGGCCTTATGGCCTTAACTCTCCCACCTAAAATAAATCATTATTATTATTATTATTATTATTATTATTATTATTATTATTATTATTATTAAGAATACAATGCATTCAATTCCGCGTTGTTTAACTTTCTCCATTCTGCTGTAACTACATCCCTCTTAGCCCCAACTATTTTCCTAAGAACCTTATTCTCAAACACCTTTAATCTCTGTTCCTTTCACAGAGTGAAAGTCCAAGTTTCACAACCATACAGGACAACCGGTAATATAATTTTTATAAATTCTAACTCAGATTTCTTGACAGGAGACTAGCTGATAAAAGTTTTTCAACCGAATAATAACAGGCATTTCCCATATTTATTCTGCGTTTAATTTTCTCCCGAGTTTCATTTATATTTGTTACTGTTGCTCCAAGATATTTGAATTTTTCCACCTCTTCGAAGGATAAATCTCCAATTTTTATATTTCCATTTCGTACAATATTCTGATCACGAGACATAATCATATACTTACTCTTTTCGGGATTTACTTCCAAACCGATTGCTTTACTTGCTTCAAATAAAATTTCCGTGTTTTCCCTAATCATTTGTGGATTTTCTCCTACCATATTCACGTCATCTGCATAGACAAGAAGCTGATGTAACCCGTTCAATTCCAAACCCTGCCTTTTATCCTGAACTTTCCTAATGGCATTTTCTAAAGCGAAGTTAAAAATTAAATGTGATAATGCATCTCCTTGCTTTAGCCCGCAGTGAATTGGAAAAGCAACAGATAGAAACTGGCCTATACGGACTCTGCTGCACGTTTCACTGAGACACATTTTAGTTAATCGAACTAGTTTCTTGAGAATGCGCAATTCAATAAGAATATCATATAATACTTCTCTCTTAACCGAGTCATATGCCTTTCTGAAATCTATAAATAACTGATGTACTGTACCCTTATACTCCCAAATTTTCTCCAATATCTGTCGAATTAAAAAAATCTGATCAATAGTCGATATTTTACGCCTAAAACCGCACTGATGATCCTCAATAATTTCATCTACGTACGGATTCAGTGTTCTCAACAGAATATTGGACAAAATTTTGTATTCCTTTATGTGGCGTCTTTCTCTTCTGTAGGGGCGTGTGCATTTATAACTATGATGTTGCACCATCTACCCTAAATATCCTCCGGACCCTTTACATCCGGAGGTTACATTTGTTGTTTTATATTTGATTTTACATTGTTGATATTTCGGACTTTATACTTCCGATTATTTTATAAAATTTTATAGTTTGAAAATGTGATTCACAAGTTATCTCTGGTGGCCTTAGTTTTATTGTTTTGTTTTATTTGTTCGATTTGAATACCACCACTGCTAAAGTACTAAATATGATAACCTGTCACTGACAAATTCGACCTTGTTTACTGCAGATTTTATTGTTTTATGAAAAAAGAATCCTGTTCCTAATTGGTGTTTATTGTTTTCTTCCCCATAAGACAACAAATAAACTCCTATTTGTCATATGGCATTCCCACCTAACCTGACCTCTTGCACGTCTACGAAGTCTATTCTATATCTAGCTAGTTCTTTTGCTACTAATGTTACCCCTCCTGTTCTATAAAGACTAGTTAAGTTCCAAGTATCAAATCTCAAAACCTTATTCCTTTGCTGTAGTCATGCCAGAGAATGAGTCCTTTTCCGAGGCTTATTGTAGGGATTCGTAACAAGCTGTTTTTTACGGTGATGGGTTGTTATCCCTTCGCCCAACCCCCAAGCTGGAGGACACATCCCTTGTCTGCTGTCCACGACTGCTTATTCAATATATTCGCAGCTACCTTCCATATCTGGAGGCCGTCTCCTCTATCCGCAACCTGAGGACGCACCATGCCGTGGTGATAGGGACCCACAATACATGGGTTTCTATTTATATAGTTGTAATTATATTCTGTAGTCTGATGTATTATTTCCACTATTTGAGGTTCTGGGTGATATGCACATTTATTATCAGGCGGAGGATATGTGTCAGTCGAAGAATAACTGTTTGTATGCATCTGAAGTCTGACTGGTGCATTGTGTAGCTAGTCAGCGATGTATGCAATGGCAGAGGAAAGGAACTGGCCACCCTACCCCGTTATCTCCTACCCTAGTTGCCTCATAAATGGTGTCTTCTTGGTATCACTTGTAACTTTCAGACCTGTCTTCGGACAATTGACTAAACAACAACAACATGTTCTGTTCTCTATTATTATATAAATTTGTACTTGACCATGTTATAGCATCTTCCGATGCATTAAAATTTGTAATTTGAAATCTTGTTCCAGTATTTGAAATGTTTCATTCATCTCCTAACACTGCTGGCGTCCATGTACACATCTTCGTATGCATGCTGAAGCCTGAGGTGATTTTCATCAGAAGATTTTTTCTCTTTAATGAGGAATTCAATAACAATGTGCTGTCGAAGCAAATCATTGTTGTAGACCAATTTGCAAACAGCCTGTGATCTATTGTTGGAAGCTAATGACGTCACAACATGTCAACACGCGATTATGAACATGCAGTCGTTTTTATTACGTTGTTGGAAATGGATTGTAATATTCTGAAGAGACCCTATGTTTGAAGCTGTAAGTTTATGGTTCTCAAAATTCTTACATATAGACATTCCTTATCGCATCGCAGCTGTATAAACATCGTCCACTACTTCAGTGCTGGAAGTCAGCACAAAAGCAATGAGACAAAGGCAACTGTGACGGAAAAAATGGAAATCTTACGAAAGTACGATGAGAACAGTACTCTTAATCAGAAACAACTCTCTGATTCATTAGAAATCACATCATCCACATTAAGCACAATAATAAAAAATCGCTACTTAATCTCTGCAGCTCCGACTTGGGAAGGATGTAAGCGCAGGAAAGTGAAGGTGATAAACATGAGGACTTGGAAACACGCACGCGACAAATAACTATAAAATACTTTTTTCCGAAAGAATTGAGTGGAGTGTATATTGTAAATGTCTTTGACGTACAATATAGTATTGACTAGACTTCGTGGAATTGCCACGAGAATCGCAAGGTTTACTGCGCACGCGGTATAGACTGTATGAGTAGGGGGCGTGCAAAGGATGGAGTATGCCTCAGATGTAAACACTGAGCAATATGCTGCGGTTACAATAAAACCTGTATCCTGCATTCAAGAAATATAATGAATGATCATTGATGTAGGAAGTGTCTAAACATGTAAATACAAAATTAGTTTATAGTGAGATATATTACCTATTAAAATTTGATGTAAGATACTCACATCATCCTTGAATATGTACATTGCAGTGAACAGTTACGTACATTTTGAGCGACTGCAAAGTAACCTCCTCCGATTGTTACCTTAAAGAGTTGTTATTTTGGGAAAATGTATGTTCAACATCACACGATGTAATACGTGCATATTTGAAGAACGGAAAGTCACTACTTTTTAGTACACCAACTTCAGATGTCTCGTCGTGACCTGATGGGACATCATTTATTATACGAAGTTGTGAATAGGCAGAATTTTTAGCAATAATGTTTCTCAACTTACATTTCTCTTTTTCTGAAATTAATGAATTGTTATTTTGGATAACGGTTTGTGATACTTTATCTACTATATTAAGGGCTTCTGAGAGTTGTAGTTTAGACGATTCTAACAGGATGATGCTTTTGGACACGATTTTCTAATTAGAATCAATGAACAGATTATCTTCCAATAGCTGTTCTAAAGCAAAGATTTTACAGCTGCAACAACTGAACTGTCCGTGCTATCCAATGCATCAATTACCTCCATTATATTTCCGTAATGTTCTGCATAATAATTAACAGCAAAAACAATTGTTTGGAACAGCAACACTCTCATTGTAGTATGTTTGATTGAATTCTTGTCTGCACTGAACAAATGTTAAGCTTTGACTCTTCCAACCACAGTAATGCAAAAACAAGTGCTTACATAGGTATACATTAGCTGTAGCTGCTCTATCTATTTCAACTGGTCACATCTCTTAACATGAACTGCTTATACTACGAGACCGGGTGGTCGCTCACCACCTCTATACTACCGTACATCGGCAACCTGATAGCATGCTGTGTGTGGCAATTCAACGAAGTCTAGTAATTACATAATGGAGTAATGCTGTATTACCTTTGATGAATCATGTATTTCAATAAAGAAAAATGCTAATAGTTACCATATATAAGTGAAAATTAGTATACCCGTCTAATACGCGATCCTGATAATACGAGGTTTACACGCAGTCCCTTGAACAGCGTCTTATCTGGGTTTTATTGTATTAACCCATAAAATTGGATCCATTGGGGGTATAAATGTGATTTTTGTTTCTATGTGTTCAGAAAACATGAAACATTCATCATATATACATGCAGGGTCCCAGCAATATACCAATTTTCCCAGCACACTTGTTATTTGATTTTGAGATTTCTAAGCGACGACTATGCGGCGGGTCTGCGTAGCCCATATGTTGCAACACAGCACTGCCGCTATTGGCTATCGCCGATAAGCAGACACTCCTGCAAAAGTCAGAAGGTTTGAGCGCGACTGTATGTATTTGAATGCGATATAGGATTACTTTCAGGTCGCATTTTATTTGGCCGTTCTTTATTAAATTTTCAGTTGTTTCATAGCACACTTTATGCTAAAAGAAGAATTAATTAATGTTTTTGTCACGTGGCCCATTGTATATTTATTCATTTACTTAAACTCTTCAAGTGATCCTGTTTGACAAATCTTGTCATGATCGGCAAGCATCAAACTTGCGATTTTTTCTTTCATCTGCAAGAAAATAGTCCACTGTACACAAAAATGCCAACATGATAAATCATTCTTAATTGCATTCTCTTCGACACTACACAGTAATCAAGATTGTGTATACATTGGTTACCCTGTAAGACGGTGCTAAATGTTTCGTACAATATATTATTAAGAAAGCTAAAACCACTTCTGTGGAATTACGGCCACCATGTCACTCAATTGAGTAGGCTCCTTGTATAAAGGTGGTTGACTTAATATATGTCAACATATATGTCGATCTTGGAGTCAGGCCATAAAGGGAAAAACACTTCAAGAGAAGGATTCCATCCGGTGCGCTGGATTGAACTTCGGCGTAGTTCAGTGGTTACAGCTCAAAATTTCATAAAATAGTTCATTTATAAAAAAGAAAATTCTGAAACTAACCCACAGAAGGGCACATAAGAAATAATGCGGAACTGTAAGTGACATTAGTTTGAAAAAAATGTGTATATTTTTTTTCGTAATTAGAGTGAGATGGGAAAAGAATGTGAAGTTCCAAACTTTGAGTTGCTGGAGTTTACAAATAAAATATTACATAATTCTGTGGCAGTCTCGTCGCGTTACAATAATGACTAAGTGGGATACTTAATGAAAAATATTTTTCATTTGACAGGGTATTAAGAGTAGGACTATGAAGTTTTCATAAGACTACCATAAACTAGTTTCATAGAATGTATGCGAATTGCCTAGAATGAAACTCCGCTTTCTCCAAATTATGAAATTTGGTTTAAGGACTAGGGTTCCCAGACATATTGGGGGGGGAAAAAACACGGGGACACATCAGTAATCACTGAGTAAGTTTAGTATGCGCAACTATCAAAAATGCCAATCTTACAAATTGTGTGTGTAGTAAAGTTTACTACACAAACACTATTTACTAACTAAGGGTAAGTAGACAAAATTGCTAGGGAACCATATTTGCATTAAGTTTATGCTTCTTTATGTATTTATGTTTTTATTTATTTTAGTAGGTTATTTTACGACGCTTTATCAACATCTAAGGTTATTTAGCGTCTGAATGAGGTGAATGTGATAATGCCGATGAAATGAGTCCGGGGTCCGACACCGAAAGTTACCCAGCTCCTTTGTATAAGTTGCCTTCAAATTGTTTATACTAATTTATCACAGAAATAGCTGCAAAATTCACTACTCATGTAATAATATTCTTATAAATCAATCCGCATGGGCTTTGCAATATTCATCTGAAAAATTAATTTCACTTAACAATTGTTTATTTTGGAGAATCAAGTCATGAAAAACCACACAATCCTCACTGAAGAATGATTTTACACCAAGCATTGATTTTATTGTTTTCATAGACAATTTATTTTTCTCATCAGTTCATAAAGCATTCATGTGAGAAAATAATCTTTCGACAACTCATTTGTTTCAGGGATACACATAATGAACTGCACTACTCCTTTCAGATATGAGAGTTCTCCTTCATTACTTTAAAAACGATCCACCTAGACTTCATCTATACATTTGGTTTTGCCATCATTCGCCTTCAGAAATTAATAACTCAATAATTGTTTCATGATAGCCCATCTACAGTAATGTAGAATATACATTGTAACATTTACATTTCTGTTTCGACATGTTTCAGTGCAGAATTTTGCAGGGAATGTGATAAATTGCCCGTTTGGAGTCAAACTGCAATTTATATGCCTCAACTTTATAAGAAAAATCACAGTTTGGAATGTAACAGCACTAGTTTTTCGTCTTTCCTGCAAAATCAGGTCTTTGGTTAAAGTACAATTTGATTCTAGACGACTTATTTATTATTATTATTATTATTATTATTATTATTATTATTATTATTATTATTATTATTATTATTATTATTAAGCACGCATCACTCTTCACTTCGTTGCTCTCACGCCTTCTATTCTGTAGGGGAATTCATGACATTCAATAACACTTCATGAAATTGATAGAGTACTAAAACAATGTGTTGTACTAGTAGACTACAGTATATTGTAAATCTTCTCTGTATATATTTCATCAATTTAGACTGTGACTATAAATTAAGACTTTATAATAGTATTAAGTTTTTTGACTTGTTCCATATTCTAGCTGTAATGCAATTTATGAATAACATGGAATGTTAATAATTACAATACAATAAAGCTATGTTCGTAAACAGCGCTTTGGTCATAGCCCACGACAATTTAGATCGTAGAGCTTTGCGTTTTGTCCACAGTGTTGCCAACTGGACGGAAATTCCGTCAAAACTGACGGAATTTCAACGTAGCGGACGGGGAAAAAAGTGGCTTTGACGGGTGACGAATTTTCTGGCGGAAATTACGATTTACATCATCTTTAGACATTTTTAGCTGGTGACATTTTTAAATCTTTAATTTTTGGAAGATTTTACTTTTCATTTGAACAGCCTTGCCTGTTCCGTCCTATGTTTAAGAATCCCCGGTTTTAAATTTCCTCGTAATCAAGTTAGATGTTGACGAATTATTATTTTAATCAGGATTGGTAAGTAATTTTTGGGTCTCATTATTTTTTTTTTTAATTTTGACGGATTCTGGTGGATTTCAAGAAGTTATACTGACGGGGATACAATTTATGTGTTGGCAACACTGTTTGTCTAGGTTAAGGTTTGGTTAATGGCTAATGGTTGATAAATTGGAAGATACGAGCTTAGTTTGGTGCAAATTTTATATTGTTGAAGAGGCATGCTCCAATTTTGTAAAGATATACATTAAGAAAGTAGGTATAATTTACAAGTATACATAGCCTTTAGTCTCGAATATATTATCATTTGCCCATTCAAGATTCATTACAGTTATATGTGTACATCAATTTTGTTGGGTCTATCGTTATTTTGTTATTATTGTTATCCGTTAAGAAGTTTTAGCTTGAACTATAATATCAAAGCGAATTTTAAAGATATTTAAGTACAAAGTTTATTTAATTCCGTTATTTGTTATCATAGCAGGCTCTGATTTATTCGCTATTTTGGAACTCAGTTCATTTGTAGGGACTGGGTTTTCCAAGTAGTCATATACCGGTGATACTCAATAGTATTCTCCTTACTGAAGGATTATAAGCAACGGTAGGATTGCTTAAAATGTTTCCTCCACACTGAAGCAACATGTCACGAGAACTGAACAATAGTACAATCATAATAGCATGATGAACTTGCAACAAATAATTTTATTTTAAGTTTAATTATTTTAATTAATACTACCGTTCATTGACATATTTGTGTTAATATGCGAACTGGATCATACATAAGTGAGAGAACTACAAGTAACCAAGTTATTACAAAATGCTGTAGGCTCGTCGTTTAACTAGTCAGTTTGTAATTAAAAATTTAAGTTAACTGGACAAATATTGTTACTGCGTGGAAAGTACATATACGTAAGTTAATATAAATCCACACTTCTTTGAAAATGTAAAGTTCTCAGGGAATGCAGGAATATTTTTAGTAAAACATACAGTACCTATATACAGACGATTGTAACTACAAAAATCATTATCAGACTTATGATTTTATATATATATATATATATATATATGGCTGGGAGGAAAAAGGTCTTAAGTAAAAATTCTATACTTTTCAAGAGAGCAGTAGAAAGATTGAAATTTGTTTCAGTTATAGAGTTTTTTAACTAAGAGATTTTTGCTGGTTATTATTTGTTTATATTTCTTGTAAAATAGGTAATGTTGCTCATTTAACAATTTTCTTGATTATTTCCAAAAATAGTCGCACTTAAGCCCTTTTAAGACTACAACCCAAACTGAGTAGAAGGGACTGTTTAAACATAAGACCTTTTCAATATCAAAATAAGTTAGAAATGTAATTTATTAGGAATACAAAATGGGTCTTAAACAATTATAGGACTGTTTGCCCTGGTGCTTAAAGTTTTAAAAGGAAAGGGCATCAGTATGTGATAAAATGGCTAAAATGCAAGTTAGACCTTTTTAATAGGGAAGCATGGAAGGAAAACATGTGATGGTTTGTAAGAAATAAAGTATTAAATATTCTTAAGTCCTTTATTCTGTGTGTGCTCGATTCAAAAAGTACTTAGGACAGTTGGTGACGCTCTGTAAATCCAGTCAGGAGTCTTATTTGACTTTAGCCGTTTAACCAGATTGTAGAGAATTGTTTCCACTTTCAGAATATATAAAATCCCATTTTAAGAAAATATTGACTTATGACCTTTTTCCTCCCGGCCACAGATATATATAAGATATATGGATCATATGTGGAGTCAAAGAGGAAGACTGAAAATAGGAGAGATTGGAAAATGCTGGGTTTGGAGTGAAAGTCCTGCCCTTGGACAGAACACTAGGAATGAATGAAATGCAGTTAATAAATTTGCAACAAATAATCGCTTTGCAGAAAATAATATCGAACAAAATATCACGAAAGTGATTAATTATCAGTTATAACCGTTAGATTACAGGAGTCGATTCTTCGCTTAGCGCATGAATGCTCTAACGTCTGAGCTACCCCAGGAATCTTACGTGACTCCGTCACAATTCTTCCCTTTATATCCACACAACTCAAATGGGCTGACAAGACGCCAGAACCCAACTTGCAAATGCACTATGTACCTGGCAAATATCTACTGTTTGTAGAGAATATGAAAATAGTGTATCTTTCAATAAAATACCTAGTATTCATATCGGTACTAAAATTGTTACTTGTTCTTCTGCAACACATTGCTGGTTTCAGACGTGTTGAGAAATTTAAGATAAAGTGTTTAGTATATACCTCTTTCCCCTTGTGGAGATCAGACCACTAGACCTTCCTTTCCTCTCTACCAAGACATTACAACCACAATTTCACGAATACAATTAAAATTACACTTACAATAGATTCTAGATACTAAAAAAACTGACTCATTATATAGACACTAGACAGATTCTTGTGAAAGTTAAGAACAAACAAGGAATTAGTCCCTCAATTAGAAATTCAATTCAGAATAATTGTATAGGCATGATATCACTGTTGATGGAAGTATTTTATGCTAGAATAAGATAATTCTTTTCGAAAAGCCATGTCTGAGTCTGTCTTAAATATGTTGTTTTTGTTGTTTTCTAATGCCAGGCATTTGACAATAAAGTCATTTGACCTCTTGCACTGCAATATTTTTCAAAGATATTATCATGGCCAGCCACTGAAGCACAGATTTTGAGGTGTTCCGAATCCATTTCTTGGTTTGAGTTGCACAATGGGCAGTTAGGGGACTGATATAGTCCAATTCTATGCATGTGTTTGGCCAAACAATCATGGCCTGTTGTCAATCAAAATGCAGCTACAGACGATTTTCATGGTAAATCGGGAATTAACTATGGATTATGATGCAGAGAGTTCCAATTTTTCCCTTGAGTTTTGTTATCAAATTTTGTTTGTTGAAGTCTAGGTATATAGATTTAATAAATATTATCACATAGTAATACATAGATTTAGTAACAGGTCTGTAAGTAGCAGTGCTGCCCTTCTTTGCTAAAGCATCCACATTCTAGTTTCCCAGGATTCCACAATGGGATGGTAACCATTGGAATTGAGTGATATTAATTGCGAGAGCATTTTAGTTATTTCTGCTGTTTGAGATGAAGGTGTGTGTTTAGAGACTATTGATAGAATAACTGCTTTGGAGTCTGACAATATAATACAATGTCTTAAATACCATATTGCCCAAGTTCTAGTAAGTTATTTTGAGTTTGAATTGAATATTATTTGGATGGTCCCTGATGTTAGCAGATAGCGAATCTAGAGTTCTTGTCGACCTGGTTGGCGCAGTTGGTATAGCGGTTGCGTTCTATGCCCGAGGTTGCGGGTTCGATCCCGGGCCCGGGTCGAACGCTCATGTCAGTACATTTACTGGCATGTAAAAGAACTCCTGCGGGACAAAAGTCCAGCACATCGGCGATGCTGATATAACCTCGGCAGTTTCGAGAGTCGTTAATTAAAACCTAGGCCTAACATTTTTTTACGGGTCTTAGCAGGGAATTGTGGAAGAAGATTGAGTACGAGGTAATGAATGCGATGTGAACTAGATCGTAGCAATTTGTTATAACTGTTTCTCAACAGCACAGGTTCTGTAATCACTGTCAGTTACATAACCTTTTCTTTCAGTTGTGATGGATGTGATCAAAATGGAACCTGCAGTTGATCCTCTCGACTTACAACTACATGATAGCATATACGAAATGGATGAAAATGATCCTTTATCAGAGGTAACTCAAAGGTCTTACTATATACTTTATTTGTCTGTCCAACATTGCCAGAAAAACACTCATTTCAATATTTCACACTTTATATCCAGTACACTAAATTAGAACCCCATGCTGTTGCTGTTTGGTATAAGGCGTCATGAATTGGTCTGGCATTATGAAGTGTGCGTTGATTCTACTCTCCTCATAGGAAGGAATTTTCACAGGAAGATCAGCTAGTCTGTGTGACCATTACTCACCCTGCATCACGATCAAGTAATGCAGAGTCTCAGTTATTAATGTAATCTTGTCCACAGCTCCACTGTGGTTCTGTTTGGCACGTCTGTAAGAAACTTAAATGAATCTTGCATTTTGTTTGAGAGAGATTTTGCTCTGTACCTCATAACATTTAGTTCTGAATTATAATTTCTAAGGCATAATTATATACAGCCGATGTGCTTTCTCATGTCCTACAACAGTAATCTTCTTTCACTCACTTGATCAGTATTTATGGAGCACATGCTACCACTTATTGACAACGAAAACTGTGACCTTAATTGTATTAAATATTGTGGAAAACTTACAAGCACATTGATTTGAGATCTGCTTCTGTTATTCACGTCCTCATTATGGTACAGGTTAGCTCGTAGTTGTACTCGAAATGAATGTTTGAGAGCTTAAATCAATTACGAAATTATTAGATATGCTTCAGCATCAGAAAATAGCCGACCAGGGAAAATGTTGATGTGAAATAAGGGCAAAGTTCAAGAGTAAGCGAGCATTACCGAAATTATTTCTTCATGTGTTACAACATTGATGCAGTTGAAAATATAAATGAAAGAGCATAAGTTACAAAATGCATTTTCTACTGACTTTGTTAATGGATGTATAGAGAAGTTACACAGGCGTATACAAACTCACATGCAATAGTTGCGACAGTTTCTACATTGGACAGACAGGCAGATCATTTCAAACTCGATACAAAGAACACATCAAAGCATT
This sequence comes from Periplaneta americana, assembly GCF_040183065.1. Lineage (NCBI taxonomy): Eukaryota > Metazoa > Arthropoda > Insecta > Blattodea > Blattidae > Periplaneta > Periplaneta americana. The sequence continues at coordinate 22,206 of NC_091133.1, read as the reverse complement.
AGCCAGAGGACACAATACATCGACATATGCCGAACACATAACTAATGCAAACCATATATAAACACAGACATGGAAATCCTACACATACAACCTAAAAACCAAAAACTCAACACACTAGAACAATATGAAATATACAGGCACACCAAAACACACCCTGATCAAATTCTCAACACACAGATCAATTTCAGAACACACACACTATTTGACACAACCCTTCACCACAAGAACGCAGCCACTCAACAGGCAGAGATATCGAAATGCCGCCAAGACCCAGAAGGCTCTGATGATGGTGGCAAGTAACACCGAAACAGCTGTAAGCCGCACATGCTTACATAATTAACACGAGTAAGTTCGCCAGTTAATCAATTATTTATTAATTATTAGTTAAAATTTTTCCTTTTTTTTCATTTCATTTATTATATTCCATAGATCTTATATTAGCAATGAAGCTTTAAGATGTGGAACAAGTCAGAATTTTACAAGATTACAATTACAATTTTTTTACATGTTTTTACAAATTTTACAATTTTCTACAATTTTATGACGAGAAGTACTGAGATGATGTGAGGCCGAGGATTCGCGAAAAGATTACCTGGCATTTTCCTTATAGTTGGGGAAAACCCAATCAGGAAATCAGACCAAACGGGGGTGATGTGAAGTGAGGCTGAGAACTCGCCATAGATTATCCGACATCAGGCCATGGCTGGGGAAAACTTTGGAAGAAAGCAATCAATCAGACCAGTCGGGGACTCCAACCCAAGCTCCGGATCTGGAGGCCAGCGAGTTGTTCTATTAATGTTTTTGCACAATCCTTCTTTGGTATTGTCCTGAGTAATCATCATCATTATATTCCAGGCACGAAATTAGGCCATTGTTGGCCTGTTTCGGTTGCAGCTATACAGGATCTAATAGACGTTTCTGTGGACATCCAGGTCGTCGTCGTCCTTAAGGGTGGTATTTTAGCATTTCTTGGGGTGTCCGGCCAGCTCCCATACGAGAAATGTGTTCAAGCCATCTATTTCTGTATTCTGTAATTTTTTCTTCTGATGGTTGCATGTTGAGTTCCTGCAGTATATCCTCGTTCCTCTTGTGGTCCAGAAGCTAGTATGAAAGTCAGTTTTTTTACGTGTATTTATGCTATGAACTGTTAAATTAGTTACAAAGTTTTCACGATTACATTCGAGGAAGATTACTGATGAAAAGATATACTGACAAGCCATAGGTATTATTTGTAGTCTTTTGAAAATAGTCCTGCACGATTCCTTAGATTTGGCACCTATTATTGTTCTAATTACTCTTTTTTGTAATAGAAATACACTGTCACTATCTGTGGAATTTCCGCAGAATTTTATTCCAAAACTCATTACCGAGTGGAAGTTTGCAAAGTATATTGTTTTAAGTTATTGATATTTACTGTCTTTTGCATAGATCTAATAGCAGTAGTTCATTGAAACAAAAGCACACAGTGGTGGTTTTTCCAAAGTTTCCCTTCATACACAAGGAATTTCTAGTCATCGAATACAGTCAACAAAAAAATATTATGTGCTGACAACAGAGCAGTCCAGAGTCTTATCGTTTCTTTACAAAACTACTCAAATATTGTTGTTAATCTAACACAGTGTTCAAGATATGCTACATTATATTGCACAGTAGTTTGTTATATGCAGTACTGGCTGAAATATTAAAAAACTGTGGACACTTAGCTTTGCGTATTCATCATCACAGATGTTAATAAGATGTATAACAAATGTTTTTGCATGAAAATATGCAAGTGCATATAAATTCTGGCTTATTCATCCTAATCTAAAGCACATGCTGTGGATTGTGATCAGACTGTGGCATGCGGAAACACAGAGAGCAACTTGTAGTATTAGGTGTCGTCTTCTCACACCATGTAATAAATTGCTAATTTAAAACTTGTCTTTGTACTGCAGGAACGGAATTTCTTGGATCAGCATGTGACTGGTATAAAAGAGGAATATGAGGAGCAGAGCTCTGATCTCTTATCTGAGATAAAATTTGAGGGAGATCCAGTGCCAATTTCGTTCCCTATGGTGAAACGTGAACCAGAGGTGAGTGGAGCACAATTAAAGGCACATTCACAATGAAAATTAAACATAACGTAAGCGTTAACTTAAGAATGTAAACGTTACGGTAAAATCAAGAAGTTATACCATCGTTCACGATGGGTACATAAACATAACCGCAAGCATACTTGGTAACCATGGAAACATAACAACGACGCATTTCCTCATATCCTGTCGTATACTTCAGCGCTCCACGATTGTGTTCTGTTTTGCAAATCACGTAAGCATAAGCATGAAAGTTTGGAGTTTGCAAACTTTCATGTTAACGTCTTACAGTAATGTTTATGTCAATGCTTATGTGAATCATTGTGAATCATCCCATTTGGTATCCTGGGCGCAAACTTCTGCGTTTATGTTACGGTAATGTTTAATTTTCATTGTGAATGGGCCTTAATGCACAGTATATGCCTCTCCCAGTGTTTATCTTGTATTTTCGTTCTCACAGACACTACTTTTTACAATGGTACTTGCAGTGCCTTTTCCTCTATGATGGAGAAGAGAAACACTTATTACTATTTACTATTACAAGTTATGTCATGTTACAAAGAACTCTAATAATGTTGAACTGTTATCTCTGTTTATGTTTTAAATGTGGAAGCGAAATTGCTTGTTATGCTTACTCTTAATAGTTGGCAAGCTACACATTCCCACAATGCGTTTGAAGAAATGTTTTTCTTAAGGACATGTTTTTTTATTGTATAAAATTCTTAATAGTTTTTATCGTGTCCAAATAATTGATTTTGCTTTAGATGTATGAATAAATGAATATTCAATCTTTCTTAACGTGGTGAGGTCGCCAAGGACAAAGAAATTTGTTTACAATAAGCTAAAATTTACAGTAGATAATATTTCACATAATGACAATATGCAGGAAAATATAGTATACAGATAAAAAATAGAATGAGAAAATTCAATTTGAATTGAAATACAAATGTCGCTGTAAAATCTGCAGAGAACCCTTCAAGGCTATCATGGAAATTTCCTTAATTGTTGTTGTTGGGACTACAGTGTGTCGTGACATCATTTCTTCGCCTTTTCTTTTTGAGTATGTACTTATTTTCAATATATCCTTTGTAGAATATTATATTTGCAGAGAGAAGATATTTTGTACTGCACGATAAATTACATAGCTGATCTTTATTCTGCCAGTAAAGTGTATTTTATATTAATACAGTTAAACAAACGTAAAATTAGAAACTTCATTTTGCCAATTTTAAAATTACTAGAAATAACCTTAATTTCGTTTACCTCTTATGACTAGACTCAAACTAGACCATGAAAGTAGCAGACTAGTTGGGACAAGTTACCTGGTTGAAGTTCTTTCAGGGCTTATCCCTTTAACCATTGAGAACAAATGCTCGGTAACTTTCGGTGCTGGATGCTGCATTCATTTCGCTGGCATTATCTATCATCTTCACTTCAGTCAGAAACTGGATAACCATTGCAGTTGATAACGTGTCGTAAGATAAATCACTTACAAAATCCACCAATCATATAGACCCCAAGTAATTTACACGAGATTTATCTGTAGTAATGCAATTGTTTTAATGAACTGGCATAAAAACATACATGTTTACCTTGAAAACAGGACAGCTATGTATATGAACATTTTTACATTTTACACTTTGCCATCCTTCTGCCTTCATCTTATACATTATTACATTTGAAACAAAACAACTCGGAATGTTGTTTACAGACGAAAGATGAAAATCTTATACACTTTTCTGGATTCTTTCTGTCCACAGAACGTTCACATAAGTGGCATCGTCCACGTTTTGCCCCACTTTGCACTTGTGCTGAAATACGAGCAGGAGAAACTTTGGTGCGCCCACTTCTATTCTTGTGTACTAAAGATGTTCCCAGCTCAAGAAGAAATTCTCTTCTTCTGTAGTTGTTTTTTTTTCTTCCAGTCAGGATTTAACTCCAGCCAAATTATGAACGCATTGAGCGCACTAATATCCAAACTATTATAAAAAAAAATAACCATGGGCCACCTCCCTGTCATAGGTTTTTTAGTGTATGTCCTGACTAATTTGTCCATTGTGTCTACACCTGACTTTGTTGCGTTATAGTCTAGTACCATAATAGGTTTTCTTTTTCATCTTCAGCTATTTCCTCTTTGAAATGCATAGTGCTCAGCAGAGTCACTACCTTACCCTTTTTTGGGCAATAGGAAACTATCGTAGCGGATTCCTGGAATCCGAAGAGACTTGAAGCTGCTTTCCTTCCCTTTGCTATGACAAATTCTGCGGGTAGTTCACGGCGATTCTTTCTTATTGTTCCTAACAGAGTCATCTGTTTTCTTTCTAATTCCTTTGCCAGGTCCGAACTTGTGAAGAAATTATCTGTTGTGATGTTTCTACCACTGAGGGATAAATTTTGAGTTAAGTCCGATACTACTCTTTTTCCCTGATTCGATTCTCTAGGCTGGTCTTCGCCCCTTCCTGTGTACACTTGCAGGTTTGTGACATAGTAATTGCCATATTTTTCGGGTTTTGAGGGGATATACTGCCGAAAAGGACACCTGCCCCTGAAAGTTACCAGTTGTTCATCAACTGTAATATTCTCATGTGGTTCATACGCATCATGTAATGTGCTTACCCACTGCTCAAATACGTCCCTTATAGCAGCCAATTTATCAGGGCTACGATTCTGTCGTCGCTGTTGAGCGTCATCGAACCGAATACAGCGTGATATTTCGGTAAAACGGTTCCTAGCCGTAGAGCTATTGAAAATAGGTCGGCCATGCTCTGTGTTCCATAAATTCACTATTTCCTCATTGTGACCTTTGTACACTCCTGCGAGTATAAGCAGGCCAAGAAAGCACTCAAATTCTTCTCTATCAAGATCTATCCATTTGTTACCCTAAGTAATGTTACCTTCTTTGTTGGTCACTTCAAAATATTCTGCAAAATGCTAGGCTTCATAAATAATTCAAAATCTAATTGCCCAGTGTTTACATTCCTCAGACTAAGCCGCGTTGGACCTGGAGCCGTCTTCATTACGTTTCGTGCTGACTGCCTCCCTTGATGCAATCTAACAGGACTTTTGTTCCGTACTTCGTTTCCATTTCTGGACATCAAAACAACGGTATCACTATTTCAGATATTTACTTAGTGATTATCTATTATTATAAAATGTAAAGGTAATCTGTGACGCTACACCCCATGAAGGGCCAAGACCGACTAGCCGACTGCTGGCCTCACGATCACATGCCGAGGCAGAGTTAGGCGATCATCCAACGATAATGGAGGGTTCGTGTGGTTAGCACGATGATCCCTCCAGCCATTAGAGCTGGTTTGCGAAACCGGATTTTCGCTACCTATCGCAGCTCCCCAAGTGCATCAAGATGCTGGATGGACACTGGTCCCATACACTGGACGAAATTTCATGATAAAATGTCTTCCCCATGAGGATTGGAAGCAGCGCGCATTCCGTAACGCGAGTCCTAGGCAGAATGCCTTAGACCACGACGTTACGGCGCGGAACATCTATTATTATTGCTGCTGTTTTTTGTTGTAATAAATAATTGGTAGGTGAAATATACTTACTTGATAACATTATATTTGAGATGTTAGAAACTTCAGGAACAGTTTCTAAATCTCCATCATCATCATCATCATCATCATCATCATCATCATCAGAATTTTCAGCCGATTGACAGTCTTCGATTATAATAGCATCAATCTCTCCGTCGTCATCAGATTTTTCTTCCATTATATTCCACTTCCTCGTTATCTTCTTCTTTCACAATTACGCCTATTCCCAAACTAGTCAAATATCTTGCACTCTTCATGTAATTCTACATCACACTGAGGAAAAAAACACTAATAAAAACTTAGGCAACAAACCTTAACAATGGATAAGAAATGAGCGGCAAATATTATTTCATTGTTGCACGTGTTCCGTATAACAGATGTTGAAAGTAATGGTCAGCATTTCTACTTTTATAATTTTACATTCAAAGAAAAAAGCCAAATTTAATGTGGTCTTATAGACCCAAATGGTACTCAGTGAAGAAATAATGAATATTTTTTAAAGTGTTGAAAATATAAAAATTAATGAAAGATTTTTGGATACAGTTGACTCAAAGGGATAAAGTCATACATTTTGAAAATTATAGTTTTAAATATGGCGGAGATTTTTCTTTCAAAAGAGCTACTGGGGTCATATTGACCCTAGTGGTACTAGGAGGGTTAAATATGTATTCTATAACAGCCATTTTTCACCAGTTTGCGGTGGCACACTCGAAAAATCCGCTGGTGTGCGGCAGAATAGCAAATGCAGCTTAAATCAGCCTTCAGTAAACATAGAGTAGCTGTGCGAGCAACAGAGAAGAGAGTGACTGACGCGCATCTAGGGTAGGTCAGTAAAATTATAATATCGTGCCAACCTTAAAAAAATCGTATTTTTTCTTGGCTTTATGAAAGAAAATGTTTCGTGCATTAAATACCTTAGCAGCACATGTAATTATATTCTATTTTTTTCAAATTTCCCAAATAACAAATTAGAAAAGACGTGCATAATAATTATCACACTAATATTGGAATAATTTTCAATCATTAAATTTTGCATTTATGACATAAACCTTAAATAAAAATACAAATAATTTGTTAGTTCAGTATGTGATTAATGCTGTTGTTTCTCTTCTCAAGGTTTTTTGCAACATGGGCATTTCTAGCATTCATCTTATTATCATTCCCCAATATGTTGACTCAAAGCTAATTCATATAAAATTGAAAATATTTTATTTAGTAGGCCTATATTAACGCATATAGATTTTTCTCATTTATAGTCAGGATCACGTAAGTGTAATTCCTAAAAGTTTAATTTGGCTGTCTCTTCAGTGTTGCCAACTAACACCAAATATCATGAAAGAGGGAAATATCACAATGCTAGGTACTACAGTAGTAATAATAATATAATAATAATAATAATAATAATAATAATAATAATAATAATAATAATAACGATAACGATAATGATAATGACAATAACAATAATAATAATAATAATAATAATAATAATAATAATAATAATAATAATCACAATGACAATAACAATAATAATGATAATAATAATAATTTCCTAGTTTACTTATTTATCACAAGTCATCTTTATGTTGCGAGGTGTTTCCTAAATTGTTCAATAATTTATGAAACAGTATATTTTCTTCCTGGACTTCTCGCATATTACGTTGGTAATTAGGATTAGTATGATCTAATATTAAAATTAATTTTGTCTGGCAAAATCAAATTCATTGCTTTGACTAAACAGTTTACAATTCAGGACACCTAACCAAAAAATGTATTTAGTTTGATAAAACAGAATACAAGTTTGAAATGTATACTCTACTTAAAATACTTACGAGCACTTTATTTTTTGGAGAAGTTGCTACACTGCTATTTCCTCTCTTAGAAATTTTAATAAAAGTCTAAACACGAAATAATTCATTAAAATGTGAAATATATTTGTGTCCATGTTTCATACCAAGTAGATCTATAAGCTATTTCTTCTTTAATTACACTTACCTGAATGTAGAGTTGAATTCGAATCACCACGCAACAGAACTGAATTGTGTATTGATATTAATATTAATACCAGTATTACTAAGTACAGTAATTATTAATTCACAGGCTTAGGTACTTGCATTTTCATCAGCATAACAGTTAGAAAATAACTTCCAGTTGTTTTTGTCAGTACTCGAAATTCGAAAAGAAGTTGGTAAAAGAAAATTGAACCTGACATGTAGAAAATCTCTATAATCCACTAGCATATGTAATAATAGGTGGAAAATGGATAGGTTTCACCCTTAGGGTATTAAGGTAAGCTGATCCGGACTATATTTGTATTTTATAGTACTCATTCCTTTCTAAAACCTTAAAATTCTTCTCGTACCTGGAAACAACAACTTCAGATTATATGAGTGTGCCTCAGGACTTTAAATTGTGCCACATATTGGAAAAGGTTGAAATATGATGATCTGTAAGGAAAAGTTATCCCATAAAAATCTGCCCCAATAATTCTCTTCTGTTATGTTAAAGTCATTTATGGCCAATACGATTAAATGCAATTCTATGGAATCTAAAATCGATGTCCTTTCCTTAATCTAAATTGTGTTATCCTTCTGTTTTATTTTTTCTGTATTTTTAGGAAGAACAAAGTGACTTGGACACAGTGATTGATGACCCAAGAGTTGAAGTAACAGCAGAGGACAACGAGATTTTGACGAAAAGGTGAGTGTGGTGTGCGAGTCTTCAACTAGAGAGTTCTTTGTGTTTGAAGTGTCCGTGTTGTTGACTGTCCAGAGGCAGCATCAGAAGAACTGTCTGTCTGAATCATCCAGCAATAATTAATCATTACATTCATACTCAACTTCCTTTGGTATCTGGTTTCCATAATGTACTGTTCCAACTTTCTTCATGTTCTTCTCTAAAAGTGCCTAGATTTTCGTGAAAATAAAGTAAATGGACATGCAAGAAGTGGGCCTTTACAATCATATTGCAGTCGAGGGCCTCTACAACGTAATTTCTACAGTTTCTTTATAATTGAGGTCTTTATAATTCCTTAAGAAATTATGTAGTACCATTTTGAATCTATTTCAATAGTTTTATCTGCAAACAGTTGTTCACAGATACAAAGCCACTGTGTAACATTAATTTTTCTGTTTTATTTATTTATATATTATTTATTTATTTGTTTGTTTATCTTTTTACTTAATTTTTTACTTATTTTTTCTATATTTTTATTTATTTATTTACTTACTATTTATTTGTTTATACATTCATTTTTTTTTTGTTTATTCATTCATTTATTGATGTATTTATTTATTTGTTTATTCACTCATTTATTCGTTTATTCATTCATTTATTTGTTCATGCATTTATTTGTTTATTCATTCAATTATGTGTTTATTCATTCATTTATTTGTTTATTCATTCATTTATTTGTTTATGTGTTTACTTACTTTTTACTTATTTATTTCTATATTTTTAATTACCTATTTATTTACTTGTGTTTTTATTTACTTATTATTTCATTATTTATTTGTTTATTCATTCATTTATTTATTTGTTTATTTATTTATTCATTTATTTATTTATTTGTTTATCCATTCATTTGTTTATTCATTCATTTATTCCTTTATTTATTCATTCATTTGTTTATTCATTCATTTATTTGTATTTTCATTAATTTTATTTATTTTGTTATACATTTATTTGTTTATTAATTTATTTAATCGTTTATTCATTATTTTTTTTATTCATTCATTTAATTGTTTATTCATTCATTTATTTGTTTATCCATTCATTTATTTGTTTATTCATTTATTTATTTGTTTTTCTTTCATTTATTTGTTTATTCATTTATTTATTTATTTGTTTATTCATTCATTTATTTGTGTCTTCATTCTTTTGTTTATTCATTCATTTATTTGTGTCTTCATTCTTTTGTTTATTCATTCATTGGTTTGTTCACTGATTCATTCAATCAATTATTCATTAATTTGGTTATTTATTTATTCATTCATTTATTTATTTATTTCCTTATTTATTTATTTACTTATTTTTTTTATTTTTGTATTTATCTATTTATTTATTTATTTATTTAACCTGACTGTCTGTCTATTCCTTCGTTCATTAATGTATTCTTGTGTAATTAAGGAGATCAGTCATTCGCTTCGACAACACCAGCAATACTACTACTATAATACATACAATGGTTCTTGAACAATATTATTTCATCAATGTCTGATTTGTTTGTGTTTGGCCACTGTTTCCTATTCCCCTGCATAGACCTAGCCATACTGTCCCACTCACAGAAGAAACATGTTGGTGTTGTTATTAACTAATGAAGAGTTCTTAGCTGTAAAGCCATTAATCCTCTTGCTGTCCAATATTTCTCACACATAGTGAGTTTGGAGCAGTGCTGTCACGAAATCTGCACCGCAACTTATGATTTTGAAGTTACGGGATGCCCGCGTGCGTTTCTGTAAACATCTGCATGTGAGTACGATAATAATGAGACAGTTGAATGCTCGTAGTTCAGTTTCTATTTGTAATATTCTTTTAATCTTACAACAAAAAAAAAACCGTACTTTACTATGAAATTCAGATTAGTGTAACTCTGAAAATATTGATATTGGGTTACATGTTTATATGACATATTTGCTCATAATGTCTTCGAAAATAAGCTGCGTAAATGGCGGAGAATCCTCGTGAATCAGCTTTTGTATAAAAAGAATAAGAATTCGAAAAATTTATAGGATATTTGTAATTTGGAATTTCGAAACAATCGCATATAATAGCTCTTCATGAAATAGGTTTGTGTTCATTTTAATGTTCAAATATTGTATGTATATTCGTTGCGACTATTTTATAGATTAATAGTATCTTTGCTTCAGGATTGCAGCTACCAGTGGGAGGATTATATCATCAGAATTGGACAGTCTTTCTCTTGAAGAGAACGAGACTTTGTGCGACATTCCCAAGAATTCAAGTTCTTTGGGAAATCCTGTGCGGACTCATGAAGATGAGAAACAATTGGAACTAGAGTTCTCTAAAGTATCTTTCTCAACTGCGAAAAAAAAGAACGAGCATTTACCCATCGACGTAGGCAAGAAACGTTTCAAATGTGATGTTTGTGGTAAACATTTCGCGAAATTGGCTTGCCTAAAAAGACATGAGCGCGTTCATACAGGCGAGAAACCTTTTAAATGTGATGTTTGTGGTAAGTGTTATTCGCAGGCTGGTAGCTTAAAAGTACATAAACGTGGGCATACAGGCGATAAACCTTACATATGCAATGTTTGTGGTAAAGATTTCACGACGTTGGCTTGCCTAAAAAGACATGAGCGGGTTCATACGGGCGAGAAACATACAGGCGAGAAACGTTTTAAATGTGATATATGTGGTAAAGATTTTACGAAAATGGCCAGCTTAAAAGTACATCTGCGCGTTCATACAGGCGAGAAACCTTTTAAATGTGATGTTTGTGGTAAGTGTTATTCGCAGGCTGGTAGCTTAAAAGTTCATAAACAAGGCCACGCAGGCGATAAACCTTTCATATGCAATGTTTGTGGCAAAGATTTCACGACATTTGCTTGCCTAGAAAGACATGAGCGCGTTCATACTGGCGAGAAACCTTTTAAATGTAAAACTTGTGGTAAGTGTTTCTCGGAGTGGGGCAATCTAACACGACATAAGCGGATTCACAGTGCTTTTAAATGTAATGTTTGTGGTAAGCCTTACTCGAAATCGGATAAACTGAAAGCTCAAGTACGCCATCACTGTGGCGACAAACCTTTCAAATGTGATGTTTGTTGTAAATCTTACTCGATGGCCTATTTACTAAAGAACCATGAACGCGTGCACACTGGCGTGAAACCTTTTAAATGTTCCAGTTGTAATAAGAGTTTCTTGCATTTGAATTCTCTAAAATGCCATGAACTTCTGCACACTGGCAAGAAACCTTTCAAATGTGATGTTTGTAGTAAATGTTTCTTGCAATCGAGTACCTTAAAAGTCCACAAACGCAGGCACACAGGCGATAAACCTTTCATATGCGATGTTTGTGGTAAAGGCTTCACGACGTCGGATAACCTAAAAACACATGAGCGCCGACATACTGGCGAGAAGCCTTTTAAATGTAAAATTTGTGGTAAGTGTTTCTCTGACTGCAGTAATCTAATAAGACACAACCGGCTTCACACTGCTTTGATATTTGATATTTGTGGTAAGCGATACTTGAAATCGGATAAACTGAAGGTGCATGACCGAATTCACACTGGCGAGAATCCTTTTAAATGTGACGTTTGTGGTAAATGTTTCTCCCACTCATATAGACTGAAGAACCATGAACGTACACACTCTGACGAGAAACCTTTCAAATGCAATGTTTGTGGTAAGTCTTACTCGAAGTCTTATACCTTGAACGTCCATAAACGCGGGCACACAGGCGATAAACCTTTCATTTGCGATATTTGTAATAAGGATTTTACTACGTTGGCCGGCCTGAAAGTTCATGAGCGTCGACATAGTGGCGAGAAACCTTTTAAATGTGAAATTTGCGGTAAGTGTTTCACGGATTTGACTAACATAAGAAGACATAAGCGGATTCACACTGGCTAGAAACTGTAGCAATGTGGTGTTTGTGGTAATTGTTACTTGCACTCGGGTAACCTAAAAGACCAAGATCTCTTTCGCATTTGCGAGTAGCCTTCCAAATGTAATGTTTGTGGTAATTTTTACTCCAAATAGGATAACCTAACAGCTCTAAAGTTTTAGAGGTCTGGTCCACAAAATATACCGGGAACGAAAAATTTAACTAGAAGTTAAATACTGTTAAAATACATTCATTAAAAGGTGAACGGGAAATTTGTAGGAAAAGTGAAAGTTGATTCACTCTGTTGTCATAAAACTATTTTCTTGTCGTGTATTTTGTAGCATGGAGGCCGTAACAGGACATCATCTTCATCCGTCGTGTCTTAATTAAAAAATGCAGTAGAATCACGTTCAGTATTATCCTACGTATATGTGATCAGATAACCGAGTCAATTGAATTATTAAACAATTCTGTGACATAAATTTGTTAGTAGGTTAATCTATGTTTGAAGAATTGTTTCGAGATCATGGGATGAGTGATAGCAAGAGTAAGAAGGTAAACTATAGATGAAGAGGCGATACCTGACATGTGAGCTGTGTCAGAAAGGAAAGATTGAGCTTTCAAAAATAGAATTTATTTCATGATGTTTAATAAACCAATCTAGAGACAATTAAGATCATCTCGTACCTAAAACGTGTTTTCCACCTCCATACTGATTGGTGACATAGCCACGGTACATAGTTATGTCACATAACAAATCTTGCGTCCCGTGCTGTACATAAGATTTGCTGATGATATGGCGATTGAAGAAGAGATCATACTAAGAGGTAAGCTGCTGTAGCTAAGGGACATCTGCAAGCAATATGGGATGAAGATAGATACAAATGAGGTGAAAAACATGGTTGTATGTACAAAAATTAACAAGATAAATTTACTAATTCTGAATGAAGCAGTAGAACAAGTGGACAAATCTCAGATACTTGGGGTTTACTATAAGCAGTAACATGAGCCGCTGCCAGGAACTCAAACGCAGGATAGCAATGGCCAAGGAAGCTTTTAATAGAAAGAGGTGCATCTTCTGCGGACCTCTGGACAAATAACTAAGGAAGAGACTACTCATGTGCTTTTTATGAAGAATGTCATTGTATGGGGAAGAAGCATGGACATTACGACGAAGTGAAGAGAAGTGAAAAGAACTATTTAAATTTGAATATGGAGAACAATGGAACTTGTTAAGTGGACAGTCTTAATAGGAAATGAACCTGTGTTGGAAAGAGTGGGTCAAAAAAGAATGATCCTGAAACTGACCAGGAGGAGAAAAAGGAATTGGTTGGGTCACTAGTTGAGAAGAAACTGCCTACTGAAGGATGCACTGGAAGAAATGGTGAACGGGTTAAGTGTGGGAGAAGTGTTCGGGGCTGAAAAAGATAACATGTGATAGACGACATTAAGATATGTGCATCATATGTGGGGACAAAGAGGGAAACAGAAAATAGGAAAGATTATAGAAAGCTGGGTTTGCATTGAAAGACGTGCCCTTTGCCGGAACACTGAATGCCTGAGGCTGTGTTTATGTCAACTGGCTTGTTGTCATGAAAGAACGCCATTGTTCAATATGCACATTGTCGTTTCCATTGTGAATCATATTGCAGTTTTGTAGTCACCAGTGTATGTATCAAAATTTTATTAATGTAGCCATAAGTTTACACATTTAAAATGTTATTTCTTATCTGTACTCCTTGAAATACTGATTCGGTCCTCAATTTTTGTTAACATTATTGTATCGCCTTTATATTGTTTGTTTTATTTTATTTCTATTTCTTACTTACTTACAAATGGCTTTTAAGGAACCCGAAGGTTCATTGCCGCCCTTACATAAGCTCGCCATTGGTCCCTATCCTGTGCAAGGTTAATCCAGTCTCTATTATCATATCCCCTCTCCCTAAAATCCATTTTAATATTATCCTCCCATCTACGTCTCGGCCTTCCCAAAGGTATTTTTCCCTCTGTTCTCCCAGCTAACACTCAATATGCATTTCTGGATTCGCCCATTCGTGCAACATGTCTTGCCCATCTCAAACATCTGGATTTAATGTTCCTAATTATGTCAGCTTGAGTGGAAGGGAAGACCTTAATGCCTTAACTCTCCCACCTAAAGTAAATCATTATTATTATTATTATTATTATTATTATTATTATTATTATTATTATTATTATTATTATTATTAAGAATACAATGCATTCAGTTCCGCGTTGTTTAACTTTCTCCATTCTCCTGTAACTTCATCCCTCTTAGCCCCAAATAATTTCCTAAGAACCTTATTCTCAAACACCTTTAATCTCTGTTCCTTTCACACAGTGAGAGTCCAAGTTTCACAACCAAACAGGACAACCGGTAATTTAACTGTTTTATAAATTCTAACTTTCAGATTTTTTGACAGGAGACTAGCTGATAAATGTTTTTCAACCGAATAATAACATGCAGTTCCCATATTTATTCTGCGCCTAATTTCCTCCCGGGTTTCATTTATATTTGTTACTGTTGCTCCAAGATATTTGCATTTTTCCACCTCTTCGAAGGATAAATCTCCAATTTTTATATTTTCATTTCGTACAATATTCTGATCACGAGACATAATCATATACTTACTCTTTTCGGGATTTACTTCCAAACCGATCGCTTTACTTGCTTCAAATAAAATATCCGTGTTTTCCCTAATCGTTTGTGGATTTTCTCCTAACATATTCACGTCATATGCATAGACAAGAAGCTGATGTAACCCGTTCAATTCCAAACCCTGCCTTTTAACCTGAACTTTCCTAATGGCATATTCTAAAGCGAAGTTAAAAATTAAAGGTGATAATGCATCTCCTTGCTTTAGCCCGCAGTGAATTGGGAAAGCAACAGATAGGAACTGGCCTATACGGACTCTGCTGTACGTTTCACTGAGACACATTTTAGTTAATTGAACTTTCTTGGGAATGCCAAATTCAATAAGAATATCAGATAATACTTCTCTCTTAACCGAGTCATATGCCTTTCTGAAATCTATAAATAACTGATGTACTGTACCCGTATACTCCCATATTTTCTTCAGTATCTGTCCAATTAAAAAATCTGATCAATAGTCGATATTTTACGCCTAAAACCGCACTGATGATCCTCAATAATTTCATCTACGTACAGAGTTAGTCCTTCTCAAAAGAATAGTGGACAAAATGTTGTACTCCTTTATATGGTCGTCTTTCTCTTCTGTTGGGGCGTGTGCATTTATAACTATGATGTTGCACCATCTGCCCTAAAGTACTAAATATGATAACCTGTCACTGACAAATTCGACCTTGTTTACTGCAGATTTTATTGTTTTATGAAAAAAGAATCCTGTTCCTAATTGGTGTTTATTGTTTTCTTCCCCATAAGACAACAAGTAAACTCCAATTTGTCATATGCCATTCCCACCTAACCTGACCTCTTGTATTCCCACGAAGGTTATCCTATATCTAGCTAGTTCTTTTGCTATTAAGGTTACTCCTCCTGTTCTATAAAGACTAGTTAAGTTCCAAGTATCAAATCTCAAAACCTTATTCCTTTGTTGTAGTCATGCCAGAGAATCAGTCCTATTCCGAGGCTTATTGTAGGGATTCGTAACAAGCTGTTTTTTACGTTGATGGGTTGTTAGCCCTTCGCCCAACCCCCAGGCTGGAGGACCACCTCTTATCGGTTGTCCACGACTGCTTATTCAATATTTTCGCAGCTACCCTCCATATCTGGAGGCCGTCTCCTCTATCCGCAACCTGAGGACGCGCCATACCGTAGTGATAGGGACCCACAATACATGGATTTCTATTTCTATTGTTGTAATTATATTCTGTAGTCTGATGTATTATTTCCTCTATTTGAGGTTCTGGCTGATATGCACATTTATTATCAGGCAGAGGATATGTTTCAGTTGAAGAATAACTGTTTGTATGCATCTGAAGCCTGACTGGTGTATTGTGTAGCTAGTCAGCGATGTATGCAATGGCAGAGGAAAGGAACTGGCCACCCTACCCCGTTATCTCCTACCCTAGTTGCCTCATAAATGGTGTCTTCTTGGTATCACTAGTGACTTTCAGACCTGTCTTCGGACAATTGACTAAACAACAACAATATGTTCTGTTCTCTATTATTATATAAATTTGTACTTGACCATGTTATAGCATCTTCCGATGCATTAAAATTTGTAATTTGAAATCTTGTTCCAGTATTTGAAATGTTTCATTCATCTCCTAACACTGCTGGCGTCCATGTACACATCTTCGTATGCATGCTGAAGCCTGAGGTGATTTTCATCAGAAGATTTTTTCTCTTTAATGAGGAATTCAATGACAGTGTGCTGTCGAAGCAAATCATTATTCTAGACCAATTTTTGAAACTGCCTGTGATCTATTGTTGGAAGCTAATGACGTCACAACATGTCAACACGCGATTATGAACATGCAGTCGTTTTTATTACATTGTTGGAAATGGAATTGTAATATTCTGAAGAGACCCTATGTTTGAAGTTGTAAGTTTATGGTTCTCAAAATTATTGACGTACAGTATAGTAATGACTAGACTTGGTAGAATTGCCACGAGAATCGCAAGGTTTATTGCGCACGCGGTATAGACAGTATGAGAAGGGGGCGTGCAACGGATGGAGTATGCCTCTGATGTAAACACTGAATGATGATTGGTGTAGGAAGTGTCTAAACATGTACATACACAATTAGTTTATAGTGAGATATATTACCTATTAAAATTTAATGTAAGATAATCACATCATCCTTGAATATGTGCATTGCAGTGAACAGTTACGTACATTTTGAGCGACTGCAAAGTAACCTCCTCCGATGGTACCTTAAACAGTTTTTATTTTGGGAAAATGTATGTTCAACATCACATGATGTAATACGCATATATTTGAAGAACGGAAAGTCACTACTTTTTAGTACACCAACTTCAGATATCTTGTCGTGACCTGATGGGACATCATTTATTATACGAAGTTGTGAATAGGCGGAATTTTTAGCAATACTGTTTCTCAACTTACATTTCTCTTTTTCTGAAATTAATTAATTGTTATTTTGGATAACGTTTTGTGATACTTTATCCACTATATTAAGGGCTTCTGAGAGTTGTAGTTTAGACGATTCTAACAGGATGATGCTTTTGGACACGATTTTCTAATTAGAATCAATGAACAGAATATCTTCCAATAGCTGTTCAAAAGCAATGATTTTACAGCTGCAACAGCTGAACTGTCTGTGCTATCCAATGCATCAATTACCTCCATTATATTTCCGTAATGTTCTGCATAATAATTAACAGCATCCAACCACGTTCCCCAACGGTTTAAGACTGGCTGCGGGGGTAAGGTATTCCAGGGGCAATTGTTTGGAACAACAACACTCTCATTGTAGTATGTTTGATTGAATTCTTGTCTGCACTGAACAAATGTTAAGCTTTGACTCTTCCAACCACAGTAATGCAAAAACAAGTGCTTACATAGGTATACATTAGCTGTAGCTGCTCTATCTATTTGAACCGGTCACATCTCTTAACATGAACTGCTTATACTACGAGACCGGGTGGTCGCTCACCACCTCTATACTACCGTACATCGGCAACCTGATAGCATGCTGTGTGTGGCAATTCAACGAAGTCTAGTAATTACATAATGGAGTAATGCTGTATTACCTTTCATGAATCATGTATTTCAATAAAGAAAAATGCTAATAGTTACCGTATATAAGTGAAAATTAGTATACCCGTCTAATACGCGGTCCTGATTAATACGAGGTTTACACGCAGTCCCTTCAAAAGCGTCTTATCTGGGTTTTACTGTATTAACCCATAAAATTGGAACCACTGGGGGTATAAATGTGATTTTTGTTTCTATGTGTTCAGAAAACATGAAACATTCATCATATATACATGCAGGGTCCCAGCAATATACCAACTTTCCCAGCACACTGGTTATTTGATTTTGAGATTTCTAAGCGACGACTATGCGGCGGGTCTGCGTAGCCCATATGTTGCAATGCAGCACTGCCGCTATTGGCTATCGCCGATAAGCAGACACACCTGCAAACGTCAGAAGGTTTGAGCGCGACTGTATGTATTTGTATGCGATATAGGATTACTTTCAGGTCCCATTTTATTTCGCCGTTCCTTATTAAATTTACAGTTGTTTCATAGCACACTTTATGTCAAAAGAAGAATTAATTAATGTTTTTGTCACTTGGCCCATTGTATATTTATTCATTTACTTAAACTCTTCAAGTGATCCTGTTTGACAAATCTTGTCATGATAGGCAAGCATCAAACTTGCGATTATTTCTTTCATCTGCAAGAAAATAGTCCACTGTACACAAAAATGCCAACATGATAAATCATTCTTAATAGCATTCTCTTCGACATTACACAGTAATCAAGATTGTGTATACATTAGTTACCCTGTAAGACGGTGCTAAATGTTTCGTACAATATATTATTAAGAAAGCTAAAACCACTTCTGTGGAATTACGGCCACCATGTCACTCAATTGAGTGGGCTCCTTGTATAAAGGTACTTGACTTAATATATGTCAACATGTATGTCGATCTTGGAGTCAGGCCATAAAGGGAAAAACATTTGAGGAGAGGGATTCCATCCAGTGCGGTGGATTGAACTTCGGCGTAGTTGAGTGGTTACAGCTCAAAATTTCATAAAATAGTTCATTTATAAAAAAGAATATTCTGAAACTAACCCACAGAAGGGCACATAAGAAATAATGCGGAACTGTAAGTGACAATAGTTTGAAAAAAATGTGTATATTTTTTTCGTAATTAGAGTGAGATGGGAAAAGAATGTGAAGTTCCAAACTTTGAGTTGCTGGAGTTTACAAATAAAATATTACATAATTCTGTGGAGGTCTCGTCGCGTTACAATAATGACTAAGTAGGATACTTAATGAAAAATATTTTTCATTTGACAAGGTATTAAGAGTAGGACTATGAAGTTTTCATAAGACTACCATAAACTAGTTTCATAGAATGTATCAGAATCGCCTAGAATGAAACTCCACTTTCACCAAATTATGAAATTTGGATTTAGGACTAGGGTTCCCAGACATATTGGGGGGGGGGGGGAAACACGGGGACACATCAGTAATCACTGAGTAAGTTTAGTATGCGCACCTATCAAACATGCCAATCTTACAAATTGTGTGTGTAGTAAAGTTTACTACTCAAACACTATTTACTAACTAAGTGTAAGTAGACAAAATTGCTAGGGAACCATATTTGCATTAAGTTTATGCTTCTTTATATATTTATTTGTTTTATTTATTTTAGTAGGGTATTTTACGACGCTTTATCAACAGCAAAGGTTATTTAGCGTCTGAATGAGATGAATGTGATAATGCCGGTGAAATGAGTCCGGGGTCCAACACCGAAAGTTACCCAGCTTCTTTATGTAGGTTGCCTTCAAATTGTTTATACTAATTTATCACAGAAATAGCTGCAAAATTCACTACTCATGTAACAATATTCTTATAAATCAATCCGCATGGGCTTTGCAATATTCATCTGAAAAATTAATTTCACTTAACAATTGTTTATTTTGGAGAATCAAGTCATGAAAAACCACACAATCCTCACTGAAGAATGATTTTACACCAAGGATTGATTTTATTGTTTTCATAGACTATTTATTTTTCTCATCAGTTCATAAAGCATTCATGTGAGAAAATAATCTTTCGACAACTCATTTGTTTCAGGGATACACATAATGAATTGCACTACTCATTTCAGATATGAGAGTTCTCCTTCATTACTTTAAAAACGATCCATCTAGACTTCATCTATACATTTGGTGTTGCCATCACTGGCCTTGAGAAATTAATAACTCAATAATTGTTTCATAATAGCCCATCTAGAGGAATGTAGAATATACATTGTAACATTTACATTTCTGTTTCGACATGTTTCAGTGCAGAATTTTGCAGGGAATGTGATAAATTGGCTGTTTGGAGTCAAACTGCAATTTATATGCCTCAACTTTATAAGAAAAATCACAGTTTGGAATCTAATTGCACTAGGTTTTCGTCTTTCCTGCGAAATCAGGTTTTTGGATAAAGTACAATTTGATTCTAGACGACTCATTTATTATTATTATTATTATTATTATTATTATTATTATTATTATTATTATTATTATTATTATTATTATTAAGCACGCATCACTCTTCACTTCGTTGCTCTCACGCCTTCTATTCAGCAGGGGAATTCATGACATTCAATAACACTTCATGAAATTGATACTAAAACAATGTGTTGTACTAGTAGACTACAGTATATTGTAAATCTCCTCTGTATATATTCCATCAATTTAGAATGTGACTAAAAATAAGACTTTATAATAGTATTAAGTTTTTTGACTTGTTCCATATTCTAGGTGTAATGCAATTTATGAATAACATGGAATGTTAATAAATACAATACAATAAAGCTATGTTCGTAAACAGCGCTTTGGTCATAGCCCACGGCCATTTGGATCGGAGAGCTTTGCGCTTTGTCTAGGTTAATAAAGTTCGGTTAATGGCTAATGGTTGATAAATTGGAAGATACGAGTTTCGTTTGGTGGAAGTTTTATATTGTGAAGGGGCATGCTCCAATTTTGTAAAGATATATATGAAGAATATAGGTATATATTGCAAGTAAACATAGGTTTTAGTCTCGAATATATTTTCATTTGCCCATTCTAGATTCATTATAGTTATATGTGTATATCAATTTTGTTGGGTCTATCGTTATTTTGTTATTATTATTGTTATCCGTTAAGAAGTTTTAGCTTGAACTATAATATCAAAGCGAATTTTAAAGATCTTTAAGTGCAAAGTTTATTTAATTCCGATATTGGTATCATAGCAGGTACTGATTTATTCGCTATTTTGGAACTCAGTTCATTTGTAGGGACTAGGTTTTCCAAGTAGTCATATACCGGTGATGTTCAATAGTATTCTCCTTACTGAAGGATTATATAATCTCGTAAGCAACGGTAGGATTGCTTAAAATGTTTCCCCCACATTGAAGTAACATGTGACGAGAACAGAATAATAGTACAATTATAATAGCATGATGAACTTGCAACAAATAATTTTATTTTAAGTTTAATTATTTAAATTAATACTACCATGCATTGACATATTCGTGTTAATATGCGAACTGGATCATACATAAGTGAGAGAAGTATAGGTAACCGAGTTATTACAAAATGCTGTAGGCTCGTTGTTTAACTCGTCAGTTTGTAATTAAAAATATTAGTTAACTGGACAAATATTGTTACCGCGTGGAAAGTACATATACGTAAGTTAATATAAATCCACAGTTCTTTGAAAATGTAAAATTCTGAGGGAATGCATGAAGAATTTAGAAAAACATACAGTACCTATTTACAGAGGATTGTAACTACAAAAATCATTATCAGACTTATGATTATATATATATATATATATATATATATATGGCTGGGAGGAAAAAGGTCTTAAGTTAAAATTTTATACTTTTCAAGAGAGCAGTAGAAAGATTGAAATTGGTTTCAATTATAGAGTTTTTTAACTAAGAGGTTTATGCTGGTTATTATTAGTTTATATTTCTTCAAAATAGGTAATGTTGCTCATTTAACAATTTTCTTGATTATTTCCAAAGATATTCGCACTTAAGTCTTTTTAAGACTACAACCGAAACTGAGTAGAAGGGGAGTATTTAAACATAAGACCTTTTTAATAGCAAAATAAATGAGAAATGTAATTTATTAGGAATGCAAAATGGGTCTTAAACAATTATAGGACTGTTTACCCTGGTGCTTAAAGTTTTAAAAGGAAAGGGCATCAGTATGTCATAAAATGGCTAAATTCCAAGTTAAACCTTTTTAATAGGGAAGCATGGAAGGAAAACATGTGATGGTTTGTAAGAAATAAAGTATTTAATATTCTTAAGTCCTTTATCCTGT